>NC_137883.1:6508453-6670953 GCF_963924005.1 Protomyctophum bolini | reverse complement strand
CAGTGGTGGAAAAAAAAGTATTTTTGCATGTTTTACTTCTGCCGATTGTTTCCTTTTGAATATGCCTCTGGGGGCGGGGCCTCAGTAGAATGTGTATAACAGGATGTGTTGCCCGATTGGCCCCTTCCCTAACATTTTAGTCTAGTCTTTATTTGTTGACGAAATTGTCAATACATTTATAGTCTTAGTTTTAGTCGTCATAGTCGGCAGTGGAAAAAGGTAGTCGCCAAAACAACACTGCTCCTGACAGTGTGGGCTCTTTCCTCCTCAGGATTGGGTATAGAAACCATTATGAATAAAAGGAAGCTGAGGCTTTATTACGAAACGGAGGCCGTTCTGTGCTATACTTGCGAGCTTCGGGAGCATTTAGCTCCAGCTGCCGCGACGCATTTCGGTAATGACGGTATAATGATGTTTTTTGGGCTCCGGTAACTATTCCATCCGCAGTCATGTGTGCGCTGTGCTCCGTGGAATCATACTACATTATGGGTATGTGCGTGCGTGCGTGCGTGCGTGCGTGCGTGCGTGCGTGCGTGCATGTGTGTACGGTATGTGGGTTATACATATCCATTGCTAGGGATGGAGCTTGTTAATTTTTTATTGATAATGAGCACCTTATCGATCAGGCTTATCGCCAAAAAAAGCATATTGATACCGGGAACTCGATAAGCTCGTTATCAGGTTATTCCGGGTATCGGGTATCGAGCTCCGTCCATATCATATCCATTGCTATTTTTTTTTTTGGATACATATATTTCTGTGCTCAGCGATCCTGTTGCCTCACTTTGTTTGCTCTCCTTTTTTGCATGGTTTCCACTCCTCAAAAGGTGAATTTGTACAGTAGGCCTGCATCCCTTTGGGGGACGTCAGCTTGCTTACGTAACAGGAGATCCTAGAGGTTTATGTCACATGAAATCAGGGCGACGCGATGCACTCTCTCCCCATGAGCACCGACTCCCTTCGGAATGTGCAGACTCCAAAAACATCTTCTCTCTCCTTCTTTCTCTCCCTCCCTTCTCCCTCTATCTCTATACCTCTCATCCTCTCTCTCTCTCTCACTCACTCACTCACTCACTCACTCACATACACACACACACACACACACACACACACACACACGCACACGCACACTCACACTCACACTCACACTCACACTCACACTAACACTGCTTTCAGTCCGTTCTTGTGTCCTTTAGGAAGACATTGAACTGGTTGAACCGATGAGCTGAATGTGTACTGCATATAATTACGTGTGTCATCGTGGTGTCTGTGCATGGGGGAACGCAAAGTACGCTGTATAATGTGCATTTGAATGGTTGAAAAAGACTAGAACAAGTGCTATGTAAACGCAGTCCATTTACCTTTCGTATACTCTTCACAAACACTCAAACACACGCACAGCACGCGCACAAAGCAAGAGAAATATGCGAAGTTGAGATGGTTTGGACATGTGAAACGGAGGCAGGGAGGAAGGATGCTGAAGATGGCAGTTGAGAGGAGAAGAGGTTTACGCTGGCCAAGCAAGACACGTTTGATGCTTTGCTTTACTCACCAAACGACGGCCTAGTCACCAGGACCGCGACAAATCCGCTATTTATCTTTAATTATAAAAAAAACGGCGAATTAAACACATACAACAAATAGCGGGTTTAGCGTATATTACGCAGGGGAAGAACATGGATTATAAATAACGTGGGTAAACACGTGGTTATGCAGTCAAACTGTTGACATGTTTTATCAGTCGGATGTGGAGCCCACATTCAACCATCTGCCACTAAAACCCAGCCTGTACAAACTCAATCACTTTACCCATGCTTTATTCCTGGTGTATAAATAAACACCTTTAACGCCATTCATTCACAAGCGCTTTGTGCGATGATGACAGATAATGTTAATCTTTACCTTTTACTGACATTCTCATGAATGCGACGCAGGGGTGTTTAGAGAGGGAGAGAGAGGGAGAGCAATTCATTTGCTTGGCAGATTCCGTGCGTCACCAATAGTTTATTATTCTGCGTGTGACTGGCACGTGCGCTGCCTCTTTAAGAAGCACCCCGGCCCTCTGTCGGTCTGTCTGTCTGTCTGTCTGTCTGCCTGCCTGTCTGTCTGAATGGTGGCCAGGGCCGTGGGAGTTGAGACCCACTCCGAAACCCCTCTCTCCCCCCTCTCGGGCTCATTCCCAATGTTCCCGAGGCCCGAGGTGTAATTTAATTTGGTTATCACTGCTTGTAAGTCCCATTGACCTTTGCAACAATGTGCTTGTTTTCGCTTTTCCTCCCCTTCAGAGAAAGGGATGAAGAGGCCCTCCTCCACCTCCTCCTCCTCCCCCCTTGGTTTGTCATTGAACTGAATGCCAAGCTGGAAATGTCAATGGTCTATCGTCAACGCCGCCCATTTTCTAAAATGTATCAGCGGTCGGAGGAATGAATAGGCAGCGTGCCTGTATAGGCCACGTCAGAATGCCACATCCTGCCAGCCCCACCATACCGGCAGGCTCACCCTCGACACCTGCCGTGTCAAACGGGACGCAGCTTGAATAAAACATTGGCCCAAATCAATGCCTGAATCATGTTGTGTCTGGGGGCTGTCATAAAGCCATTAGCTCTGTGAGCAGTGAGCGCAGAGGTATATAGGCTAAGCATTATTTCGCTTTTTAAGTCTATGTAAGCGCACGCGTCACGCGCTGCACACTTGCCACACAACGCGCCACAAAAGCATCTCCGGCTTCCTCGCGTGCACAGAACCGTGCCGATATAATACGCTGTGAGCTCGTCGGGATGGGGCTATTCTCGGTCCGTGACACCTGGGCATGCAGCCGAGTATAAATGAGACATTATTGTCGGCGCACTCCACATGCAGATGTACAATCAGTACCCACTTTCGACATCCCCCCCCCCCCCCCCAAGTCATTTCCGGAGTAATCTTGGTCCCGCGGACAGCGCTGCGAGTGCCTATATCCTCCAATAACACACCCCTCCGAGGTGTGTTATTGGAGGCCTTTTGGCCCATCGTCCATTTGCTGCTCGCTTGGATGTGTTGAGTGGAGGTGAGGGGTCCCGGTGCCCCCCCCCCCCCCCCCCCCCCCCGTGTGTCAGAGGATATTAGCTGGCTCTACGGCCTGTCACTTCTGCTTTGCTGGGAGATTTCCTCGGTTAGCCTGACTTGGCTCTGCAGGGCTTCACAGGGGGGGCGGGGGGAGGGAGGGCGGGGGCAATGGGCCCAGGGAGCAGTTACTCGAAATTGTATTTTCTGTGAAATAACATGCATGACAGCATCTCCGTAATGAGAGGGAAGTCAACACGGCAGGAGCAATATAGCACCGGAGGAATAATAAATAAATAAAAGTTCGCTATGGTAAACTTCCCCAGCCTTATAAGCGACTCCAGCGACCATGTTTTTATAGGAGTTTGTTGGATTCCAGTTTTCCACCTTAATAAACCGTTTTACCTCCATGCCCATGTCCTTCTATATATAACTGGTTTTACAATAGAGTTTACCAGAACCCAATGGAATACTCACTGTTATGACGTTTATCTATCTGTTTAGACCTAAGCTCAGGTATACAGTGTGTGTGCTACTATCCCACGCGTTCATGTTCCTCTTACCTTACATCGAAATCACGTCCATGATAGCAATGTTAAAAATAGAAAATGTCTGTCTATCCATTTCACTTACGCACGCACGCACACAAACACATACACACACACACACACACACACACACACACACACACACACACACACACACACACACACGCTCAAGGAACCTATAGTACAGACAGAGGGAGAGAGGGAGGGAGGGAGGAATGGTTTAATTATGTGTGGCTGTGACTTTGCCAAATTCTGGAGAATAACCTATAGCCAAGCACTGCTGCTTTAAATTAGGCCATTAGATTAGCATTTCTGCTAATTATTTGCTAATCATAGAAATAAGAATTAGAACCGTCTGGCTTGTAACTTGCCGAAACGGTATACTTTCTGCTTCATTTGATGGTAGTTTACTCATGGGAGGGGAGTGGGCGGGAGACCACTCCCGCTCCATGCGGTTCCAGCTGCCCGTATGTGGAGCAGTTCTCAAAAGCGTTTGGAAACGTACTTAATTCTAACACTCCATTTCTCAAGGTTATATTAACACATTATATACCATGTCATCTTTATTTGGGGGGGCCCATGACTTGCAATGCCCTCGTGGCCCACCAGTGGGCCCCGGCCCTCGTGTTGAGGCCCTGCACTGAGCTATATAGAGCTGTGAAGAAGACAGAAGGTGACGAATGGAATGGAGGGAAGGACGTTAAATTTGGGTCCTGCTGTGATGTCAGCGTCAGGCGTCGAGGTGTCCAACGATAGGGGCCTGCTTGTCAACGTGTGGGGGTGTAATTACGGGTGACTTTGCCAAGTGGGGGTGTGTGTGTGTGTGTGTGTGTGTGTGCGCGTGTGTGTGTGTGTGTGTGTGTGTGTGTGTGTGCGTGTGTGTGTGCGCTCAAGCGTGTATGTGTTCTCGTTGTCCCTTTTTGTTCAACCGCCTAGCTCTGTGACGAGAACAAACACCTCTGAACTCCATGTCAGAGAGAGAGAGAGAGAGAGAGGTTGTTATTAAATGTACTGTAAATCCGTAATCCCCAAACAAAGGGTAGCGACCCGTTTTTATGGGTCACGGGTAAATAAATTAATATCCTGCTTTCTTTCTTTCTTTCTTTCTTTGCATTTTTTGTTTCAGATTTTTTTTTTTTTTATATATATATTGCAAAATATCAACATACGTAAGTTGCTTGCACAACCTTACTTGCCAGGAGGCTTATTCTCCTTAAATGGATAAATCCCTCAATGTCTCCACACAATAGATGGATTAACCAAATTCTACATTGTATCAAACTTGAAAAGATTAGATTCTCTCCCTTAACACAGTCCCTTGAAGGTGTTTCATAAAACCCTTTCTGAACCACATTGGCACCCTTACCATAGTGGAAGAACACCAGATATGGAATTATTAAGTGGTATATTTCTTACAAAGGTATTTTTTGTAAGTTTGGGTCCGGGGAAAGACACCAAATGATCTCTTTTAGGCCTTGAGCTGTAAGACGTTTGGGGGGGTAAATATGACCAGGGACAACGGAGTATACCCTCAGCATCGTGTGGGTCAGAGCCGTGGTGATTCTGTTATTCTGTTATTCTGTTATTCTGTTCCTTATGTCCATATACACCTCCCATACCTCACCCTTTTCGGTCAACAATGACAGTGATGCATGGCTGTCTGTTTGACAAAAACATGGTCGGTCACGGACACACACACACACACAGTCACACCGTGCTCATTGGTATGGTCTTACGTAGTGCGTACACATCCATCCAGCCAATCTCTCCACATAGGCCCTGAGGTGAAGCTATCCGCCCGTGTTTGAACACGTTTTGCATCCAGCTGGCAGCGTCCCTCTTATGAATGCAGGGATTTTCACTTCTGCACACATTAGTCTGACAGATGTCAGATCCACGATCCGCCAACACAGAGTCTCCGGGCGGTATGTGGTTTCCGAAGAAGGTTCTTCTCGCGGTTCTCAGGTCACATGATTGTCACTTGCCGCGACGTCCCCCAAAACCCTTTTGGAAATTGAAAGCGATATAGCTCCCCGTGGTGTTAATGCCGGTGGCATACTTCACGGCTGTGCTTGTGTTGGTAGCGGAAAAGAATGTCTTGTGTTCTCTCGCTTTCAGATTTGATGATGCTCTCTCAATGTTTATTTTAAGGCAGTCAACTTATAACCACAACGGGATTGCCTAAATGCGGGGAAATGTGACTAGATTTCACAGGGACTGCCACTGTTTTTTTTTTTTTCTTTCTTCATGTCATATGAAAGCAGGGTATCATAGCTTCAAATTGACATATTGGTTGTTCAGTTTGACCCACCAGTTTTGGAGTTATGGCTTGTAGAGTAATGTCTTACAGAAAACAGGCTTGAAAGGTTCACTTCTTTGGTCTCTTAACAGTACACCTAGCTACATGCTTAAGCATTTATTTCATATTTACATGTCGATTTCAGCTCTGACACTTATTTCAGACATGCTATAGTATGTGAAGAGTCTGCCTGTGCTATTAACTCATTTAGAAGAAAAAAGATCACACCCGTGTGTACTGAGTGGTGCAACTCCCCTCTCTCCCCCCCTCCTCTCCTCTCCTCTCTCTCTCTCTCTCTCGCTCTCTCATTAGCAGGCAACAGTGCAGCACTAATACTATCTCTCTCTCTGTTTCTGGCACAACAGCGCCCCTACTGGTACGGTAGTCATAGTCATACTGGTGCTCCTGAACCAACACATGCATAGGCACACACATAGGTGAACACGGACTTTGCTGTTCCTTGGAGTGGATGCACCACTCAAAAAAAACACACCTGTGTGAACTGAGTGGTGCTCTCTCTCTCTCTCTCTCTCTCTCTCTCTCTCTCTCTCTCTCATTAGCAGGCAACAGTGCAGCACTATCCCTCTCTCTGTTTATGGCACAACAGCGCCCCCACTCGTACTACTAGTCATACTGGTGCTCACAGTCACATACAGTAGGTTCATGGGTGGGTTAACGTCACATAGGCGCATATAGGCACGGACATTGCTGTTCCTTGGAGTGGTTGCACCACTCAAAAAAAAATTATACTATGGCTGTGCGGACAATAATGCAGACCTATAAGCTCACGACACGTAGATCTGCTACTTTCAACATGCAGGATGCAAGTATAAATCCGGCTTGAGGCTGTATCTTCGATTATGGTGGATACAGTCTTTGAGTCTATGTCGAATTTTGTCCCCACTTCTTTGTATTTTAGGAGTGCTGCATTAACAGATTAACAGATAACTGTGTGTGTGTGTGTGTGTGTGTGTGTGTGTGTGTGTGTGTGTGTGTGTGTGTGTGTGTGTGTGTGTGTGTGTCAGCGCGGCACATCACAACGGCAAAAAAAACCCCAAGGACATCGCAGTGTGCAGTTATACTTGACCTTCACGGTCTCCAACACCTTTCCTTTCCTGCTGTTTTCCCCCAGCGTTGTCCTCTGGTGCGGTTTCATCCACCTCGGATCTCTTTCCGCCAGTGAGTGACCTCCGTCCAGCTGAGATCCACTGTTGTGCATCGGGTGCACACCTGTTGGATTCACAGTGGTTCCCAAAGTGGGTGTCCCACGACGCATAGCCGGGGTGATGTGTGATGTGTGAGCTTCAATGAAAGGAGTCGAATGCAACCCGCACACTGTATATTTTGCTCAGTACAAGAGTATTTTTGAGTGGTGCAACCACTCCTACAACGGCAATGTCCGTGTTCACCCGCCTATGTGTTCACCTATGTACCTATATGTGGCCATGAGCACCAGTATATGACTATTGGTACCAGTAGGGGCGCTGTTTGCCAGAAACAGAGAGAGAGATAGTATTAGTGCTGCACTGTTGCCTGCTAATGAGAGAGAGAGGAGAGGAGGGGGGTGGAGAGAGGGGAGTTGATTTGATTGAGTTTTCTTCTTTTTAATGCAACGTTTCAGTCCCTACACACTGTACCTTCTTCAGGCCTGAAGAAGGTCCTTTCACTGGCCAATTAACGCACCTGTGCAGACGCCTGACTTCTAGGTTCTACAGTTGATATATCATGTGAGCTAACCATAATCACAGTAATCCTTAATCATATTCCATCATCATTCAAGGGCCTTTGGATAGAAATGAAACAGACTCCAATCATGCAGTCACTTTCAGTTAGCAGAGCGCTGCAGAGGCTGAGTGTCTGTGACTGAGACCAGCTGATGGTCGTTGACGCTTAATTGATCGAGGAAGGTAATTATGTTTCTGCACTGTCGAATAGGTCTACATCTATTCTAAGATAGCATCTTAACCCATTCTGACCGGGCACCCATTTTGGTGTTGGCATCATGTTATGCTTTACCTATTGAAAAATAGCAGATCTACAAGCTCATATCGCGCCACCGAGTGGCGCGATACGAGCTTGTAGGTCTGCTATTTTTGAGAAATTCGAAGAGCGACTGACATTTTTTTTAATCTGATCTCAGGTCAGAATGGGTTAATCAGACCAGTGTGTGTCCAGTGGAAACCTCGCATGAATCTGATCTCAGGTCAGAATGGGTTCAATGTGATTGAAAAGTTTTGATACAAATAGTTCCAATGGCATCTAAATGTAAGGTTGCAAAAATGCTTATCGTTATTGCGAGGATGGAAAAAACTCCCCCCCCCCCCCCCCCCCAAGCAGTGTTGTTTTTGGCAGCAAATTTTGCTTTTAGTTTTAGTCGTAGTCTCTTGAATAGTTTTCATTTCGTTTTAGTCACATTTTAGTCACCTGGAATGTCTTAGTGTTAGTCTAGTTTTAGTCGACTAAATCTACAGGTGATTTAGTCGACTAAAATGTATTTTGGCTGGCCTTGATGCCGTCATACTGTTTTTACACAACAGCTCACAACGCGTCGCGCCGTGTTGTGAGCTTGTAGGCCAGTGTGACACTGTAGCATTTCATAAGCTGGTTTGACTTGGAAAAGAAAACCTCACACAGAATGTGTCACGCACGCACGCACACATGCTCAACGCACGCACTAAAAAAGGACCTCCGATTAACCCCAACTAGCTATGCTGTCTATTTCAATAAAGGTGAACCAACCGCGTATTCCCTTGGTACCTTGCTATTGTTGAACAGATGAATAATTTCACATTTCCCTTGGGATTCTATACATGCCTAGAAGTCAAATAACCTGACGCTGCCAGATGAGGGCGGTATTGCGGAAACATATTCCCCAACACAACACTCATCTGGGATCTCTGACGGAGTTGAGCCCTGAGTCAGATCTGCTTCGTACCGAACCAATCAGCGTGAGCTAAAGGCGGGATGCGGATGTGACGGTATATAGACACGTCGATATGATTGGTTGTGTTTGCACGCCCACACGGTGATAGACAGACGCTCCCATCCAATCATCTACCATGTATCTTGAAAAAAAGGAACAGCCCCGTCATCGAATTTGCTTCCGCGATCCCAGATCCAAATAAGCTGTGAAACAAATTTGTGTAGCAAGCTTTTTGGATCTGGCAGCGTCAGGTTAGAAGTCAAATGCCACTTCAGTGCTTTCTTGTCGTGTCTTCATTGACTGCCTGTATTTTGTTGTTTCATATCATTATTTTTGCGGGGCGCTAGCCCCTCCTATATGCAGGTTTAATGTTTGTTTTAAAAACGCCATTGACAATGAAGAGAAATTAATGTTTGTTTTACATCATCATTACATCACCTAATCACCAAATTCCCTCCTCGAGATTGTAAGAGCGCCCCTCGCTTGATTTTTATTACTGTACTCACCTTCATTTCGGCATGAGCTTACAGATGCAGCTATTTCCGCTGCTTGACAAACAAGTATATAGGGTTTAAGATGGAGTGCCGTGATTTTTCTGTTTTGCATGTGTCTATGGAGTTAACATTACTCTAATAGACCTCCAGGTGTGGTTATAATATTCAAACGTCTACCCTGTGTATTTTTGGTTTCTTCCTGAAAGCTGAAAGCCTTTGAGTCAAAAGGCCCAATCGAAATAACACCATTTTAGTGACACATCATAACCCTAACCCCTCCCACATTATCATACAACAACAGCTGTGGGCGAGGCTTAAGTTCAAGTGGGTGGTGACAAACATAATTTTAACACTTTCTGTACACTCTTTTTGAAAGAAATCTTCCTCCTAGTATAATCATAGTGCTTGATGATCATGGGGGGGGGGGGGACCACGGCACTCCATCTTTTATGGGGTTAATGTCCCCCAATCCTTCATCCTCAAGACCACCTAACCGCATAAACTCATCACAACCACATGAACTCATCAGAACATAATAATAGCCAAATAAAATAAGACCTTCATGACCAATTAATTATCTTCTGGTGACATAGATAATGAGAGAGGCTGTCTCTCCGGCACGCACCGTATAGCCAGCCACTGGATCCTCCTCTCTGTAACGCCGCTGCAATCTGCCTGCTGTCTCCTAATTGAACGAGGCTGCCATTAATCTCAATCACTTTGTGCTCCTTGAGGAGTACAGGAGCCGATGGGGAGTTTAAGGGGAGCTGGGAGCTGTCTCAGTCAGTGTGCATCAGGCCTTAATCAGGGCCTTGTTAGCCCCAGGCTAGTTTACCCCGGGGGGAGGAGGTGTGTGTGTGTGTGTGTGTGTGTGTGTGTGTGTGTGTGTGGGGGGGGGGGGGTGGGGGGGGGGGGGGGTCAGGACTGTCTTTTCCTGAGCTCTCCTGCGTGGTAGTGATCATTAACTGGATGATCACTGTGTGAGACCGGCTCTCGTCTCTGACCATGCAGTAAACGGCGGAGTTGACTCGAGTGGTGCGGTTAGGGAGAAGGAAAATATGTGGTCTTAATCCGAGCCCCTCTCTCTGTTTTTACTCACCACCGCTCAACGTTATTTCAGCTCCGGTGGTCAGCTCACCACCGGAGCGGTGGTCACCTCACCACCGAAAATCCAGACTATGAATAGGCCTTTACTCTGAAGGTATACAGTCTCTCGAGACGGAATGTGACAAAGTGTGACACAAGATGGCCGCTCCATAGAGTCCTATAATAGATCTTTTGGCGTGTTTTTCTCGGGAATTGAGGCTCAGATTGAGGTGTTTGAACATAACGTCCATGTTAGGGGCTTCACACGGGTGTGATTTTTAAACTTAATCAGCACGCTAAAATATGTATCTGAAACATTATAGGTTAGAAATGACTAACCAAACAAACTGCACGCGCGTGCACGCTTCGCGCCTGTAGCGGAGCTAAGTGAAACTTCAAAATAAAACCCCCCAAAAAGCCAGTCTTTAAAGGCGTACAGTAGTAGTGAAACGGAAATGGTGGACATTTTATTTTGACGTTTCAGACGGTTTCAAGTTGAAACGCCGCTATGGAGTTTCTGAACCAATCAGAGCGTTGCGTTCCTTCAGGCGATGGGACGGCAAAAATAATTAAACGTGTATCTAACAACATTGTTATTGTTGGCACAATCTGCAGAGCATGACACAGCAACATTTTTGCCGCTTGTATCTGTAAGAGTGACAAATATAAACCCTCTTGAATCTCTGTTAGTAAACGACTCATATTTGATGTGAGCTGATCAAGTCCAGCGTGGTTACAGTGGGATAGGATAGGATTCAATCTCTAATGAGGGTCTTGTCTCGTTAGACACCCTGCGTGGAGGTTCGTCATTGACTATAGTTGGACTTTCCTCCCGTGTGTATTACTAGAGAAAACCGAAAAGAAGTTTGCACAGGAGATGCTGTTTTCCTGGCATTATACTCTCCTTGATGCGCATCATGTCGAAATATTCTCAATGTCCTCCCCGTCTCCCATCAAAGAGCTGTCGGAGGCACGATTTGACTTTAGGGCTGCCAGCTTGCCGCTTCGCCTCTCTCTACTCAGGATTCAGATTAGGAGACTCGAGTGCCAAGAGGCGCCGGAGGGGGTTTGGCACGCCATGAACAGCCGTGGCAACAAGGCAACACACACACACACACACACACACACACACACACACACACACAAGGCAATGCCCTAGTTTGAAATCTGTGAGTGAGCAAGAGAGAGAAAAATGCGCGCCACGTTACGTGCCAATAAGCACTGCTGTCCTCTGGGCAATATGACTTTGAACTACTTCCAATATGAACCCCCGCGTAGATCTATATGTCAGCGTCCCATTGTGATATAACGAACGCACACTTCATATCCTTCCCTGCCCCAAATTAAGACCCCCCCCCCACACACACACACACACACACACACACACACACACACACACACCCCAGATAAGACGAAGCTGTCAAAGCAAGCGATTGAAATCACTGTCTTTCATAAGTGTGCTGTGATTACAGCTTATTTTGTTAGAAGGATGCCATTTCTCACATTATCTGCCCTGGGATCAAGAGTTTCTTCATTACGGTGTAATGCATTCGGTGTATGCATGCATATATATATACAGTGTATATTTGGAATCATAATGAATGTGTTCACGTTCATTTTACACCTGTCCCGTATGGTGCCACACCCCTCGCCCTCTTGTTATTAATAATCTGTTATATCGTTATTACTGTATTACTGTTCTCTGCATAAAGGCTCCCACACACGCCCTGACTGCTGCTCGGGTCTCACTACAGCATATGTAGGCAAAGATGTATTTACACTTGGTTTCCAATAGCATATATACTGCTGTCCGGAGTTTTAGGTTTATGTTGTGTTTTATGTTACGCAATGTTACTTGTGTTTTTCGTCACAATCATGATTGGATGAAGGCTGGGCCCTCTAGCCAAAAACTAAACCTACGGGGTTTTTTTTTTTTAAGTGAAACGTGCCGAGCAGTGATGGCAGATGAAGAGTCAAGTGTTTGTGTGGTTTTTTCTGTCCACCTCCAGGTTGCTGATCTACGGTCAGTACTGCAGTCACATGGAGAACGCACAGAAGACACTGGATGACCTCATAGCCACGCGGGAAGACGTTAAGATGAAAGTAGAGGTATAATGAACCCACTCAAGATAACAGTGCAATTCATCCGACTCACTCGGCAGAAGTGAGAAAGAAAAAAAAAAAATGATGTCACTATTATTGTTGGCTGGTAATGTTTGAGATACTGTCTGTCAGTGTCCTTTTTGTTTGTGCTGCCGCCAGCATATTTATATTTTGTCATATGCGATCAGATCTAGAGTTAATGTAACTCTGTCTGTGTACAAATGCCAGTGACCCTAGTCTACAGGGAACGACAGCACTCTAGTCTGGCAAATAATGACGTAGCGCTATCGGATCACCAAGTCAACCCAGTGTGCGTGTGTGGTCTTCTATAATCATTTCTATGCAGAATGCAAGCATCTAGGTGCAAAATGAGTCCTATTTCAGTAAGTCTTCTGGGTACTTAACCCATTCTGACCTGCAGATCAGGTCTAAAAATGTCTTCTACATCCTGACAGTTTTCTGAAAAAGCTATGTTTCTATGTCGGTCGTTCTTCGATTTTTCAAAAATAGCAGACCTACAAGCTCTACATAATGCTAACACCGCCCAAAATGGGTTACTTCACCCCTTTTCCAACCAGAACTTAGGGTACGTAATTTCTCACTGCAGTACTATTAATATCTAATGCCCTTTGCCCCCCCCCCCCATCTATTTCGCCACTCCAAAATCCCCATTTAGACGTGTCTGGACTGATGCTCAAGAAAAAGCTAAACACAATTCCGTTATAGAGGGATTAAAAGCTAAAGCACGGTGTTCAGCACGGCGAGAGAGAGAAGGCGTAGTGGAAACTGTTGACGAAGCGGAGGTGATTAAATGATATTAGCTTCACACCGAGATTCTCTCTCAGAAATAGAGGGGCTTTGGTATTAACATTTAACGGCATGAAATGGATCGGCTTCCCGCTGCCCTTGTGTACAAAAACCTGAGGTTTCAAATAAATAAAAAGAAGAGAAGGGATTGCAGTTGTCTTCTTCATCACACAGTGGAGACGTGTAGGAGAGTGAACACTGAAAGTCTTTTACTCAGCACATCGCTGTAATAAGAGGCGTACGGGGGTGACACTGATGAATTGAATGATCTCTCGTGCGGTCAGAGTACACAATTTCATCACTGTCGGGAAGAAACCTTGTATCTCCATGTCATCTGTGTGTGGGTTTTCATATGAATTAATGCCCCGTTTTATTAGTATTTCATCGTATGACAGAGTTGCGCAAAAGTAGCGATACTATGTATTTTCAGCTAGTTTTGCTATTCTTGGAAGGTTATTTAAATTGTTTCTATGATGACAATTAAAACAAGGACACCGGTTTAACCCATTTTGGGTGGGAACCCCTTTTGGTGTTAGCATTATGTTATGCTTTAGCTATTAAAAAATAGCAGATCTACAAGGTCTGCTATTTTTGAAAAGTCGAAGAACGGCTCACATAGAAACATAGCTATTTCAGAAAACTGTCATGATGACATTTTTCGAATCTGATCTCAGGTCAAAATTAATTAAAAGTGCATGTCTTTCTGTGGTTTCATACATATTTATTATTTAACCATTACCACCACTACTACATTGGTGCCATTGGAACACACAGGTTCTTTCCCCTCCATGTCCTAAAACATAGCTTTGGACATACAAGGTTGGCAGAACCTTTTTCAACTCCTTACTGGGGGACGCTCGCTCCTCACTTTGTGGTCCATCCCCCGCCCCTATAGCAGTCACAGAGAGTGTGATGAATTCATTCCTGAACAGGAATTTATCACTCAGCATAAATGGTGAAATTGTTGCGTGGTACAAGTGGCTGCATGGCTGGCACTATCCAGGGGTGGGCGGTACGGTACGGGGGGAAGAAAAGAATGAAGACTGAAGAGGCCCTCACTGTCGTCGTTGTTGATGATGGATTCTTAGGAATGTCTCGTGGATGCGTGTTGACTGTTGAGCCACGGTGGCACAATGACATGATGTGCATGAATGGCCTACACAGCAAAATTCCTCCGTGTTCATTTAATCTCGAGCGTGTACAAAGATTAATCGAAACCAAATGTATACCCTTACGGGTCTGCGACTCGGAGAGAGTGTATAGAAAACGGGGTCCATTCTGTAACACTGACTTTGAGTGTAAAATAGCAGATCTACAAGCTCGTAGCTCGAGCTTGTAGGTCTGCTATTTTTTTTTTTTATCGAAGAACGACTGACATAGAAACATAGCTTTTTTCAGAAAACTGTCAGGATGTGGAAGGCATTTTTTTTAGAATCTGATCTCAGGTCAAAATGGGTTAAATGAACACAGAGGGATTGTACTGTACTGTACTGTACTGTCACTATAAATGTGTCCTGTGTGTTTTGTGTAGGAATGCACTTTGAAGGTCCAGGAGGGCAAGTTTAAACTGCAAGACCTCCTGGTGGTTCCCATGCAGAGGGTGCTGAAGTACCACCTGCTGCTGAAGGTGAGAGCCTGACTGTCACAACCTAACCGTCTTAAAACTGTTTAGTAGCCATAAACGTCAAGACGTCTAATTGCCTGTTAAGTAATGGATGCCACGGGGCGTCAAGACGTCTTCCCTTGGGATTTTATTTTTTATTTTAATTTTTTCATCCATATATTTTGAAAATTCCTCTAATCTGGTGTAGAGGTGATGACATGCACATTACATGCATAATATAATTAGAAATTATTTCTTTCTTTATAATGGGAGAATTGGCACTCAAAGCCTAAACTGGCGCTAAAAGAGTTAATGCTGGGGGGGGGGGGGGGGGGGCATATGTCATTATAAACGAAAACGAAACGATAGCAAAGATATTCCAATCTTCAAGCTTGTCGATTGGCAGTTGAAGCCGGTCGTTCCCATACATGCGCATGGCCATAGAATACGGTTGTCAGTCCATATCGCATATATGAAGATGTACCGTATAGCTCTGGTTGTTTCAGCGCGACCTCGCCCTTTTAGGGTGCCTTGCTGGTACAGTAAGGTACAAAAGCATCCCCTATACCCATTGTCAACTTTTAATGTTTGCCTATTTTACTGAACTTTTCTTTGCATTTTGAATCGTGAATTGCTACTGCACTTGCACTGCTGCAAGCCCCATACTTCTGTGAACAAGTAACACAAGTTTGCCAAGTTGTAAACCAGATGACCTTTCCCCGTCCCTGTCCCATGCACGACCTCCTGCCTGGGCGTTCATCTATAAAACAGGCACTGGCTGGCACTATAAATTCCACCATGATTAATTGACTAATCGGCTCTATTATGGATGAGCCTGGGTTTATGAGGTTGCACTTAATTGGACCCGGGTGGAGGTGAGAGTTCTCTGCCAGCCAGCTGAGTGTGAGTGAGGCTTCGAGGAATGATCTGTGTGTACATGAGAATGTACTGCGAGTACATTTTTTGTACAGCAGTCGTACCCAGACAGCAGCAGAGAGCTCTAGGACTCAGAGCAGCAGTCGTACCCAGACAGCAGCAGAGAGCTCTAGGACTCAGAGCAGCAGTCGTACCCAGACAGACAGCAGAGAGCTCTAGGACTCAGAGCAGCAGTCGTACCCAGACAGACAGCAGAGAGCTCTAGGACTCAGAGCAGCAGTCGTACCCAGACAGCAGCAGAGAGCTCTAGGACTCAGAGCAGCAGTCGTACCCAGACAGACAGCAGAGAGCTCTAGGACTCAGAGCAGCAGTCGTACCTAGCTCTGCTTCATAACCTTCTACTGCTTCTACGATTCTGCCCTGCAGTACAAGGCTATGGGACTTACAATTTTAAATCTCAAATCAAAATCAGACCAGCCTCTCCTCTTTAGCGAAAATAAAAAGAACGTTTTTGCTACTCACCAAAACAAAGGCGGGTTGTGTCAATAGAAAGCCTACTTTCCTTAGTGGACGCACTCTGAGCCCCCCACCACACGTATAAACGGTACTTTTTGGCCAAAAAGGGATTTCTTTTCACCGGAGGAAAAATATTCTCTATGAGGCAGTTCTCTGGGCAATATCAGTAGAGGGCGCAGCGGAGTAACTAAAAATGTTTTTTTCCCGGTGGAAACAAAATCCCTTTTTGCCCAAAAAGTACAGTTTATACGTGTGGTGGGGGGCTCAGAGTGCTTCCACTAAGGAAAGTAGGCTTTCTAATGACACAACCCGCCTTTGTTTTGGTGAGTAGCAAAAACATTCTTTTTATTTACACTAAAGAGTAGAGGCTGGTCTGCATTCATGCGAGCGGCGGAAGTTGAAAGTAACATAGCTCTAAGGCTACGCATTAGAGCTATGGACCAGAGCTAAGTCGTACCCAGACAGCAGCAGAGAGCTCTAGGACTCAGAGCAGCAGTTGTACCCAGACAGCAGAGAGCTTTAGGACTCAGAGCAGCAGTCGTACCCAGACAGACAGCAGAGAGCTTTAGGACTCAGAGCAGCAGTCGTACCAGCAGTGGTGAGCGCACCTCATGGCGCGCTCTGCTTGCGCACAAGTATGCCATAAATGGTAGTTAGCAGCTCTACACAGTGTATTTCTAGTTGCCTCTTGTCTTAATTGTTTAAACTTGACGTCATGGGCCGCTATGCTCGATAACAGGCTTGATAAGCCCAAAGTTTATTGATACCGGTTACTCAATATAATATAGGTTTTTTCGGGTATCGGGTTTTGAGCTCCATCCCTTAATTAAGACCTCAGGCCGATTCTACAAAGGCCTTCTAAATCAGCAGTTCTCACAACGGTTTTTGTAATTCAAAATCAATCAACACTTTGAAGATTGTGTGAAGTGACGTTGTGAGCTTGCATAATTATGTGCTACAGTATATATTTATCCGCTATTTATCTTCTATTTTAGATTTTTAACCCATTCTGTTCGGGAACCCCTTTTGGTGTTTTAACTAGAGCTGGGACTCGATTAAAAAAAATTATCTAATTAATCAGAGGCATTATCAATATTTATTTCTTTTTAATTTTTATCCCACGATTTTGTAACCCAATTTTTCTTATCACCCAGTGCCAATTATCTAATGTAATCCTGGGCGCTACACTTCCTCTGCCAACCTGGGGGGGCAGCGGACTGACCTCATGCCTCCTTCTATGCATGAGGAGTCCAAGCTGCTTCTTTTCACCTGATAGAGGGGAATTTCCCCGGCCGGACGTAGCGCGTGGAAGGGACACGTTATTCCGACCAGTTCCTTTCCCCTCCATCAGGCGCCCCGGCTGGCCAGGGGGAGGTAGTTTTAGAGACCAGGATTACGGCATGTTTTTGTGAGGGTATCTACCCTAGGGGACACGGGGAGAACATGCAAACTCCACACAGAAAGGCCCTTTCGCCAACCCCCGCCTCGGGTATGGGCACTGATGACGCGGAGGGCATTATCAATATTTAACCCGAGAACAGTGAGAAACCTTTTTTTCAAATGTTTTTGGTATCCCAGTGAATAGTGACTACGGGATTCCACTCATTTTCAACATTTTACTGTCATTAATATACCTTAGAGTTGTTGTGTGGATATAATAGGAAAGTCCCCCCCATTCTGTGTTGCCTAGAACTGGAGGTCTGAAAAAAAATCAGTAACATTATGAAGTACATCTCAGGGACATCACAAAAATGTACTTCATAATGTTACTGTTTATTTCAGACCTCCAGTTCTATAGGCAACACAGAATTGGGGGACTTTTTATTATTTCCAGTGCACCAACAGTGATATATAGGCAGGTGATATATATAGGCAGCAAGTGCCTATATAAAGTGTCTCAGTGTGTATATGAATACTCAAATGTGCTTTGCATGGCTGGGCATGAGAAAACAAATAAAAACAACTTTATTATGGGGGAAACAAAAAGGTGCAATTAATTTATCTGTAGTTAATCGCGATACATTTTTCTGTAGTTAATTAATCTCGATTAACGCGTTAAAGTCCCGGCCCTAGTTTTAAACTATTGAAAAATAGCTCATAGCGCGCCACCGAGTGGCTGCTATTTTTGAAAAAATCGTAAAAATGCGGCACACATCTTTGAATATATTCTTTCAGGAGACTTTTTTTTTTTTTTTTTTTACTTCAGGCCTAAATGGGTTAAATGATAATATTAAATAATATTAAAAAGAAAGAAGAATTTTTGTACTTTTTGTCCACCACCACGGACTGAACGGAGACCTGGTAGGTCAAAGGCACTGAGGTCAAATCAGCCGTGTTGTCATTGGATTAAACCCACTCCATTTCACCGCATCCCATATAGCTTTGCAGTGAATAATTTGTACGCTGAGGGCCTCGGGGCATTTTTAGACTGACAAGTCTATAAAAAGTGTGCGTGTGCGTGTGGCACCTACACAATGTCCGATCATGCCTTAGGGCACATCTTCGCTTTATGTTCTGGGTGGTGTAGATCTCGGTGTGGTGTTTCCACAATCGGATTCTACAAATGTCTTCTACATCCTGACAGTTTTCTGATAGATTTTTCAAAAATAGCAGACCTACAAGCTCGTAGCGCGCCACTCGGTGGCGCGCTACGAGCTTGTAGATCTGCTATTTTTTTCAATAGCTAAAGCACGACATAATGCTAACACCAACATGGGTTAAGGGCCTTTCAAACGGGAAGCGAGGAACGCGCCACACGTTGTTGCCTTGGATCAACGAGGGCTCTGCTACAGGTCTGCTCAAGAGGGGGCGCGACTAACGCAAGAGTAAAAAAGAAAGAAAAAAAAACTAAACCGAATCCAGGTCTGGTGAGTCGCGCGGGCGCGTGCACGAAACGAGCAACAAATTCACGGGACCGCACTCACGTAATTAATACGCTTGTGCGTTGTCGCGTCGAATCGCTTCACGTTTGAAAAGGTGCCCTTTTATACTGAAGCAGCCACCTCGGAAATCCACAGTCAATGTGATTATTTTAAAAGTAATTATTGTCTCAGGCTCAGGTTGAGTGAATGCTCGATGAATCAGGGATATATTATTGAGCCTTCGTATTTGGACAAAGCTTGAATGCAGCATGTAATAACTCAGTATGTTAAGTACCGCTATATGATGTTGCATCGCTGTCGTCTTCAGAAAGATGTTTGTATTTAAACTCAAATAAGTCCTTGTTGTTGAAGAGAAAAACACGCCGCCATTACGATGCGAGACGAACACAGCCTCCACAGCATGTTGTAGTCCAAACAAACGCCCCGTTCACTTGAATTGAACTCATTTTCGCAGAAGCCCTATATATAGCAGCCCAGAGCATGGCTTGATTTCCGGTTTCGTCGCCATAACGCGACGGCCTCGTCACTGCAGGTCCGCGACAAATCCGCTTCTTTTCTTTTTAATTATTAAAAAAACGGCGAATTAAACACATTAAACAAATAGCGGGTTTAGCGTATTGCGCAGCACCGACACATGGATTAAATCGCGGGGAACGCGGGTTACGCAGTATAACTGTTAATGTTTTTTTGTTTTGTTCCAAGGTTTGTTCAATGTTATTTAAGGGAGCCTATGGTGTGTGTGCTCTGGATCATTAATGGATGTGTCTAACTGAGTCCAATAGTCAAGGTTGGTCTTCACACCTGAGAGTAGTTTAAGTGAAGTGGAATTAACTCATTAAAACACATTACTTTAACCGTGTACTGTTATAATGTTCATTTTAATTAGATTGGATTTTTCAATTTGCAGTGCTTGGGCAAGTTATCCAACGCAAAGTGCGGATAATGAGAGACAATTGGTTATTCTGTCACTGAACACGGACAAGCGTTTTTCACGAGAATTACATCACAAAGTAGCGCAGAATCAGATAACATTGTTTAACTATTGTGGTTAATGGCAGTTTGGCAATTCAACTGTCTAGAAACATATGATGTCAGTAATCCAGACAGACTCCCAGTTATAATTTGAGGCATGAAAGCTGTTAGCCACAATACGCATTCACTTTAAAAGACAGCGTTTGCCCGTCCCCAGAGTAAAACTACCTCAAAATTGTACTACAACACTTGAGTAAATGCAATTACTTTCCACCACTGCATCTTTGAACACAATGGTTCTTAAACATTTTAATTTAGTTACATTTGAAAGACCTTGAAAGACTTTCCTATTCTTTTCCAAAGTCGTGGGTTGCAGTTGGGTATCTTTTGAAAATATGGTGGCTTGTTAGGAAAATCTAACAAGCGGTTAGATGTCAATTAGTTTGACATTTTGTCTTCACCGAATCCTCACGCAAAGCAGCATGCATGTCAAACAGTTAGTCTGACATGCATGCCGTTTGCGTGAGGATTCGGTGAAGACGAATAACCCTTGATCTTGATCTACAAGCTACAATAGCTGGTAGGTCTGCTATTTTTGAGAAAAATCGAAGAACCACTGACATAGAAACATAGCTTTTTCAGAAAACTGTCAGGATGTAGAAGACATTTTTAGAATCTGATCTCAGGTCAGAATGGGTTAATGCAACGGCAGCAAGGCTATGGACCAGAGCAAAGTGAAACACACATTGTTCATTTCCCCCCCCCCCCCAATATATTTTTGGGGCTTTTTGCCTTTATCGACAGATGTACAGTAGGTAGACAGGAAATGGGGAGAGAGATCGCAACATAGTCAGTGTCATGTTGGATTACCAGCCAAGGTGCCTAGACCGCTAAGCCATTTGTAATATATTTATGGTGTAATGCAATTCATGAAGCACTTCATGAGACAGACAGGAATATTCATGAACTATTGCAATTGCGTTGCTGTTTCATCTCTGTGCTCATCTGTTGCAACACACTGTGGTTGTGGTTATATAGTCAGAGATGTTCAGTGTGAATTTAGTTTTCATATAATTGCCCTGAATATAAAAAAAAATAAAAAGGCACGAAGAACGTTGTTCTGTTTAAGTGATCACTGTTGAGATCAGTTGAGGTCGACTTTATTCCGTTGTGTATTTTTAACATTTACTTCAAATCACCCGATCTTAAAGCTTCTTCTTTTTTGACCCAGAAATATGTCTTAAATGACGGGAGCCAACAATGTAGGCCGGGCGTGTACACAAGATAAATACATCATCAAAATTCATAACATTACATTGTATCTATTTTCCTCCTCAGGAACTTTTAAGTCACTCAGCTGACCGACCGGAGAGACAACAACTCAAGGAGGCATTGGAGGCTATGCAGGTCAGACTGTGTGTGTGTGTGTGTGTGTGTGTGTGTGTGTGCGTGTGTGCGTGTGTGTGTGTGTGTGTGTGTGTGTGTGTGTGTGTGTGTGTGTGTGTGTGTGTGTGTGTGTGTGTGTGTGTGTGTGTGTGTGTGTGTGTGCGTGTGCGTGTGTGTGTGCACTCATGCTCCGCAGTGCTCCAGGTCAAAGCTATAGAAAGTGTTTTAGCTCACAGTGAATCTGTCATGATATGACAGATGTCAGAATGATTTACAGTAGGATGGTAACCCCCCTCCCTCTCCCTCTCTCTCTCTCTCTCTCTCTCTTCCAGGACCTGGCCATGTACATCAACGAGGTGAAGAGGGACAACGAGACACTGAAGAAAATTAGCGAATTCCAAAACTGCATTGAGAACCTCGTAAGTATGCCGTCGTGTGAAGTCATGTGACCTCTCCTCGACCAACCACAGCCTCGTACACATTATATAGGACTGTGTTTTGGGCCTGACGGAACGTTTGCAATGTTGCTCAAGTCCGTTAGTCACCATTATCCACTTGCAACTGTTCACGAGACAAAAATGTGAGGGGCGCACACTGTATTTATATCGGCCTCGTGGCGTCTTATGTCGTCATGTAGTGCCCTAAACAAACATTAAAGTCTGTTCACTTGGCTGGCAAACGATTTGTGTGTGCTCTAAACCAGTGGCGTTACATTTAGAGGGGCAGGTGCTCAAGTGAGAAAAGGGCACATTGTGCAGCACGTGGAACCGGCCGGTTGCCTTAATAGTGTGATATTTATAGATTTTGGGGCATAAATAATACATTGGAGGCTTTTTTTTGGTCCACATACTGTACACTGTATAATTTTTTTATTATATATTTTTTTTCAAAAGGGCACATTGCTTTACAGAGGGAAAAGGGCAGGTGGTGCTCTAGCACCCCCTAGTGTCTATCTGTGCACGCCACTGCTCTAAACAAACATTAGGAATCCCATAGACTTGGCTGTCATATCGACGTAATCTTCAAAAGACATGCATCGGAGTGTCTAGCGCCCCCTCGAAAACATTGTCAGGCTGCGTTTAGCATTTTGCAATGGCGCAATCTTATAGTGAGCAATATTGAAGACCATTAAAGGACCACTTCACCACTTTTCAACCTGTCTTCATATAATAGGTCCTCACTAATAATCATGAAAAAAACAAAAATTCTACTCGATCTGTGTCTCATAGGAGGGCTGTGGGCAGTTCAGAAACCGTCTTCCAGTGACATCATCGATGGGGAATACAAGCTAATAGAAACTGCAGGCTTTCTAGTCCTGAAAAGTTGCAATGCGAAAATGGAAGCCATCGTTCTCGCGATAATGAAAATCGAATAAAAAGAATATTGTTTATAAAAAGATCTGCCTAATGATGATGTCACTGGAAGACGGTTTCTAAACTGCCCACAGCCCTCCTATGAGACACAGACTGAGTAGAAAAAAATCGTGCCATTTTATCATGATTATTAGTGAGGACCTATTATATGAAGATAGGTTGAAAAGTGGTGAAGTGGTCCTTTAATATGACGATAAGGTTGGAAATGGGTTTAATATACGGTATCTCCACCAGTGTGGAATTCAAAATGTCCCCACAGTTTCTACAGTATCTTGCGTCATGTTCCTGTGCCAGTTTTCTGCAGTAGTCATCATGTATTCTAATACTGTAAATCACACAGCCTTCCAGAGCATGAAGAGACACGTTGGGTGGATTGTAGAAACTAGTTTATTTTACCGTATACGTCACCTCATGGGACTCTTTTACAGTCCGCCTGCCTGTCTCTTTATAAATGGTTCATTTATATAGTGGCTTTTATCCAACACTTTACAATGTGCATTACATTCACACACGCACACACGCACACATACACACACACACACACACACACACACACACACACACACACACACACACACACACAGACTGACAGCGAAGTAAAGGAAACCATGCAAGGCACCAACCTGCTCATCGGGAGCAATTAGGCGTTAATTGTTCAGTGTCTTGCTCAAGGTTACTTTGACACTAACTCTGGGGGAGCCCTGGATCGAACTGGGAACCTTCAGTTTCTGCCGCCCGAATCTCCCCCCTACATGCTCTTTCTGTTTCTGTCTGCCTCTCTCTCTCTCTCTCTCTCTCTCTCTCTCTCTCTCCCCTCAATTCACCCCTCTCTGTCAAGGCCAGTTCATTTTTTGTAGCCCTCCCCGGCCAGTGGGAACACATTTTTAAAATGCTTTCCTTGTCTTCTCATTATATCCCTGACAAAGCACAACCCTTATTGTCACAAGGCCGTGTGAAATACAGAAGGCATCACATAGCAGCACGGTCTGTAACATAAATAATGCAGAGGTCAGTGCTTTAGGGTGAACCCCCCCCCCCCAAATAAACCCCACCCTGATTCACTTGGAGCGTGGGGTCCTTGAGGGCGGTTCCAGCGGGGTCCACAGCTGAATGATTCATAATAGATTTGAACCGAATGGACCCTTATGGGCCCGTCATTCTGAAGAGTATACAGATGGAACCAAATGGGCCCATTACGGGTCCATTTGGTTCCATTTCTACACTCTCAAGAGTCATTAAATGAATAAATTAATACTTTTGAGAGATAAAAGATCTTATCAAATGGGCCACTGTGTGCATATCAAACTGAGGGTCCTTGAACTGAAAAAGGTTGAGAACCACTGGCTTAGAGTATTGTCTGTCTGTCTGTCTGTCTGTCTGTCTGTCTGTCTGTCTGTCTGTCTGTCTGTCTGTCTGTCTGTCTGTCTGTCACTTCCAAGCAACTATTATTCTTTTAAAGAAATGTATTCATTATATAAATATTGGCTCTCCATTGTGCCACGGACTGCCAGAGGATTTCCGACGTCTCTGTGTAGCCGTTCGTTCGTTGGTTTTGTTTACATTAGTCATAGTTTCACTTTAAAGTGAGAATAAATCTGAGCAGTTTATTCAAGGCTATTCATTCAACGGGTTTTCTTTGGCAATACATCATAACACGCTGACCATTGATAAAGAATATGAACACAATGGGGACACATCAAGGTTGAACGTTCCTATTGTCGCATGAGCAGAAAAATACATTCCGCACAAATTCCGTAGAGAAGGCTCTAAGGTCCTGATGAAGATCTGACCTGGTCGAAAAGTTGACAAGCAGTGAATGAATATACTGTACGCAGAGCTTTCTGCCGGTGTGTGTGTGTGTGTGTGGGCCTTCTTTTTCTCGCCGTTTAATTGTCCTGAAACCTGGGCATCCACATGGACGAGCATTAATGCATTTTGTCACATGCCCTTACATTGCAGGTGTAAGTGAAGTGATTGTACTTTTGGAGCCTAGACAACTGTGTGAACAAAATAAAAATACATTAAGAAGATAGACCGTATATATATATATATATATATATATATATATATATATATATATTCAAGGACATTGTAGAACACTGGCTCAGGGGTAGAGTGGCTGGATGGTAACCGCAAGGTTGCCAGCTCGAACCCTGTGGGCTCCCCCCAGAGTTGGGGTCGAAGTGTCCTTGAGCAAGACTCTGAACCCCTAATTGCTCCTGCTGTGCTGGTTGGTGCCTTGCATGGTTTCCTCGGTCATCGGTGTGTGTGTGTGTGTGTGTGTGTGTGTGTGTGTGTGTGTGTGTGTGTGTGTGTGTGTGTGTGTGTGTGTGTGTGTGTGTGTGTGTGTGTGTGTGTGTGTGTGTGTGTGAATGGGTGAATTGATGCACAATCTATGTAAAGCGCCTTGGATAAAAGGCGCTATATAAATGCACCCTTTACCATTTAACACGCATTCCAAGAGGAAACTATAGATTACTCATGGTGGATAATGCATGTGGAGCTGAGCTGTGTTTTGCAGTGAATTGACCCTCGCATGTTTTTCTGGCCTAACCAGCAGGTGAAACTGGAGGAGTATGGCAGGCCAAAGATAGACGGAGAGATCAAGGTGTCCTCTATTGTCAACCGAACAAAGCAGGACAGGTGAGTTCTTCTGTAAAGTGAACCACTTAAACCCCCTCTGTACTTATAGGGACCTGAGTTGGGTCTGTTCTTGGTCCAATTCATTGTTTCCTTCTACACCAAATCTCTTTAGCCAGAAATGGCATATCTACAAGCTCAGGATGCATCACAATAATGTAATAATAATGTCTACTACATTAGACATATTACTCAAAAGAAAACAATGTTTGATAATGTTAGATGCATTGTTTTAAATGTATGCACTTACATTTTTTTTATTTAGCAAGAAGTAAAGAGATGTATTGGCAGACTCGGGTGAACACATTTTGAAAACGTGAAAACTATGTACTGTATCAATGTGTGATTTCAGCTATAACTACCGGTACTTTTCATGGCAAGTTATGACATTAATAGTGGAAAGAAATCCTGAAACAAACTGTTTATAAAAACGGTTGTGCAATTTGTAATAACCTTATTCATTCTTCTAGATGATGTGCAAAATGCATGCAATCAACATCTTCTTACGTTATATGCAGATTATTGCATTTGGACATGATGTGAAGCTATTACTTTATATTAGTTGCAACATCGAGGAAAGAGGTCTGTCATGGGTTGGAACGTTCTCTGTTGTCGTCTGGTCCAAAACTATTGGAGATAGAATAAAATAAAACATTAACACATTCTGGGCGGGTCCCCCTTTTTGTGTTAGCATTCTGTTATGCTTTAGCTATTGAAAAATAGCAGATCTACAAGCTCGTAGCGCGCCACTCGGTGGCGCGCTACGAGCTTGTAGATCTGCTATTTTTGAAAAATCGAAGAACGACTGACATTTTTAGAATCTGATCTCAGGTCAGAATGGGTTAATCAGACCAGTGTGTGTCCAGTGGAAACCTCGTATGAATCTGATCTCAGGTCAGAATGGGTTAATGTCTGCTAACGTTATGTCCATAGGTATATATTCCTGTTTGACAAAGTCGTCATTGTCTGCAAGAGGAAAGGCTACAGCTATGAGCTTAAAGAGATCATAGAACTTCAGTCTTATAAAATGTCCGACGATCCCATGAACAACAGAGACATGAAAAAGGTAAGACCCCCAGCTTGGACACGGGCGCGCACACACACACACACACACACACACACACACACACACACACACACACACACACACACACACACACACACACACACACACACACAATATTGTGACAGGTGCCCGTGCTGTCCTCTGACCTTAGAAGTGAGTGTTTTCATGGCGGTGGGCTTCCACTTTGTATTGTAGTAGGCATTCTGTAGTCATTATAGGTCATGAATTATCCTGCATATATAGTCATTATAAATGGTGTCCTTGACTTACTTACTTCAGTAATGCTTAGCAGCGTCTGATATGCACTGTGCTTGTCTCTCATGCTTTTAAAGACCATGTAAATTTTGACGACGGCATTCTGTAGTCATTATAGGTCATGAAATATCCTGCATATATAGTCATTATAAATGGTGTCCTTGACTTACTTACTTCATCAGTAATGCATAGCAGCGTCTGATATGCACTGTGCTTGTCTCTCATGCTTTTAAAGACCATGTAAAAGTGACGACGCGGTCATTTATGATTCATACAAACATACCGACCGGCCACAATCGCAGTGCATTCCGCCAACCAATCTTAACATTGGCTTTGTTTGGTTTTTGAATCTGCATGTGTTTCATGTTGCATGGTGTAACTGGGTCTCCTCTCTGGTGTCTTTCTTTTTGCATGCTTACCAGTCGAGTGGAAAAATGGTAAGCTGAAGTTGACCCCCTTATTTTGACTCATATCCTTCTCATTGCAGCCTCTATACTGTAGTGTTGGCAGTCGTGTTGTGTTTTGGGTGTCATGCTGTGATTCGCATGTCCACCCCACTGGCTGTGGGATTCCCCGCTCCAGCTTTTGGGCAGATTGCATTGCTAAAGCACGCAGAGTTTATCTTGTAACACTGAAGGAATTTAGAAAATATTAAAATAAGTCAAATATAGGCTAGCTACATGCGATACAAAATGGCTATTTCTGTCACAGGCCTTAATTTTTCTCTCTCGTCTGCCTTTCGTTCCTCACTCACTCTGTTATCTCGCCAGTGGTCGTACGGCTTCTACCTGATACACCTGCAAGGGAAGCAAGGCTTTCAGTTCTTTTGCAAAACCGAAGACACCAAGAGGAAGTGGATGGAGCAGTTTGAGATGGCCATGTGAGTGCCGAATTGACACACCAACATCAGCACCGTCAGTGACGAATTGACACACATCAGCACCGTCAGTGACGAATTGACACACCAACATCAGCACCGTCAGTGCCGAAAACTAAATGGAAACTAAACTACGATGACTGAAACTAAGACTAAATATACTGACAATTTCGTCAACAAATAAACTAGACTAAAATGTTAGGAAGGGAGGTGCATGTCACCCCCCCATCTCCCTCTCCCCATTTCCTGTCAGCCTACTCTCTGTCCCTCCATAAAGAAATATATAAAAAATAAAGGCGAAAGCCACAAAAAAACATTAAAAAAATAAGTCATTTTACACTGAAAATAGCAGATCTACAAGCTGTGAGCTTGTAGATCTGTTATTTTCAACAAGTGTAAAATCAGTCATTACGACGGCATCAAGGCCCGCCAAAGCACATTTTAGTCGACTATATAAACAGCCGATTTTAAACAGCAGATGCAGATTTAGTCAACTAAAATCTTATGACATTTAGTCGACTAAAACTAGACTCTAACACTAATACATTTCAGGTGACTAAAATGTGATGAAAACTATTCACGACTAAAACTAAAAAACTAAAATTTGCTGCCAAAAACAACACTGGGTTGTTGTGTCTGGTGGCATCTGAAGTCACTGTAGTGACGAGAACTCTACTCGATTAAATGCCTGCAGATAAACCTTCACCTAGTGCTTAGAAAACTAATATTTCCCATCCCGATACTTTAGGGCACTGCCCTAAAGTATTGGGATTGGTTGGGCAATTATTATTATTTTTTTCTTAATTGAGATTACACTACATTGAACGTTAGTGAGTATCGGGAGGCAGAGAGCTCAGGTTTTCTGACGACGTTATAACTAGGAAACGGAGGTCATACATTACAACTATGCTTGCACCACACAGGTACATATTTATGCATATTCTCTTCTCTGTTTTTATTTGTACATGCCGTACCTGTACACTATAGTACTTAATCGAGATTTTCGTCGTATTGTATTGTCTGGGAAATGTGGCATTTTGATGCATTTATTTTTTAATTTTGTTTCATTAATCATTATGTAAAATAGAATTATTGCTCCCTCTGTTATTATGTACAGTAGCCTATACACTGTACAATTACAATTTAGGCATTTAGCAGACGCTCTTGATCCAGAGCGACTTACATTTAAGCAAAAACAAAAGCATGGCATACATCACATATATAAAAAGCAGTTATCATGAATCATGTATAAACTAAGAACGTAACAGTGGAGTATCTATGTCAACTATACATACTATACTATGTTATATTATACAATATACGTGTGTACTATAAAGTGCTATGACTACATGAAATGCAATTCTAGTGCTGTCTACGTAACGAGCTATAATTCTGTCTAAAATACTATCTAAGTCTACATAAAGTGCTGTCTAAGGGGCTAGGCTAGGGCAAGTGCAAGGGCAAGTACTTATGTATTTAACTGGCTGCTCATGGATGAAGTATCACATTTTTTACAGTCTGCTATCTCTGGCCGTATCAGTTCAATTTCATTGACGATTATCGATCATTATGTCCTGTCCAATCACCAAAGGTCCAACAGCAAGCCTGAGAGAGCCACGGCCAATCAGCACAACTTCCAGATGCACACGTTTGATAAGAACACCAACTGTCGAGCCTGCAAGATGCTACTGAGGTACAGTGTTCATTTCTGACCTGAGATCAGATTCTAAAAATGTCTTCTACATCCTGACAGTTTTCCATTCTGACCTGAGATCAGATTGGCTGAGATCTGTGTGTGTGTGTGTGTGTGTGTGTGTGTGTGTGTGTGTGTGTGTGTGTGTGTGTGTGTGTGTGTGTGTGTGTGTGTGTGTGTGTGTGTGTGTGTGTGTGTGTGTGTGTGTGTGTGTGTGTGTGTGTGTGTGTGTGTGTGTCAGATTGACAGGCTGTGTCAGTGTGTGTCGAGGACCCTTCCAGGACCCATAATTGTAATTGTTCCCACTTCCCAGTGCGTGCACTCACTGCACTAGCAGCGCTGACAGTTGCGATTGCATCATTGTATAGCCAGTGCTGCCTTCCAGTTATACCTTAAAGTCAAAGAATGGCTTAATCAAGCAAGCTGCTTTTGTGTATTTTCTACTTGGCTGTGTATGCTGTTCATGCTTTGAAGTCGGATAATAGGGCCTACACACTGACAAAAAAAAAAGAAAACAAAGAGGGGGGTTTAATAATTATTAATTATTAAAATGATGACGTCATGAACGGGGCCTCCCGATCCTTAAGGCCGCCCCTGCAAATATAACATCTTCAGTCAACATCAATAATGTGTGTGGTAGATATCAGACCACTAGTACAGTTAGCTGGATATAAACTCGATGCTGCATACCGTAACTGAACCACAAACTTCACGGCATGGCTGACCTAAATTCACAGTCCTATAGTGGAAGCAGAGACTAATCACAGCTGCATGTGGATTCCACTGTGATTTATGGCAATTTTCTATTAGACTTGGCAGTGCAGAAAGCATGCATGCGCGGGTGAAGTATACATAACTAAAATGTATTGTAATGCTAGCCGCCTACTTTATGTGGGTTTAACCCATTCTGACCTGAGATCAGATTCATACGAGGTTTCCACTGGACAACACACTGGTCTGATGAACCCATTCTGACCTGAGATCAGATTCTAAAAATGTCAGTCGCTCTTCGATTTTTCAAAAAATAGCAGACCTACAAGCTCGTATCGCGCCACTCGGTGGCGCGATATGAGCTTGTAGATCTGCTATTTTTCAATAGGTAAAGCATAACATGATGCTAACACTAAAATGGGTGCCCGGTCAGAATGGGTTAATTGAACCAGGACAGTGGGTCTAAACCTCCCCACAACAACAATAATAATATGTATTTAGTGTATAAAGACGGCATAACACACTCTCTTGTATTTATATGATATTTGCACGTCGCCGATCTACAAGCTCACAACATACTGCAGCGCAGCTCTTTGTGAACTTGTAGATCTGCTTGTGGTTTGACCCCGCATCAGGCCCTTATATATATATATTTATTTTATTTATTTATTAAAAAAAATCCCCCACACTACACCTGCCGTATTAGTTCAAAATTGTTCTTAAATTTCATGGACCTATGACATATTATCTAAGCATATTTTTGATACAATAATATATACATATGGACCACCTGTAATAACGCCATGAACCACTAGTGGTCCCACTAGTTACAGTAAACGGGCATACATTATGTGCCGCTCGTGTTTCCCTGACTCGTGCTGTGTTGTTTTTCCTGTGTGCTTGTTTGTGGTGTTTTTTATTGCGTGTGCGCGTTCACACATGTACGCGCACACACTGTATGCACATCACGGTACTATACTGTGGGTGATTATTAGGCTCGATGAAAGCACGTAACAAATCGTGCTATACGGTGCGATCGAGGCACCTCATGTTTTCCTGATTCACAGTATAAACCCCTCATAATGTCCAAAGCTGTCGCTTTTCAGGATTCAAATAAAAAAAATCTACAAAGCTCGAATCCTTCGAGTTTCCAGCTTGTATATCTGCTACTTTTACTACTTTTGTGTGATGTTGTAATATTATGATCAAGCAGAAGCAGGGGCATTTCATTTATTTTTCCCCCCCAAAAAAAAACACCAAAAGGTAGAATATGAAGTTTAAGAAGTCTATAAATGATGTTTACACGCGTGCATCTGTGTGTCCGCTACAGAGGGATCTTCTATCAGGGTTATTACTGCTCGCGCTGTGGGACAGGGGCACACAAAGAGTGCCTGGAAGTCATCACCATCTGCAAAATCAGTAGGTGTTCTCCCTAACATTTGAGATCTTATTAACACTTTCCTTATTGTGCTCAAGTGATAATGAGAGCCATGCCGATGCTGCTTCTTTCTGACAGCCTGTGTCCCCTCTTGTCTTCTCTTCCAGATCCTCTTGATTTGGTGAGTGCATCCTTTTCGTCAGTGACTGAACGCCAACGGTGCCATCAGCCACTCATTTATTATTATCACATGACTATGTTTTGCGTCTTAACCCATTCTGACCGGGCACCCATTTTGGTGTTGGCATCATGTTATGCTTTAGCTATTGAAAAATAGCAGATCTACAAGCTCATAGCGCGCCACCGAGTGGCGCGCTACGAGCTTGTAGGTCTGCTATTTTTGAAAAATCGAAGAACGACTGACATTTTTTAAATCTGATCTCAGGTCAGAATGGGTTCATCAGACCAGTGTGTGTCCAGTGGAAACCTCGTATGAATCTGATCTCAGGTCAGAATGGGTTAAAGGCGTTATGTTTTGTGCGACCGTTGACTGAAAGTTCATGTTTGCCACATGAACCCTATAGCCTCCTATTCTGGGCATGTCAGAATAGGGTAAAACATTCAGTCAAAATAGTCGAACGTTTTGCAATAATTGGGTAACATTTGCCGGAAATAGCAGATCCTCAATCTCTCGCGCGCCGTGCGTGGGCTTGTAGATTGGCTATTTTTTTTTAAATTGTTGATTCAAAGCAATGTATATTGGGATTCAAGTAGTTATTAATTAACTGATTGCATTTTCTTGTTCCCTTGTTCATAGGAACCGGGGATGTCATCGGGTAAGTGTGATGATTGAGTGCTGTGGGAATTGGCAACAAAGCATGTATGTTTGGGGCCCGAATCAACACGACTCTTCAGAACAGTCCAAATGGCTCGAGATGAGGCTGCCTGTTCTCTGACACAAGCTGTCATGTCACACAAGTTTGTTTGGGGTAGGGTGGAGTTGGTTCTGCTGCAGCTCTCTGCTGCCACCTAGCAGACTAGCCTATCACAGGAAAAGATGCCAAACTAAATGTAGTATTGCTGGGGCAGGTGATGAGCTAAAAATACTAGACCTGTATGTACGTCTGCCTGTCGCAAACTGACTGTGAAAAGTGAACTTGGCAATCAATTCGGCCCACTGGCAGAGGCTGAGAGGCTTGGAATTGCACAGGTGAAAGGAGTTGGCCTCATTAGGCCCACTGGCAGAGCCTGGCCCAGGTGAAAGGAGTTGGCCTCATTAGGCCCACTGGCAGAGCCTGACCAGAGCCTTTTGTGGTGGTTCTGGAGAACCGTGGGTCCGACCGACTCTATACCGGGCACTGCACTCCCTGTGGGGGTGTGGATCGTGTGTGTCGAATGTGAAGTCGGTGGGGCAAACGGTTTGCGAGTTACGTGCATTACAACCGTACACACACGTACTGTACGCACGCACGCAGAGACGTGGCGCATTTATTTATAGTAGGATTTGTACGAGATAATAGAAATCTAATGAAAAGGAATATATACATAATTGCTCCATAATTAAATGATAATAAAATGCTCTTATGTTTTACTGCACTGTTTATCTCTCTCTCTCTCTCTCTCTCTCTCTTATATGATTGGACTTTTTAGTGAAACCCTAATGAATAACCCTTTTTATTCTTCTAGGTCCCAAGATGGTGGCCGTGAGGAACTATCATGGCATGCCAGCACCACCAGGGAAGCCTCCTCTGACCTTTCAAACGGGAGACTTCATTGAACTGCTGAAGGGAGACCCCGACACCCCTTTTTGGGAGGTACACAAAGTTATTAAAAGGAAACATATGGCTCATAGTTAAGACATCATCAATCTTTGTGTGGTGTACATTCTGGTTTGTTCTATGTCTGTAGAGTGGGTGGTGGGAATTCTGGGAAATGTAACCAAGTGATGTCACTCTGGTGGTAATTTGACTGACTCGCACTAGAGACAGTTTTTAACATGCTATTTTGTGCTCTGCGTTGAAGATTCTTGACGCCTTTCATTTCTTGTAGACGTGTAGGATACGTTTCCATAGGTCGAGAAAAGAGAGGACTCCAGCACTGGCTTCTTACTTAACAATAATATGCCTCAAATCAGCATTATTGGAATTATGTCTACTAATTCCCTTAGACGTTATAAAGTATACTATTTTTGCACTTGATCACATTTTGCCAATGATCGTTAAGAAATAACATCGGCGCTTTCCTTTTAGGCCAAACTGATTCACGAACCTTCACACATATACTTTCATTGTGGTTAGAGATCACAGATCAGCCGTCTCTCTCAAACATGAACTACCGTAGCTTTATAGTTTATTTATTTTATATTTAGAGCTCTATACTAACATCCACCACGAACTTCTCTTCAAAGGGTAAATTGATCCTCTCACAGAAGAACGGCTTCTTCCCCAGTTCGTGTGTAAAGCCTTATTTGGACCCCAAGGTAAACACGGCTCCCATGAGCCTTCGCATACATATCATTGTCATATCAAAGGGAATAACAACAAGCCTTATAGCACACTTTCGTTGCACTTAAGTGCCAGTGTGTGACACATAAATACATAATGATCTGCGGCTGCTTACAATGTACCCGTTTGTGACATCTCGTGATTGTTTGTGACAGCCCGTGCAGTCCTTCCCCAGTCGGCAGACCTCGAGGGAAACGGACTACTATGGATACCCCTGGTAAGATAATGCCACGCAGTAGTCGTACGCATTCCTCATCTGCAATTTACGTCAACACTCATGCCAAGATATAGGCAAGACAATACGTTTATCACTATTAACACACTTCGACAACGAGGCAATTCAAACTGCTTTTCATGAAACATTAAGCATTGAGACATTAAGACACATAATACAACAATAGAAAAGAAGGGAGCTCAAGAGAGAGAGGGAATGAAATGTCAGTGCAGGAGGAATTAATTAAAACAGGCGGCAGCAAACAACACGGAGTACTTTAGCTTTGATTTAAAAGAACTGAAAGTAGAAAACTTTCAGCTTTTGGGAGTGTAAAGAGTACTGCATGGACACGTTTTTTTTCTAAACATTAAAGTTCATTCTAAATTGATCAATCATGCCATGGTATTCATGCCCTGTGTGTAAACAACACAACTTCCTTCCTGTAGTTTCGCTCGGACATTTTCAGTAGCCGTTCTTACACGTTGGCTAAAAATGTAATGAAATTGGCGACAAAATGTAACAGTTCATGAATCCATATTTTGTTTTGTGAGACTGATATTGTTAACGGGGCGTTTTACAATGTTTAAACGGGTGGGGTTTTTTTTGTCTTCCACAGGTTTGCTGGGAACATGGAGCGCCAGCAGGCGGACAATCTTTTAAAGTCCCACAGCAGTGGCACCTACCTCATCAGAGAGAGGACCGCTGAGGCAGAGAGGTTTGCCATCAGCATCAAGTGAGTGTTTCCGTGTCTCAAGGACACGGCAAGCAAACCCTCTGGGGTGTTTTTTTCTCTCATTCAAACCTTTATTTACTCTCGAAAGACATTGAGGTCACCCTCATTTGCAGTGTCGTCGAGATACACATTCAAAGCAATAAACAAAAACAGAACGGTAACATTTTGCTCATCGCGTCTCTGACGTTTATCTGTCTCGCATGGGGAAAAAACTAAATTCTCACAGGAAGGCCTCGGATCTCGTCAACCATTGATGTGTCTTTTTAAACTCCACCCTAATTACTGCTCGGTAATTGCTTGTTTGATCCAGTTTTCTGGTGTGGGGTTTTTTTCCTGTGGGAGACGTCGTAGCCTACATCCCAAAGAGAGAATGACGCAACACACACAGCTCTTTATTATTGTAGCTGTCATACATACAGTACAGTACAGTGATGTCTTGTTACAGCGTCTCTGTGATGACTTCTGCTGGTGGGTTTTCTTTGTTGTCATACTCTGCCGTCTGTCTTTCTTTTTTTTTACAGATTTAATGACGAAGTAAAGCACATCAAAGTCATTGAGAAAGACAGCTGGATTCACATCACTGAGGCTAAGAAGTTTGAGAGTCTTCTGGTAAGAGCGATACATACATACAGTACTATACTGTACATATATATAAGTCAGTCGTACACACAAATATGCAAATATGCTCCTGTTCTTTGAAAGAGCTTGTCTAGCCCATTTTGGGTGGGAATTAACCCCTTTTGGTGTTCGCATTATGTTATGCTTTAGCTATTGAAAAAATTGTAGGTCTGCTATTTTTGAAAACTCGACTGACATAGAAACATAGCTTTTTCAGAAAACTGTCAGGATGTACGTAGAAGACATTTTTTTAATCTGATCTCGTGTCAAAATGGGCTAGTTGTAGCCGTATTTACTGTATGCATTGTTGCGCTGTCGCTTGTCAACAGATATTTCTAGTCGTTGTTTGTTGTCATGTTGTGTTTGTCTTGTTCTTTGACAATAACAGGAGCTAGTGGAATACTACCAGACCCATTCACTGAAAGAAAGCTTCAAGTTGTTAGACACCACACTGCGCTACCCCTACAAGTCCAGAGAACGCTCCTTGACGCGAGCCAGCACACGTTCACCAGGTAACCTTCAGCCAACGTGACGGGTCTCTGTTGTTGTTGTCTCTACCCGGCCAAAGGCATGGGGAGAGAGTGTGTTTTGCACTCTGTCCGTGTGTGTGTGTGTGTGTGTGTGTGTGTGTGTGTGTGTGTGTGTGTGTGTGTGTGTGTGTGTGTGTGCGCGCGCTAATCTCCGGCACCGTTAACCCGGTCGATGCCAAATTTTGCACACACACTCCCTGGATGCCAACGGTGAACCTCTGCCCCACATTTTCCAGAACGGCCTGTTGTAGCGCCACCAGGAGGCCGACTTTTGAAAAACACATTTTTTTATATTACTCCTCCAGATTCTGTCCAGAAATCCCGCAAATTGTTACATACTATCTCTACAGTCATGTGTTCAAGCGGGATCTGTCCGTTTTGAACAAAAAGCCTCAAATCATGAACGCAGCGTGCAATTTACGTGACATCTTTCACGGACTTTCCTACTAGGCTGAGGAATATATCCCACCCTTTTCACATTGGCCTGTTATAGCGCCACCAACAGGTGTTTTTTTGCAAAGCACATTTTTGGAACAAAATGCCTCAAATCATCTTATCATCCAATCGCCATCCAAGGCGTGAGAAGAAATGGCACCCTTTTCACATTGGCCTATTATAGCGCCAACAGGAGGCCACAACCTGACCTGCCCTGCCCTGGTGGAGACCTGTGTCCCCCGAGGGGCACTTTATCTAGTTGTTTTTAAGACCCCCAACACACACACACACACCAAATCGATTCCTTCAGCTATACTGTACCAGGAAAACTGAAGGCACACATTATAGTCTCCACCTAGCGTCTACAGGTTGGAAAGTCTTCACCCTTGCTGTCTTTGCCTGTAGTAAGAATAACTATGACGGATAGCAGGACTGCCTCCCTGCCTGCCCGTTTCTCTCAAACGATGCCCTCGCGCCTCCCCCGGGCCGACGACTCCTCTGACCCAGATTAGGAGCTGGAGCGACGAAGGCGGTGTGAAACCGTCAAGGGGAACGGTAGAGAGAAAGCAGAGAGCATCACCGCTTGCCGTCGCTTTGGCGGATAACTGCACCACGCGGAGCAAGATGGAGTATTATACTGTGTATAGAGCAAGTTGGAGAGGGAGAGAGTATATATTATCGAACAAAATGGGGAGAGGGAGGGAGAACAAACGAGAGTATTTGGTAAGAAAGAGAGAGTAATACAGTTAGATAGAAGTATATTGTAAGTATAGTGCAATAGATTTAAGGGAGGGAGAGAGAGACAGAGAGAGAGAGAGAGAGAGGCACACGCACGCACGCACACACGCACGCATGCGCGCGCAGAGTGAGAGACAGAGCATGTTGAGGTCTTGGCCAGTGACTCAGAGAGGCTGTGGACGGGGCATTTGAATGGCTTCCCAACCCCATTAGAATGTATAATGGATGTCTGTTTGGCTGGTGTCCCACACTGGGCTGCCTTTGTTGGCCTTCCAGCCAGACCAGACCAGACCAGACCAGACCGCCAGCTATACAACAGGGCTTCCTTTCCTCCTCGGCCTATTGTAGTGGAAAGTGGAAGTGTGTGTGTGTGTGTGTGTGTGTGTGTGTGTGTGTGTGTGTGTGTGTGTGTGTGTGTGTGTGTGTGTGTGTGTGTGCGAGACATGTGTGGGTTGGCTGTGGACTAGCTTTTAGGGGAGACAGCTCACTGGACAGAGAGAGGGCTGCAGCAGTCTTTGTTGATGTCCTGACTCCTGTTTTTTTTCCCCTTCTTATTCTTCGTCCCCTTGTTCTTTGTCCACTTCTTCGTCTCCTTCTCCCCCTCTCCCTCCCTCCCTCCCTCTCTCTCCCTCCCTCCCTCCCTCCCTCCCTCTCTCTCCCTCCCTCCCTCCCTCCCTCCCTCTCTCTCTCTCTCTCTCTCCCTCCCCCTCTCTCTCGTTTATCTACTTCTACTCTGCTCTCAGCAGCCACCTGTGCTTCCTACAACTTCTCCTTCCTCAGTCCGCAGGGTCTCAACTTCTCTTCCTCTCAGAGCCCAGCTCCCTTTTGGTCAGGTACTCTAGCCCTCTGTCGCTTGACTCTCTCTCTCTCTCTCTCTCTCTCTCTCTCTCTCTCTCTCTCTCTCTTCATTATTTGCCCTTTTGTTTGCCTTTACCTCATTTCTGTGTTTTCTAATCTCCATGTAAACACTTATTTCTCCTTCACAGTCCCACCTCCTCCTCCTCCTCCTCACTTTTGCTCCTGGTTAAATGCTTCTCGCCCCACGGGGGGGGGGGGGGGGGGTTCTCAATTTGACCTCTTCTGTTGTCTTCTGTTTTCATTTCATTACCGGAATCATTTCAGATCCTTTTCCAGGTTGCCATACTGTACATTCACTCATCAAAATAAACAAAGTATACACGAACAACCAGTTCCACACCGGCCCCTCCATCCCACACTGTCTCACACGGAACATAATCATCATCTGCCCACCCCTACCGTTTTACCACGTCGTCGTTCACCTCTCTGCCACATCCTTCTCAAGCTGGCATTTGGATCGTCGGGGATTTTCCTTTATTTTGCCTGCCGCTGCTTTATACATGCCATTGTTTTGCACTCTTTGTTTTCATGGATTCATCGACGGAGACGCGTCGACGTATTATTCACATCTGTTTTTATTTGTGTCTGTGTTCTGAAGTGTTCACGCCGCGGGTCGTCAGCACGGCGGTGGCCAGGTATAACTTTGCGGCGCGGGACATGAGGGAGCTCTCCCTACGGGAAGGAGACGTCGTGAAGATCTACAGCAAGATCGGCGGAGACCAGGGCTGGTGGAAAGGCGAAGCCAACGGACGAGTGAGTATACTGTGTGTGTACATTCACCACCCGTGACATTGTGTCTGTCGCGGGGAGCAGGGTGGGGCAAAGTCTCCAGTGCACGGCACATGAGAATTATAGTCTCTGAACTATATAGTCTATGAGTGTGTGTTGGGCATACAGTAACATGAGTTAGACCATTCCCTTTGACCCATTTGGACCTGAGGACGATTCTATACAGTTTTCTGAAAAACCGCATGTTTCTATGTGTCAGTGGTTCTCAAACATTTCCACGTCAAGGACCCCCCAAAAAGATATGTAATTATTATCTGAAAATGTCTTGTTCCGGGGAACCCCCTGTTCCCAGTTAAAAAGCGTTCGCTGTGGCCTGGGGCCGTGGCTCAGCGGTCCAGGCACCTTGGCCGGTAGTCTGAGTCTGGCAGTGTGCCGCGGGTTCGACTCCCGAGGGCCTTTACTGCATGTCACTCCCCCATCTCTCTCCCCCATTTCCTGTCAGCCTACTGTCCCTATGTCCCTCTATAAAAATAAATAAAAATAAAGGTGAAAGCCGCAAAGAAAAAACATAAAAAAAAGGTTCCCTCTGAAAGAATAGATATTCAAATATCTGTGCCACATTTTCAAGATTTTTCAAAAACAGCAGACCTACCTTTTCAACAGCTAAAGTATAAGATAATGCTTAAAACACCAAAAGGGGTTCCCGTCCAGAATGGGTTAAGAGCCAAGTGTGTGCCTGCATCTTGCTCATTGCTACTTTTTGAGGGGCGCTAGCCCCTCCTATGTTCAGCTATTGGTGTATGCTCTTCGTCCTACACAAACATTAAATTCCCACTGACAATGAATGGAGAGTTTTACGTCATAGTGTCCCAGCAAATAGGCATAGTGTCTATTTTACGTCACGACGATGTAGGCAGAGAGAGGCAAACAGTTTTCTGCTGTGGAAACGGATCTACTCCGTGCACATGTCTGCCTCTCCTGGATATGCATATGAATATCTAGTTGTCTTGAGTTAAACGGTCCATTGTTCCCCCAAACAATCAGCTTATTGCATGGTGTGGCCAGAAAGAAGTTCACTGAACTGGGAGAGAACTGTGACACTCAGGCCCCTTTTCCACCGGTTGGTTCCCAGTGGGAACCGGTTCAGTTCTTTTTGGTTCTTAGTCCATGAGCCAGAGCTCCAAAATTGGAACGTTATGAATTGAGTGTGCAAAACTATACCTATATTACATTGTTCATCACCATGAAACTTCCCCAATTGAGTATACTTACACGAAGACAATGATTTATTCCATTACAAATTTTACATTTTTAAATATACAAATGAGGCATTATGTAGGAAAATATGCAAAATAATCGAAAATATGAAAAAGCTACTACTGTGGAAGGGTTATCATGTATTAATTTACTTGTATTGATCATATAAACATTTTAACATATAGGTCTAGTTTTTCCCACCAATTTTGGAGCTCTGACTCATGGACTAAGAACCAAAAAGAACTGAACCAACTGGGGGAAAAGGGGTCTCAGTGTTACTAATATATTCTGGGTTGGTTCTTGTGTGTTGCTTTGCTGCCACCCTGTGGAGAACGAGGCACATCGTTACAGTTATAATGCCAATTAATGGAATCAGTAGCTGTATTTGTTGAGAGGTAAGAGCGGTGAAGGAAGACTGATGAAGGATAGATTCATAATGGTCTAAGGGCCGATTCATACTCCTATTTTAGAGCCGTATAAAAGTCGGTTCGGCTCTGTAGAGCCTACAATGTGACGTCATTTGAGGTTCGGGGGGGGGCGGGTACCGTCCTAAAGTCGTCTCTTCGGTGCTACTGAAAGTTTATGACGAGCCGAAATCATTTCGGCACTACAGCGCCGAAACAGCGGTAAAATAGGAGTATGAATCGGCCCTTAGTCTCTTAAGACATGGAATTCTCCAGAACTATTTGTGGTGTCGACAGAATCCAAAGAAACTGTCGTTATTGCGATCGTCTTACTGGTATACCACTAAAATATTAAGTCAGTTCTCTTCTACATCCTCAGCATGTTGTACTTTCTTTCAGAGAAAAATGTTCATTTACTAATGGAAACGTTGTGGAAAAGGTCCATTGATTTTAATCTATAAAATGCACAAAGGGATCTATGATATCAAAGCAAAAGGTCTTGCACACTGTCTGGGACTTGCAAAAAGAATGCTCTTTATTAAATCGATGTTTCGGTCCTTAGACTTTCATCGGAAACAGAATCATTTCAGTTTGTCCTGATGAAGGTCTAACGACGGAAACGTCGATTTAATAAAGAGCATCCTCTTTCACAAGTTCCAGACAGTGTGTGCGCGACCATTTTCTTTTATTTGATGTCATAGATCTCTTTCGGAACATTTGGAACCTTCTTGGTTGTCCTACGCACCTGTCACTAAACATTGAGGTGTACATCGGCCTTCTTTTAAAATATATTTAATATTGAATATTGATTTAGTGTAACATGCACTCCTGTAACTGACAAGAAACCTTTTTAGCGGTCTAGTAATGAGCCATTATATTATAAGAAATCAAAAAGCTAATAATAATGAAGTGAGAAAGTAGTAGGTTCTTTTGCAGCCATGAAAAGACACACAGCTGAAGGCATACAGAACTAATGAAGAGATGTCAGCACACTGTGTACACTTACAATAGAAGAAGCCCCATGAGCTCAGTTTTACCATGCAAATTGTGTGTGTGTGTGTGTGTGTGTGTGTGTGTGTGTACAGTGTGTGTGTGTGTGTGTGTGTGTGTGTGTGTGTGTGTGTGTGTGTGTGTGTGTGCGTGTGTGTGTGTGTGCGTGCGTGTGTGTGTGTCTTTATCTGTTCAATATCAAGTTATGAACAGAGACAAATCATGTGGGTCTCTAAATAATATAGTTTTGTGAATATAGTAGAGAGAAACACATTTCATTATAAGTTATTACAGCTAAAGTGTAATTTGTTGAAATTTGTTCAACGTTCAAACTACAGTATTCAAGTTCAGGAGACTTCGGGGAAAAAAAACAATTATCCTGCCTGCTGCCTGGAGAGTGACATTATAGCATCTCCTTCACCATAGTAAATGATGCATTCGAGGTCTGTTGTTTTACGGACGGGTTAAAGGGCAGGGGCTGAAGCCCCCTTTGATGTCTCTATGTCTGTCATTTCAGATCGGGTGGTTTCCTTCGACCTACGTGGACGAGGAAGGCGTCCAGTAGGGCTCAGGTGCTGTCGGATCCCGTCCAATCGGAGCCCATCGTCCGTCCACAGCCCCCACAGAGGAAAAAGCTACTTGATTACCCAGGGAAACAACACAGGGATAAAAAGAAACTTTGTTTATTTTTTTCCTCCTTTGCTGGATTACTCCGTTCTTTGCAGTGAACCTTTCTACCCCCGTTTCTCTATCTTTTGAGTATGCAATTGGCTTTTTACTTCCGTTTCTATCTCTTTCTAAGACGCTCCGTGTCATTTCTGTGCGGAAGGGAAAAAAAACTAAGTCGGAATAAAGCAGAGCTCTGCCGGGCCTCTGTGTGCTCTGGAGAGGCTGCGTTGAACAGAGCACGCCATAAGAGCCCTATCACGGACATGACTGTTCCGCCTAGTTTTACATTGATATAGTCTCCCCCATGTTGCAGGTCTATGGGAGGGGGACACAAATGTACAGTATAGATAATTTATTGAATAGAGATATGATTATTGTGCTGAAGTTAAAGTTGATATTAGTAACGGCAAAGAATCGGATGAAGAAGGAAAAGAAAGTAAAGACAGACGCTCTTGTCTTTTCAATGCTGGGAATTTATTTTTTGCCTTATTTGTCATGGTGATGCCTTGTGGGCTGAAACCAGTGGAGGGGAAAGACTGGATTGGTTTGACTTCTGGTGCACCCATGTGCACATTACATACATACATGCATACATACGCATGCACTCATGCACGTGCCGGCGCACGCACGCACACGCACACGCACACACGCACACACACACACACACACACACACACACACAAACACCTGACCAATGTACAGTTTGGTGCCTTTGAAGAATGGTCATCGTTCACAGAACCTTGACATCAGCCAGTCAAGGACGTTTTTTGCCATTTCCCCCCAAGTCTCGTCCCCATTCCATGAACACTACTGTACAACATGTACTGCCAAGCAGAGCAAGTGGACACCCACAATACCCACACATACAGACCCTATGGAAGAGGATGGTGAAGTCTTTTACTCATCCCCAACTGGAGAAACTCTTTAAAAGGGGTTTGTGGCTGCAAGTCATGTTAATACCAATCAACTACAAGTTCTACAACATTCACGCCAGGCCTGGCATCACGAGTCTATGGGTGTTGTTGTCTATACGACTGGATGCAAAAAGAAGAGAATAAGAAGGGAAACGTCATATTAATGACTTCGCTCTTTCAAATCGTGGGTGCTCATTGTTTTAATTGTTTTTATTTTGCACAGCCAAATCACCTTGATTATTTGAAGCCAAATCCAAACATGTTTTAATGTCTGCATGGACTTTGAACGTTTTGTAAATGATTTTTGTACCTTGCCTTATTTACAGATTTATCAGGTGGTGGGATTTTATGGCGTTAGCCATTTTTGTCATGTCTCAATGGCATTTAGGTGTAACTATAAACGGTGATCGCAGTGTCACGTCTTCTCCATACGAAGGACAGCATTGTCTGTGTGCTATGACAATAACATGTGCAGATGATGCAGGTTGTTTAGACTAGAGGTGCACTTGCGTGGGGTTTCCAGTTTTGAGCAGTATTTCGAAGTGCCGTCCGATCTTGTCAGAGTTGTCTTTGGACTACTTTGACTCCCTCTCACAGTTTGTGTGGCACACAGACAATATCCTCCTCCAATCACATTGTGAAAAGTACAAATGAACATGGTCGCTGTCGGATAGAAACGCATCTCCATATTTATTAACCCATTCTGACCTGAGATCAGATTCATACGAGGTTTCCACTGGACACACACTGGTTTGTTGAACCCATTCTGACCCGAGATCAGATTCTAAAAATGTCAGTCGTTCTTCGATTTTTCAAAAATAGCAGACCTACAAGCTCGTAGCGCGCCACTCGGTGGCGCGCTATGAGCTTGTAGGTCTGCTATTTTTCAATAGCTAAAACATAACATGATGCTAAACACCAAAACGGGTTCCCGGTCAGAGTGGGTTAATGTTTGTTTTTTTCCATATAGATGAATGGCATTAATCTATATGAAAATATTATATGATATGATGGCAGCATAGGTGAGAATAGCCGATCTACAACCTCACAACAGTGCAATGGGTTATCCTCTTTCAATCTAGAGAAATCTTGAAATTCTTCTGAAGTGTCTGCCTATAATGGAATGGAATGCCCAACATATGCCAGGTTGTAAGCGTAAACTTAAAGGACAACTTTAGTTTTTTTCAACCAAGGTTCATGTTTTAGGTTTTTATTAGAGAAACTAAAAGATGAGTCTTAATTTCTTTTCATTTGCTGCTTTCTTTCGTTTTAGGGATTTTAGCTGTTTTTGACAGGGGGGCGGGGGCATTCGAGCATGGGGCTAAATATGTATTTTTTTACAACATGTTATGGTGATTTATTTTTGTATTATTTACTATAGTCCTAATAAACCCCAGGAAATTACATCTGGCCACAGCAGATCACAGGATCTACTGAATGTGAAGGTAGCCTACTGGGGGAAGGCTTATACTGTGTGTATAGGCTCAATATGTCAGTTTGTCACATTCAATAGATCCCGTGATATTTTGTGGTCAGATGTAATTTCTTGGGGTTTATTAGGACTATAGTAAATAATAAAAAAATGAATCGCCATAATATTTTGTAAAAAAATACATATTTAGCCCCATGCTCGAATGCCCCCGCCCCCCTGTCAAAAACAGCTAAAATCCCCAAAACAAAAGAAAGCAGCAAATGAAAGAAAATTAACACTCACCTGTTAGTTTCTCTAATAACAACCTAAAACATGAACCTTGGTTGAAAAAAACTAAAGTTGTCCTTTAAGTCTTGTCTGTGGGTTTTTATAAACATTTAACCAAAGAAACGTATTATGAATCTGTGACTAAATGATAACTACATTGATCGGATCAACTGGAACACAGGTTCTTATTTCCCCCCATTTCCTGAAAATTAACAGTTTTAGGTTTAGGACAAACAAGGTTTCTGCCCAACAGCGACGACTTGGTAGTTCACTGAAAAAAAGGTATGTGCAGTCGGGAAGAAATCCAGCTATTGTGATGTTTCCTGGACCTATAGTCAAATCAACTGGTTAAGGGGTTAGTTCAGATTTCTATTCTTTTTTCTTCTTTTTTTAAAACACAAAACTTGATTTTATTATAAAATGTTTCACTGGGCTTCACTGTTATGTTTGTTTGACCTTCTTATCTGCATATCTATCCACTGATTTCTCTTCATGGCTTCTGTATTTGGAAGAAGGTTGGAAGTGTAGGATCAATTTGCTAATACAATTGCAAGAATACAGACGACGTACAAGAAACATTCAATCTGTTGGGATAAAAATGCCAATGATGAATGAGGGGCAGTTTGAAGTTTTCATTTTTTTCCCTTTATCATATTTTAAGGTTTTCTACACAGCCATAAGTTTCCACTGAAGGGTTAAGTTCAGCGATTTTAGACCTATTGTACATAGATATAAATGACCTGTAGTACTTGGAGCCACACGTATATTAGTTCCCAAGTCGACTCGGCTACTGCTTACAACCTCTGTTTACCCTCCGCTCCCTTACAAATGGCATGTGTTTTGTTATTTTGACACTTGGGAATGGTTGTTAGCAGAAAGAGACTAGGAACGGGAGCTTGCAGATCCTGCCGACTGATGGCTCTGGAGTTAGTTAATTAATGTGTGTGTGTCCAAGTATTACAGGCGTACAATGGGCACATTTAATATAGGTCTTAAATGGTCGAACTTCCCATTCATGGACAAAAGATGGAAACTGAATTTTATCCAAACTGGGAATACGAATGTACAGTCTGCATGAGTTCTCAGCACCTCAGGTATAAGTCACAAATTAAGTTTACCTTCAACAAGAAAAGAAAGAAACTGAACTAACCCATCCTATTGGTGCTCTCTCTCTCTCTCTCTCTCGCACGCACGCACAGGCAGACACACTCATATACACACACACACACACACACACACACACACACACACACACACACACACACACACACACACACACACTAGTAAGCCACTAGAGAGGAGAGATCACCATATGGACATTCAGCACATCGGCACTAGCTGATCAGCAATGACTGAAGACGAAGCGGAACGTTGTTATGTCTCAAACACTTTGACTGTGTGACGTGTGTATTCCAAAGGTCAACCATCCATCCTCCTAACCACCATGTCATGGAGAATACTTGTGAGGGGACCAGTGACGAGCAGCAGGCCTACATGTTTACGTAGTGGACACAAAACCCATTGCATGTGGCTATAGATATTTCGACTCATGCCATTACATCTTCAGAAGAAAAAAAAAAGGAAAAACAAACGAACATCTAATCGTGTACATTTTTGAATGGTGGGGTATTTCCAAAAAAATGAGGTATATCATGAAATAAATATCTCTTTTTGTCTACATTTGAGGTTGTATCGTCTGTTCTTACTATGGTTTGGGGTTGTTTCATTGCCAGTCCTGAAAGATTCCAAAATCAATCTCAATATTGTCAAACTATATGAATCACACTAACAAAAGTTCACTACCTATAAGTACAAAAATATCCAGTGTTATTTTAACTCGGAGTGTACACATGTAACAAATACAATGTAGATACTTTACATGTTTTTTCTAAAACACAGACAAAGTTCTGAAACACGTCTGTTTGACAGATTGATGCTATAGTACATTAAATAACGCAAAGAATGTTTATTTTGTGAGTGCGGACTGTTCCTTCTTCCCTTTCCTTAAGCTATTGTCAGCAGCACGCTCATAGCTTGGGACTTCAGTCCAATAGTGATTGAATATCTAACTCTCATCAGTCTCTCAATGGATCTTAACACAAAACAAATGACCAAATAGGAAACTCTGCATCAATAAGAATAACTTGATGTCTAATTTGTATTGTGGTGTACTGTATATTACAGTAAAGTAAAGGAACAAATGTAATTACAAAATTGCTGCCATAATCATTTCACATTGCTTATGTTTTCAAATTAACTCCATTAGAATGTGATCCATAAGCAGGTTTAGTAATAATAACCGATACAAAAATCTATATTTGCACAAGCATCTTAGTTTATTACGAAAATTATAAAAAGGGTAAACCATCATTTTGTGAGGGACCAAGATATAGGCCTAGCTGTATAAGAGATATTGCTGAAAGCAATTAAGTTGAACAAAGCTATGTCATCAAAGCTCTATGCTTTCACAGTTTTGGAATGAGGTTTTATTATAGAGAACTCTGTAATCATATTACCACAGTTAAATATTCACGTTTTTAAGGTCAAAAGACTCAAAGCTCATATTCTCAAGTGTATTCTTCATTTCACAGTTCACATATACAATTACACATATAGTCACACTGCGTACCCATACTTGCTGTCATATTTGACAGGAGTGCCTGCGGGGTTGGTGGTCGAGGGAGAACATGTGCGCCGTCCATCGTCAACACCCAGAGTCTCTGGGCTGCCCACTTGATTGTACTCGACCCCCTGGTGGTAGTGGCTGGCACTGCGGCTGTTCACACGACTGGCAGGTCGGCTCTCAGGAGCTGGGGCATCCTCCCTGAAACATCAGAACGTGGTTGGTTGAGAATAGAGAGGGTATGCGTGTGACATCATCATCAAACCCAGAAGTTATGCAGGAATGCCTACTGAGTGGCAAAAACTACTTTCTGGCCTTGACAGCCCATGCATCCAAACAGAAACGTCATATCTGATTGCATTAAACAACATTAAACATAATTATGCTTCGTAGTACTGTGGTGTCGGCCGTGTCGCGCAACTTTAACATGCACTTGCAGAGAGACAGCGCGCTGGGCTGGCCTGCCTGGGGGGTGGGGGCTGGGGGGTGGGGGGAAGCAGCAGCCGAGTAGGAGCAGTGTTGCCAACTCTCCAGTAACGGAAGTAGCTAGTGGCTCCTCGAAAAGTCGCCAAAAGTCGCCAGGGGTGGGATATGCGCGCGCGTAGCGCGCGCCGCCCCTAGCGACTTTTTTGCGTCCCTAGCGACTTTTAGGCGCCCCTTAGTGCACTTAGTGCATCTTAGTGCACTTAGTGCATCTCTTCATTTGATAACACATCGTTTAAACTCATTGTAATATTAAAAAAAACCATACCTCAATTTAACTAATGTTTAGAACGCTATTTTGTTCCGATCCATACAGGAATTAGAAGGTTAATACTTTATGCATCCGAGTGTGTATTTTATTTTTTACTAGCAGACTAAACTGAGCTGCCAGTGCTTCCTCCTTTCTTGCTCTGTCGAGCTCGAGGGGCGCGTTCGGAAATACCGCACCGGAGCGCACTCGCCTAGGCAGAGCAAGAAAGGAGGAAGCACTGGTAGACAGTCTGTGCAGTGTGCACATAACCGAGCCGAGGAAGCCACTGAGCCTGCTGTGACCTGTGAGCCAGACCAGACGCGCCGACCACTTTTAGTTTTGCCAATTTCGCGGATTTGAGGCTGAGAAAAAAAAAAAAAAGATTTTATCTCTGGCGCATATCTGGCGCCTGTCAACACGATTTGTCCCCAATTCACCAGGGGAAAAAAGCTAGATTTCTCGCCAGAAGCTTTTCACTAATTCAGTCGCTAGGGGGGTCTGGAAAGAAGCTAAATATGACGACAAATCCGCTAAGTTGGCAACACTGAGTAGGAGAGCAGTTGAACCAATCAGATTCCTGGTAACTTTATTTCACCTGGTGAAATAAAGTTAGCTGAAATCTGATTGGCTCTTGGTGGTGTCATTTCTCTTTGCATCCCTAATGATCCCTCCCAGCCAGGCAGGCATCGTCAGCTGTTTTTTGTGATGATTTGATTGAGAGAAGAACTAGCTACGGGGAAAATGTCCAAAAGAAAGAGTGGTGGTGGTGAGAAAGAAATCGGTGGTGCAGAGAAGATAAGAGTAAAAAAGAGAAAACAGCTTCAGGCAGATGCATCTAAATATGCAAAAATAACAGACCTATTTAAGGGTGCAGGCCCCGCCGCCCCAGCACCTCAGCAGCCGAGTCGACCGACAACACAACAACAGGTGGGCAGTTGGAAGCACGTTCAAAATGGCTAAATAGCAGGCGATGTATCATGTATTTGGCAATGGCAACACAGTCCAACACTTTATGAATGAGGACAAATACTTTGTAGTCCAACTCCTTATAATGCATGCTCAATGCACAATGATTCTTGTATTTATTTATTTCACTGTAGGACCTAAAGTGACCAAAAATGCGCTCTCACGCCCCTTGATTCGTCGGCGCGCCGCACCTATAGGGCCTCCACAACTCCACTTCCCGGGCTGAATTAGGGACCCCAGCACGCCCCTGCCTGTAGCCCGCCCCAGGGAGAGGCTGACTGACAAGGTTAGTGATTATTTATAATTATTTGTCGATTATAGCCAGTTATATAGCCAACTACGAGAATGCCAATGAGCCAATGACTTTGACACGTGACAACGTATTAGGCATTTCGGTGTCGGCTAGGACGTCACAGTAACAGTTTGTTATGCTAGCTACTTCATTGTCTTAACAAGTTTGTTATGCTAGCTACTTACTGCCGCCTACAGACATTAGGAGTAACTACTGCAACATTCAGGCTGTGTATGTGTGTGTTGTGTGTGTGTGTGTGTTGTGTGTGTGTGTGTGTGTGTGTGTGCGTGCGTGCGTGCGTGCATTTTTTTATAGTACCAGTGTGTTGTTATTGTTATTCAAGTTAGTCATGCCATTTACCTTTACATTCAAACCTTGTTTATGTCATGGTGGTCCTATAGTACCAAACCAATTGAATTTAAATGACAGCATTCTGAGTATTGACTGACTTAATAGGACAGAATATACACTGACATATCACATAGACATTCTTTGAATAAACAAAGCCATTTGATTCCCAGCCCGGAGTGTAGGCTAATTAATTCAAGTGACCATCCCATGATCCCTTACAATTGCGTTTGTGAGACAGATCGCGTGATTCTTTCATGTCTTGGCCTAAAACTATTAGGTATTTTCGTCCAGGGACCTGCAACATCCACCATTTCGTGAAAAATTAAGACGAAATGTAAAAAAAAAAATCTGTTTTTCAAGCTTCTGACTTTCTGAGCCACAAAAAGGAGCCAAGATGCATACAAGAAGCAGCTTTTATTTGTAGTGTGCCTCCAAGACACTCTCACGTGACATACCGGTATATTGATTCCCTTCTCTTGCTACTGTGCTTTTACAGTTGATCAAACCAGGCAGCTGACTCATGAAACTCACTAGTGTGACATTGCGAATACAATAATGGCATTTTGAACCCTTGTGTCCCTGTTCTGGGAAGAACATTCAGTGAAAACTAAATCGGCTATTTTCAGCAAAGATTTTGTGTACAATAGGGAACTACTAGTGGCCCCCCAATGATAGAGTCCTTGGGGAGGACCCCAGTCAATTATTAGTTTTAACATGGTCAACTTTATAACATAACATAAGCTGCTCTGTTCTGCATCATTCCTGTTGACACGCATGCTGTGTTTGCAGGTGTTGCTGATGCTTAACCCATTCTGGGCGGGAACCCCATTTTTTTCGTGTTTTAAGCATTAGGCCTATGTTATACTTTAGCTATTGAAAAATAGCAGATCTACAAGCTCATAGAGCGGCACAGAGTGCCGCGCTACGAGCTTGTAGGTTTGTAGGTTTGCTATTTTTTATTCTTCTAGAGTAAACGTTTTAAACTCAAATCTTTGCTTCTGGGAGGTCCCTGGAACAATATATTTTCAGATGGGGATCGGCGGCCAATTATATAATATAGTTTCTGGGGTCCTTGAGAACCACTGACATACAGAAACACGGGTTTTTCAGAAAATTGTCAGGATTTAGAAAACATTTGTAGAATCGTCCTCACGTCTAAATGGGTTAAACACTCACTGATGTATCAGCACGTTTGGCGTGCAGCCGCAGGTAGCCGTCTGCTTCTGGTGACATCTTTGTGGTAGACATTATTATTATTATTATTGCTATTTTGGTTTCTTCCCAAAGTTCCCATGAGCCTGGTGCTTAGCGTGAGATCATCGCTGATCAAATTCACAAAGAGGATTTCCGTGGAAACGGAAATGTCCAATCAACCTGTCATGCTGCTTAACTGCTTGGCACTGGAAAATACTAAATTACCTCCATCATAACTTGCCTAGCTGGATAGTTTCCAGTGAATCCCTGGCTTCTTTGCGCCTCTGTGTTTACTTCCCCTCTGAAGGGTGTGAAATTAATCTTCATGCTGCTCCCGACTAGTCCCGACAGCACCCTCTCTGCCTTTGTCAACATTGCCTGCAGCCCACACTTGCAAGCCACTTTTGCATTCTACATTCAAGCCACACTCTACAGCTGGCTCCTTCCCCAGCAACTCTGGCAGTGTTGCAGGTGGGAAATAGCCAGTCTACCAGCGTGTGTGTGTGTGTGTGTGTGTGTGTGTCCTGCATAACTGTATTATGTATGGTGTGAATAGTTTTGATGCAAAAATACTCGCTGATGATTTTGGCATCATTTATTCAACCCGCCTCTGGTGTGCGTAAATCATTCTTATCAACTATGCATCAAATTGGCTCTGAGGTATTTCGCCTCCTACGGCAGCGTGGGTTCCACATCGTTGCTTCTAATTATATGAACGTAATCTAGATTGCTCAGGTTGAAATGTATGAAAAGAGGCCTCGTCATCCGTGCCACCATGTTCCTTGGGCAGGTGTACAGTACACTACATTCATTCATGTTAAATCAGATCAGCCAAAGATTGAAGTATTTCCAGTTTAGGAATATTTGTAAAATTGTTTATTCCGATCCACTATAGAGCAGTGGTTCCTAGTGTAGAATGGGTTAAATCTAATGGACACATTTCACTATATGCAAATGCATTTAGACAATAATACCCCCTTTCCTTTCCCCTGAAATATCAGGCCAACACTATTATTATCCCGCAGTATTTTCTGTTCTTTGTCTGCCAATAACTGGGCCAGCAAATTGCACATTGTGTCATTCAGAGTCCAAAAGTACGACAGTCAATAATGCATTTGGTTTGAGCTCCTCCTCTTATCTCGCAGGATTGGAAAAATTGCTCATTGTCAATAAGTGTATCGCAGCAGATCTTTTATAATAACCCTGACAATCATAAGTCATCAGTTATTTGTTTTCTCTCGGTTTGCCACAGACTTGCTGCACTCTTTCTCAAAGCTGTGCTGTAGCAGTACTTGTGGCTAATTTGGCTGCTGCTTTGCAGTTGTCACGTCCCTTTTCAACAAGCATCATACAGTTCACAAAATGACACACTTTAATCCGAAAATGGTGCCAAGCAACGGCTTTAACTAAGTTTAAGGAGGTGATGTCGCTACTCAGCCATTGTGAAAGTTAAACCCTAGTGTCAAGGACACCTGACAACGTTAAAAAGCATCTGTGTTATTTTAGTTTTTAACCACTTTACCCATTATTGTATACAAGCTCATGTTGCCTTGTCGATCTGCTATTTTTGAAGAATCGTGAAAATTGGCTCAAATCCTTCCTAATATAGCATATATCATTTTACTCGAATCTTTGCTTCTGGGGGGTCCCTGAAACAACATATTTTGAGATGGGGATCCACAGCCAAATGCATAACTGTATAATTTTGGGGGTCCTTGACATGAAAAAGGTTTGAGAACCACTGATAAGTGTGATACTGTATATCAACAAACGTTTTCCAAAAAAATGTGTAGAATCGGTCCACAGGTCTTAATGGGTCAATAACAGTATTTGAAGTAGATGGCAATGGCACTCCTGATTGGACACCGTTCTGTCCTTTTTATTATAGTTTGTAATTACCTCTCGGACTGCTGGGCTAACATGTTCATCAATTTAAGATGCCCGTTTGTTGTTGCGACGTGCATTGTCCATCATCCTGTAGTTTATTACTTTGTTTGCCTGCACAGATTCATGTAATCGTTTCCACAGAGTGTTTGGCAAGCATGTTTTGAGTGAGGAAGACCACGAAGGTCGAAGGATGAATCCTTTCTTTCTGCCCACACATGATTGTGAAATCACATGGCTCAGTGAATGGTTTAATTTGAATGGAAGGTTCAGAAAGTTTGTATACCTCTGGCAGCAAGTCAATTTCCACTGCTCATTTCCATGACACAATTGAACAACACACACAGTGGAATTCTATGGCAGATGCTATGCTATAGGTATCGTTCTTAACCCATTCTGACCTGAGATCAGATTCATACCAGGTTTCCACGGGACACACACTGGTCTGATGAACCCATTCTGACCTGAGATCAGATTCTAAAAATGTCAGTCGTTCTTCGAATTTTTCAAAAATAGCAGACCTACAAGCTCGTAGCGCGCCACTCGGTGGCGCGATATGAGCTTGTAGATCTGCTATTTTTCAATAGGTAAAGCATAACATGATGCTAACACCAAAATGGGTGCCCGGTCAGAATGGGTTAATTACATGCAAGAGGACACTGATATTGTTAGTATGTCACCTGACAATGTTTGTATTTAATATCTGAAGTTTAATCTTTATTTACTTAATTTGTTTTTGTAATTAACGAGAGAGTTTATGTATAGTAACCGTCTGGATGAGTATTCAAATTGTGCGATGTGCGATGATGAGAGCGCCCTCACTTCACATCTCACACTTTCTTTTCTTTTTTTTCAACAATAGATGTACTGTCCACACATCTAGTAATGTGTGGACATCTTGTTCTGAGAGGCGTGATTTCCCTTGAAACCTGTGAGTGTGAACAAGACGTGGTGACCTTCACTATAAACTCTCCCAATAGAATACACAACAATGTACGACGTACTGCTGCCTTCATATAGGCTGCTCTCTGGTTGTATACCAGTGTTGTATTCGTCGACTAAAACCAAGACGAAAAATGTTCGTCGACTACCTTTTTCCACTGACGAAAACTAAATGGAAACTACCTGAAAACTAAGCCATGATGACTAAATATAATTGACAATTTCGCCAACAAATAAAAACTAGACTAAAATGTTAGGAAGGGACTAGTGGACAAGAGATCCAGTATAAGCCATTTTACACTTGTTACATGCTGAAAATAGCAGATCTACAGCGCAAAGTGTGAAATCAGCCATTACGACGGCATCAAGGCCCGCCAAAATACATTTTAGTCGACTAAATCACCTGTAGATTTAGTCGACTAAGATCTCATGACATTTAGTCGACTAAAACTAAACTAACAAACTATCAAACAACACTGATCTGTCGTGTGCCCATTGTAGAACAGCACCCTACCTGATATCATTGGCCACTTCCTTCTCGTAGCGAGGTCCTTCTCGCAGCTTGCAGATCAGAAGCCAGACGAACAGCAGCACGAGGATGAGGAGGAGCAGAGAGCCCACCACTGTGCCAACGATCACCCCTGCTCTGTTGGGAGCTGAAAGACATGTTCAAGTTCTTTATTAACCCACATTTAGACCTGACGACCCGTCGAAATTAAAACGTCTTCTGAATCCTGAAAGTTTTCTGGAAAAACCCCATGTTTCTATGTCAGTGGTGCTCAATATTTCATGTCAAGGACCCCAAACATTTTATGTAATTGGCCGCCAACCCCCATTTGAAAATATGTTGTTCCAGCCAGGGACACCCCCAGAAGTTTTGAGTTAAAAACGTTTGCTCTGAAAGAATATATATTTAAAGATTTGCGTCGCATTTTAAAAAAAAAATCATAGCAGATCTACACGCTCGTAGCGCGGCACTGATTGTCTTCACCACTTTTCCTTTCCCCCCCCCCCTTTTCCCTTCTTTCGGCAGCATTAACTGCTGGGATCGAGGCAGGGACAAAGGAGAATTTGTACCTGTTTTTTGTCGTCCTAGTAGGGACACTCAAGTGAAGGCCAGATGGCACTCTGAACTGAGTGGGGTGGGCACTATTTGAGCGGATGGACAGGGCTTTTTTTTGAGCTGCTGTCTATTAACCCATTCTGTCCGGGCACCCATTTTGGTGTTAGCATCATGTTATGCTTTAGCTATTGAAAAATAGCAGATCTACAAGCTCATATCGCGCCACCGAGTGGCGCGATACGAGCTTGTAGGTCTGCTATTTTTGAAAAACGACTGACATTTTTAGAATCTGATCTCAGGTCAGAATGGGTTAATCAGACCAGTGTGTGTCCTGTGGAAACCTCGTATGAATCTGATCTCAGGTCAGAATGGGTTATAGAAGAAATCAAGGCTCTCAAACTGGATGCCGGTAATTTTAGAAGCAGTTTTCACAGTTCTCCCAAGGGAATTTCTATCTTTGATAACGAGGTTATGCCGTAAACCAACAGATGCAGGAGAAAGAAATAACGGAATGTATGTGGGCACTATAGAACAGTTTCATCAGGCTTTGTGGATAATTGGATACAAAGTGGATAGAATGTGGATAATTAAGAATCAGACCATCGGAACTCTAAATCTTGTGTTACACGGGGGTCTCGCGCAGCGAATAACCTGACACGTAGTGAGCATTTGATGCTATTTGGTTGTGTGACACTGGCGTGGAACTAATTATGAATCATCTTGGCACGACAAGAGCCAGTATTATAACAGCATGGGCTCCCTGTCGAATCTTTCAATACTAATAGATATGCACTTTGAATCAAGAGAGTTGACACGTCCCACCCTCGTGCTGTGCTCACACGGGCAGATGCAAAGATCACAGCATAATTTGTCGCTTTGTGAAAATCGATTGCGCACAACATGGTCATGACCTCATCGAGTGTGCGTTCGTATAGTGAAGTGTGTCATTGCAGCTTTGCATCGGGAAGTTGAACCCAGCTCGGCTTCAATTTGTATAGCTTTTGCAAGCGGCTACAAACGTCGGATGCATCTTTGCATCTGCACATGTCTCTGGCTTCCATTGACAATGAATGGTAAACGGTGTCTTTGCATCTGCCCGTGTGAACGCGGCCTCAGTGCAACTCAGTGCAACTCGGGGAAACGGGTGAATGGCAGGAGAGTCGAGTGGTGGATCGGGCATGGTGATGGACTTTAAATAATAATGTTCCATGTGCTAAGGCAGAGCTAGAGTACTACCCACAGCATGTGGATTTAATTATGCCCAATCAAATATAATTGCCTTATAAGTTTCAGGGCAGTGCACTGTCTGTACTGGCAATTTCCACAGTGTCGTGGAAGAAAAGCCTTGGGAATGTAATTCCCCCCCCCCCCCCCCCCCCCCCCTCCCAAGAGCAAAGTGATGTCCTTGTGCAGGAAGGTATACTGCAGAGTCATCAACAACAATTCTGCAGTACCTCAGACAGACCACCGCCAAGAGCAGGTGATGGGGATATTATCTTAGGAGGAAATGACAAAAGGCAGTCCTGGCACTGGTCTTATGGAAAGTGTTTATCAGTGTAAAGCCAGGTTCACATATTCTGCTAAATATAAACTTGCCCGGACGGACATAAAAAGTACTCCTGGGTGGACAATGAGCTCAGTCAGCAGAAGTCTTTTTTTTGTGTGTGTGTCCACGTACACAGGTATGTACTAGGGCTGATCGACATGGAGTATTAAAGATTTCTGGATATTGGAATATTGTGATATGGCATTATCAAGTGTTGTCTTCTCCCGGTTTTAATCGCTTAAGCCCTGCTTTATACTTATTCGTGCGTGAGGCCTGAGGCATGAGCACCAATGCTAATGTTCATTCCCCCGCAGTGAGGGTGGTGACGGTACCAATGACAGAGGATGGAAGTGTGTGTGTGTGTGTGTCACCTGCGCTGAGCCTTGTGTGCAGGAGGGAATATGCAGATGAGTGCGCTGCTCTGGGTCTGTGTGTGTGTGTGTGTGTGTGTGTGTGGGGGTTGGGGGGGGGGGGGGGGGTGTGCTTACGTTTGTCCGCTCTCAGATGGATCCTGCAGTGTTCCGTTCCCACAGCATTGGTGACTTCACAACGGTAGAACCCAGAGAAGGCGTGTGAATGGTTGCTGATCGTCAGTTCCCCAGTGACGCCATCTGGATGTTAGAACAGACACACACACATGCGCTAATAGATTAGTGTTTTCACATGCATACTGTACGCACGTACATTATTATATGACGAATAGGAACTTCGAATGAATCTCTACCACACAGAAACACACTGCACATGCTGAGACAGACAGACACACAAACACACACACACGCACGCGCACACGCACACAGTCTTTTCTGAGCTTTACTGGCATGAGAAAACATACGTTTACATTGCCAAAGCAAGTGTAAAACAAAACATAATGAGAAGGAAAACTGCTTAAGTGCTCAAGACGTCTCCACACGTGTTTATAATCACACCCGTAGAGGGCCCAGGACCTGTGGGGACATCTTGGGGTCTTTTTAATCGCTAAAAGCAGGGCCATTGCTAGGCAACACCTTGTGCAGCGCTCAGCGCCATGTTTTGTGCATGTGTGCAGAGTAGACGTTCACTTCCTTGTTTATGGCCCGACAAAACTTGTCTATTCTCTCTGATTCTACGTCGCTGTCCTTTGGTGTTGAGCACACTCTCACACACACTCTCTCTCTCACACACACACACTCACACACACACACACACACACACACACACACCGCAATAGCACACTACGAGCAGTAGAGGGCAGACTTACTCTGTGTGGCCAAGGACGGTATGGGGCCAGCTCTCTCCCTGTTCCACATGTATTTCAAAGGAGGAGAGCCATTTGCAGACTTGCAATGCAAGGAGACAGCCTCTCCCACCAACCCTGTTCCCTCCATCCAGCACTTGGGCACCGAGGGCTTTGCTGAAATGATATAAAATAAATGTATCGTTGCACATGACACGCCACGGCTCCCATTTCGGAGGTTTAATGCATTTTGTTTCCCCCAAAAGGGATGAAATGGAAGCAGACGCATCAATTCTGACTTTAATAACCCATTGCAACATATTTCTGTGAACTACTGCAAACACTCGCTGCTCTCGACAATCACCAAAAGAAACGCCACGGAAATGACACTGCGGACAAACGCACACACCTTTAGTTGTGTCTGCACACGCTCGTATACATATAAAGTATCCTATCCTACATCTAATTAAAGAAAGTCAGTCGGTCAGTTCCACATTGTTCTCCTCGCTGGCTTGAGCAATTGATCTGAACTTGTCTTGCACAGGGGCATATTGACCATTTGAGGAAACCCTTTAAATGTGCCCGGAGGACCGAGGAAGGCTGAGGCCGAAACGTGTAAGCGTTCCCAACAAATGAGAATACTATATTCTGAGCCAGTCTTGCATCCTTTATTTCGGAGTACGTGCCGCTTTTTCCACTTCGGTGGTATTTGATTTAAGTTATAAATATAGCCGAGCACCCACTAACCTAAACTAAAAAGGGATCCAGAAGAGGAAGCGTATACCTTTCTTACCAGTTTTGAACTTTTCCCGAATTCAAGCTGTTTATTAGCCTTTTTCTGGAAACTCTGTCTAACTATACGGCCACGGTTTTGGACGTTACTGCACATGCATGCCACTGTAGGCAGGGGGTCTGTTGTCGCGGGTTACGGTCCCCCAGGCCAGAGCCATAGAGTAAGACAGAGTTACGCAAACTCCGTTCACTTCATGGGGCCAGTTCCAATGGTGGCTCTTCTACATAGACTTCTATTGAGTGGGGACAACCGGAAGTTTACGGAATTAATTGGAGTCTATGGGCTCGCACCACTGCCCCCTCAATATCGCAACTCTTCTATTAGATGGATCTGCCCCAGGCTATAGGCTACTGTGTTGTCACGCTCCTATGCTCCGAACCAGTGGGCTGACTTTAAATCTACCGGGCTGTACCATAGAGTTATGGGCACTTGATGCTAATTAGCGTGTAGATTGTTTACTCAGTCATTGATACAATGGAGCAGAGCTGTGCGATCTCACCTTGTTAGGAAGGGCCAGAGCCATCTGATAGAAGAGTTACGATATTGAGGGGGCAGAGACCGAGCGCTCGAGAGCTGTTCATGCAGCCTGAAAGAGGGACAAGCTGGAGTTTGAAATGCATTGTTTTCAACAAGGGCGGCCCAAATAAGAGCAATTTTAGGCATGTGTGCAACATGCCAACTGTTGTAAAGTATTGTACAGTGACAACTAAAGTCTCTGTAATGTTTGTTGTACGATTACTAGAAAACAATCTAAAATAAAGGGATTCATGATCATTAAGATCATTAAAGCTGGGCTGTTGCCGCCTGGGTCCAGTGCATTTCTGCCTACGTACTTCCGGTCCAGGACTTGTCCCTATTTGTTGTCCCCATTCTCAATAGAAGTCTATGTAGGAGAGCCGCCGTTGGAGTGAACAGAGTTTTACTGTAACTGTCTTACTCTATGGCTCTGGGAAGGCCAAATGGATTTTCATTCCAGTTGAGAGATGACGGGGACAAAAATGTATCTCTCTCCTATGTTCTAACTGTCAGCGCACCCGCCTCAAAAAATGATAATTTGATAACGTGCCCATCTAATCTCCCACCTACTGCAACAAACGTAATCTCTCAAGGTTTAACTAAGCGGCCATTGTGTATATTAACCCAAAGTCTGCAATTCCAGTGCACACATCCCATAGGGAACATCCCCGGGTATATGGAGGAGTACACAGGTTCCCAAACGTTTTAGCTCGAGACACAAATGATAGTTGTCTCCCAGGGACCCAAACTATAGTGAAGATAGCAGATCTACAAGCACACGTTGTGATGTGGTTATTAAAAGAAAAGGTGGTATTAATCAGGAATCGGATACAGTTCCTTGGTGTAACCCATGAACCGAGAGTTGTTGTGGCCATCATTATAGTCTATAGTGTAGCAGCTGGCCAGCAAAGAGGAGCCATTTCACATCATTAAAACGACAGAAATGTGTCCTTCTCTCTGTTAACTTGTTAAAATGGGGGATGTTGTGAAAGTGGTGGTTGGTTATATAACTTGTTTCCGAGTTATTTCACGGGTGACGTTAGGGGTGCAACCTTGCCATTAAAGGTGTAAATGTGACTTTTATGGCCCTGGCCATATTGATATGTAAAAATCTCAGTTAAGATCAGCACAGCAGCTCAAAACGGGCACGCTCCCAGTTTCTATCATGGGGGAGGCTGGTTTCCGTCCGAAATTGTTGTAGCAAAGCTTTTCATCCCATAATTATGGACTGGGTCGAACATGACACTCTATAGTAACAAAAATAGAAAGTTTAGGAGCGTAATCGTACCTACAGTATGGTGGCTATTCTCAACCTCAAAACCAGCCCCTAATTCTGGTGTAAAGGGAATGTTATTCCGTCACGTATTTGCCTAGTGTTGTAAGGATAATGATTTGCTCTCACTCAGAACAGAATCAGCTGCACTATGCTGTGTGATTAGAGTATAAACTGTATAGGATTGGAGCAAAATGAAAGGTTTAACCCAACACTCAGGACAAGACATCTTGGTGTAATTGGCCGTTAAAATAAACGTCTCATTGTGTGTGTTTAGCAAAAGGAACACACTCAAACAAACAGGTAGTTTCCCCGTTAAGCTGTCGAGTGCATTACACCACTTTTAACGCCCCCAAAATACAACATGCATCACAATGTGAAGAAAGAATGCTGCTGCACAGTGGAATCCTCTCTTTTCCGTTAACTGCAATTTCACAGTTGCAGGTTCACACTTTGAACAAACAAGCTTTCTTTAAATGTATTTCTATAGATGTTTGGCCCGACAGGTCAATATATATTTGTACAGTCGCTGCTTTTAAGCGAGCAGCCTAAACCTGTAACCGTTTGACCGTTGTTGGACAAAGTGCAGTTCCAGTGTTAAATGAACACCGCTGAAAGGTTCAGCCAGGATCTTGACAAACTATTAATGTAACGCCTGGGATTCGAACTCCTGTCTCCCACATGAAAGTCCAACGTCTTATCCATCCCTATGGGTGGACTGGGGGAGATATAATTTTGAGGCCATCAGGCAGAGGCTCTGAGCGCCCGGGAGTTTGAATCCCGGGCGTTACATTAAGAAGGAACATTTTGGGCTAAGGCTTTCACATCTTGGAATGTGGACATGTGGGGAATCCGTAAAACTAACTTCTATTTGGGTATAATAATAAATGAATTGAGATGGGGTTAGCATGTTAAAATAGAAGCCATTGTTCTTGCACACAATGTGATTCACGTTGTACTAGGTGGTTAAAAATCATTCTAGTCAGAAACAACATTGTAGTTGTGGTCAGTCTGGCCACCAACTCCACGTCTCGTTACAGCCCACAACATCCTCACTGACACTGTCTCAAGAGATTCATGATCATGACTAACTTTCAGAAAGTATGTTGTTTTGGCCTCTAAAGATCCTCCATTTACTAGACGCTATCTGCTCCTCTGCTACATGGATGACAAATGATGCACTCTTAACTCAGCCTATAGAGCATGTTCAACAAAGAGACACTAGGGTGCAACAACAGTGTCTAAATGTATTTATTTAATCGATTATGTAAAAACCACACCCGTGTGAAGTGAGTGGTGCAATTCCCCCCCACCCCACCTCTCTCTCTCATTAGCAGGCAACAGTGAAGCCCTATCCCCCTCTCTGTTTCTGGCACAACAGCGCCCCTACTGACACTATACGTCTGTCTGGGGAAACTCCCCCCTGTCGGGTGAAAAGAAGCAGCTTGGACTCCTCATGCATAGAAGGAAGCATGAGGTCAGTCCGCTGCCCTCCCCAGGTTGGCAGAGGAAGTGTAGCGCCCAGGATTACATTAGATAATTGACACTGGGTGGAAAAAATGGGTTGGAAAATCGTGGCATAAAAAATGCGCACCTGCTTTTTTCCTTAATCGATAGAACAATCGCTAATAATCGATTGTTGCAGCCCTAGTTGTGTCACTCAAGTGTGGAGTCCAATGATTGCTAGTTATTGTGTGACGAATGCATCACACTGCTTTTGGTTAAACAAGAGGAAATGTGAGATTGTACGCGTTGGCTATGCTGATTCTATCCATCTCATCCTGGGTAGAGTTTTTGATCTTCATCTGAATGTAAAAACAGTAAAAAAAAAATATATATATTGGAACCGATCGGATCTCTGAATACATTTCACGGGTCCATTAGGGTCGGTCATTTTGGAACCGTGAAGATGTCTACTCTGTAGCATTCGAAGATGGTGGAAGAGGAATGGTTGTCTAGCGAGACTAATGGGCGCACAATGAATAAAATAAAGTGTGCCTTTGAAGCCTAAGTAGGACAAATCAAATGATTTGCTTTTGTTTTTCCTTGAATGCATGGAACAGAAAGGGTAATGTTTTCAAAAGCATCGATGCTTAACCCATTCTGACCTGAGATCAGATTCATACGAGGTTTCCACGGGACACACACTGGTCTGATTAACCCATTCTGACCTGAGATCAGATTCTAAAAATGTCAGTCGTTCTTCGAATTTTTCAAAAATAGCAGACCTACAAGCTCGTATCGCGCCACTCGGTGGCGCGATATGAGCTTGTAGATCTGCTATTTTTCAATAGCTAAAGCATAACATGATGCCAACACCAAAATGGGTGCCCGGTCAGAATGGGTTAAATTGTCCTCCTGTTCTGTTACTGTAACGACCCCTATTAACACAAGCACAATGGCATGCATCGAGGACCGCACATCTACTCAAACAGCGCCTCGCCTCATGTTACGAGAGCAGCTGATAAATGTGTCGAATATATTTTGTTACTTTTGTGCTTTAGAGTTTGTTGCCCCAGCTGTAGGCCTATATTACAGTACACACCTAAACCTGGGTGATGTACAGTAAGTGGACTTGAGTGGTGGAAAGTAATTAGGTGGTACATTTACAGTACATTTTGAACTCCAGACGTTCTTGTTTCATTCTTGTTTCTTATATAACTGTGTGATTTTGTATATCTATTGTGTAATGTCCACGCAGCCCCACCATCTGGTGATGTCATCAATTAGTAATTAGCAATTCTCAGCACCTGAGCTGTATTGTTTTGGAGCTCTTTAAGAGCAAGTTCTTTGTCTGTGAAAATCATATAGCACTGACGAAGGTCTTAGGACCGAAACGTTTGCTTTTTAATTGCACTTTGAGCACAGCACGTTATGAGCATGATAAAATAAAAGGAAAAATATTTTCTTAAGTCTCAGTCTTAGGAGTTTTACTTCTAGTTTCTATACGGCGAGCGAGTCTTTTTCAGTCAAAGTTTCCCTTATGTTTTTGAGACCACCGCTACCGTAGTCGAGTTTGGAAAAAAAGGACGAAGAAAGGCGCAACAGTTTTCCCCAGTGCTTCAGAATTCCAGACATTCAAAGTATTTCTAGTAGGCTACATTGCATTTTTGATACTTTTTACGAAAGTAAGAAGGCTGAATACTTTTCAGGACTTTGACATAAATAATGGGGCTCCAGTGACATCATGTGCTAGCTAACCCAAGGTTGTAACCCAATGCCCTGCAGTCTCCTTACCCATTACGACCAGTGACACCTTGCGCATGTCCACGCCAGGTGATTTCTTGACTTTACACTGGTAAGTGGCCTGGTGGCCAGGTGTCAGCCGAGCTATTGAGAGCGATGCGTCACCCATGGAGGGGTCACCCACGGCAAAGTCCAGGCCATTCGCCAGCTCGTGGTTGGAATGGATGTATTTAGTGCCACCAGTATATGATATGAGCTAGAAGAACAAAAAAAAATCAAAAGTATTTAAGTAAGTGGGCAACGGTTAATTGAACTAATTAATTCAACCGACTTTAAAATTGATTAGATTTTAATTAAGTGACTGATAAATATACAGAGGCTTATCAGGTTAATCAGACGAATCTATTTTGTAAAAAAAAAAGAAATTGGAAAAAATCAATAGAATAATCGCCAAGAATAAATTCCAAGCCAGCTTGGAAAACACCTTTCACCTCAATAGGCAAAATGGAGGATGTGACTAATTCCTGCCAAATTGAGAAGGTACAGCAGTGTATCCACGATTCAATTACAGAGCACTGACTTGAGTTTTTGCCTGTTAAAGGCAATCGCTCACTAAACGGATCTCCTTTTAGTGGGAGCCAAAAACTCAGCATGAAGCAGGCCTTTCTATTCCTATTCTTGTCATGCATTTGTCATGCAGTTTAACCCATTCTGACCTGAGATCAGATTCATACGAGGTTTCCACGGGACACACACTGGTCTGATTAACCCATTCTGACCTGAGATCAGATTCTAAAAATGTCAGTCGTTCTTCGAATTTTTCAAAAATAGCAGACCTACAAGCTCGTATCGCGCCACTCGGTGGCGCGATATGAGCTTGTAGATCTGCTATTTTTCAATAGGTAAAGCATAACATGATGCCAACACCAAAATGGGTGCCCGGTCAGAATGGGTTAACTTGAGAGCACAACCACAACAGCTAAGTTGGCAATAGATAGTTGGCACTTGGGCTACGATCCCAATCTCCCTGGGCGTGATGATATATAGTGATTATGGCACGTCTACGGGCATTTAAGACACTCTACTCAATACCACTTTGCAATTGGTATATATATTCCTAATTACCATCTTGGTTTAATTAAGTTTGATCTTAACTTCTTAACGTCTTGTCACAATTTGTTTAATTTAATCTCCACTCATCTAATTTCAGCCCTGTTCTCAACTCATCTAACCTCACCTCATCTCTGTAAATAAGTACATTTTATTTGTATAGCACTCACAAAGTGCTTTACATACAGAGAACAAAAGCAGAAATAAAACAAGGAAGTTCATACAAAACAGGAAGAGGTCTATACAATCATGACAGCAAATAATACAACAAGAAACCAAACCAAAACAAACAGAAAAACAATCAGACATGCAGAAATGCCTGAGTAAAAAGTAGTGTTTTAAGTTTGTTTTTTAAATATGTCCACAGAGGCTGCGGATCTCAAGACTTTAAGAGCATTCCACAGAGTGGGCGCTATACAAATTGAAAGGCTCGATCACCTTTTTGTCCTGCGATTTGTCTTTGGGACCGCTAACGGACCCTGATCGGCCGACCTTAAGGCCCTCTCTGGTACATAACGTGAGACAATTAGGTCAGTGAGATAATTTGGGGCCTGACCATGCAGAGCTCTATAGGTGAGCACTAGGACTTTGAAATGAACTCTGAAGCTAACAGGGAGCCAGTGCAAGGAGGCCAGGACTGGTGTGATGTGGCAACCTCTGTTGGACCTGGTGAGCAGTCTATAGCTGTGGCATTTTGTATTAGCTGGAAGCGGTCCATGGTGGTTTTGTTAAGGCAGGTGAAAAGTGAATTGCAGTAGTCCAAGGCATGGATAATCATCTCTAGTTTGGGAAAGGAGACAAATGACCTGAGTTTCTACATAGTCTGGATGTTTGGTCACCTAACCACCAAACTACAATATGACGTCACGAGCCGTGGTGAAGAGCAAACCACCGCCACAGCCCCAGCCCTTCTCTCTGATTTTTACTCGCCACCGCTCAACGTTATTTCAGCTCCGGTGGTCACCTCACCACCGAAGATCCAGACTATATGAATGAGCCTTTATGGTATGCAGCAAATGAGCAAACATTCTATACACAATTCTAACAAACACAAAGTGACTGCAAGCGGCATGCATGGTGTATCCACCATTCTCACGGTCTTACCAGCTCGTCTTTCTTGGTCGTGTCTGGGCTGACCACGGACCACTCTATGTCCAGCTCCCCGGTGTCGACAGGGCTTGGTGTGTAGGTGCAGCCCAGAGTCACGGTCTCTCCCTCAGCTTTCTGCACCGTCTGGGGGCCCGTTGAGGTCAGCTGCATCCCTCTTGTACACCCAAGCTCTGTGTGGTGGAGAGTCAGGGTGTACTTCAATCTCATTGTGCTGCTTTCAGACTTGGGACTGGCATATAATGAGAGCTCATGCCGAATTGAAGTGCGCGAGAATGACTGAAATGCCCTGGAACCCTCTCAGGGACTCCTGGAGGTACCCGGACCACACTTTTAGAACCTACTGCCCTGTAATAAATGGTCTCGGCCGGGGCAAATGCACAGAGCTCCACAACAGCGCCCATTTCCATGGCAACACTTGGGATTAGTCAGAGGCCTTCTATTCAGCAGTAAACATCCAAATTATATTATCGTATTTTCATGAAAGCCAGCCAGGTCAATCTTTTTACTTTCCGTGTCTTTTAACTTTTTGTCTTTGAAGCGTTGCTTCTGTCTTTCCAAGCTATTTAATTAAGGAAATTCAGAAAACAAATTCAGATTTAGCTCAGTAAAGCAGTTCCTTGCATCCGGAACGATTCTAAATATATTAATAAAAGATAATCAATGAAGCGCGTGTGTGTGTGTGTGTGTGTGTGTGTGTGTGTGTGTGTGTGTGTGTGTGTGCAAAAGCAGATTCTTACCTGTACTTAAGAAACTTGCTACACACATCAAGACAGACAAACGGGGCAGCCAGCTGTAAAATAACCCAACACAATATCAATTATAGCTTATAAATACTGGACCCATTTGAGAGACACAGTATGTGTGACAGTAAATTAATTGTAATGTCCAGTCAATAACAAAATACATTTACACTATCCACAAACACAATGCATGTATATCATATTCTTGTTAAATCCACACAATCATCATTGTCTACCTGTTAAGCACAAATTTCTGTCAGAGAATGTAGTTAAGCTTTTTACAGTATACTTGCATAAATACAATACAATACATCGATAGAAGAGCAGATTCAACATTATGAAAATAACCACTTAAAAACTACACCCTATACTTGAGCAGAGTCCCCCATGAGGTCTTCCCCCTTTTTTTTCCCGTCAACACCAGATAAATAAAAAAACGGTGGGCGCCCGATCTACAGAGCTTGCAGATGGACTATTAAACAATGTCTGCCCCCAGAATAGGGACGCTAGGACTCCTGTGAGCCGAGGAAGGAAAGCTCCATAACAGAAACAAACGAATAAGCAAACGATGATGAAAAGCAATACCTGCATGAAGGCCATACATGCAGAAGTCTAGCCATGGCGAACAGTGGATCTATCTAGCGCTGCCTGGGGTGTGTTGCTAGGCGCTCTTGCTCTCGTTATACAGTGAGCTCAGTCTCTCCGTTGCTCCTCACTCGCGTAAGGCCATCCCATTGGGTGTGTGTTTTGTTACACCTGTTCATGTGTTTCCTCCAGGGACAAACCACTATTGTTGTTCAACACAGTTTCAAAATAGCCCCAGGTTACGGCTGGGTCCACTACACACTGCACTGCAACCACTATGCTGCTACGTCTACTGTCTACCGCAAATGCTAATTAAACAAGGGAAACAATGCAAATTAACTTGTGAGTTAATTTAAATAATGATACCAGGCTGTCCTTTTGATAAACAAGTCAAACAGGTGGGACACCAGTGGGAGGAGCTTATGCTGTTCAGGAGGCAGGAGGCAAGGCGAGTTCATGAACAATTCAACGGAAAGGCAAAGTGTGCATTGCCTTGTAAGTAAAACTCTGGGTTTAGAGTCCAGTGTCTTACTCAATGACGGAAATTTTTCCAACTAAAATTCATTCTTCAGTATTATTCACACACACACACACACACACACACACACACACACACAGTGCAATAATGAGGGGCCAAGGGGATGGGGGCTCATCAACAATCGGGTCTCTCAGGTAACAAGAAACTGGTTATTCAAGTGAAAACACTCAGGCATGGTTTATACACGGCCAGGCTGTTTGCAGCCAAACAAAGCACATCTTTGTGTCACATCTATAGCAGGGAAACACCCTTCATGAATGGACGAGGAGGTGAGATCCTTGATCCTAATGTACGGACAGAAAAGACCAGTTAAAGTGAGAACAAATGAGCACACAATGTGTCGGAGCAATGGAGTCAATTAGTTCTGTCGTGGTTTTACTCAGGGTTCAATTTGTTTGAAAAGGAGACGAAAACATGACGAATGGATGCTGTCAATGCACTGAATTGATTATGACATTTAATCAGACTGTATTTGCTCTAATTAGGTGAGATACTTGACCTACCGTCAGCACTCAGTAGGTGTTCTGTTGTTGTTCTGTGGGTCGATGATGGCTTAGTGCAGTTGGGGCAAACGTTGTTGCCCCAAAACATGACTTACAGTATCTCAGTCCCCTACTGTACTTCAATCAATATATCAATAATCTGTTTAAACAGCTTCCGAAATGGGTGGAATGTCCCCCATCAGTTTCAGCAGATATTTAAGTTTTATAGCTTTGTTTTTATCTTGGTTTTACCTTTCGTTTTGGTTTTACCTTTGCTGTATGAACTATAGCAAGACACAAATATTGATGTACCTATTCACCTATGTTAATTCCACTAACCTTGCACTATATGGTAATTGCACCTGTAAAAGGGGCGGCAGTGGCTCAGGGGTAGAGTGGCTGGACGGTTAAACGCAAGGTTGCCAGTTCGAACCCGGGGCTCCCCCAGAGTTGGCGTCGAAGTGTCCTTGAGCAAGGCACTGAACCCCTAATTGCTCCTCATGTGCAGGCTGGTGCCTTGCATGGTTTCTGCTGCCAATCGTTGTGTGAATGGGTGAATGTAATTCACAATCTCTGTAATGAGCCTTGGATAAAGGCGCTATATTAATGCACCATTTACCATTTTTTAACTCCTCAGACTGGCTGTCCCTTTATCCAAATGTGCCTATCTGACGATCTGCTGCACATGGCACTTTTGTGTTTGCTAACCCCTGACCTTCATTGCCCTAAAAAGTATCAGATCTACTATATGAGCTCTTCTATTTTCGGTACGGAACACCATCATACGATTTATTATGCTGCACGTTGATTTAATTGATTGAAGTATTTATTAACAGATTTGGAGTATTTCAGTACATTTCAAGCACAACTCAATGCAATACTGTTAACGACACCATAAAGCATTACACTTTTTTACAATGGGGTCCACCATGTTCAATTCATCATAACATTTAGAGATGTACAAATATAGACTTCTATATAGCCAAAAACATATACAGTGAGGGGAAAAGGGGTGGGTGGGGGATTCAGATTTTACGGGGACAGTTTCGAATTGCAGTCTTAATGACTGTCAGTAGGGCGTTCCACATTTTGGTGGCATCGGAAACTAAAAATTAGTTTAGTAGAGTTGTTCTGATACCGATACTGGTATCGGTTACTCGGGCCGATACCACCCTCAAGTACTCATACTCGGTACTTTGACCCGAGTACCAAAACATCCAATTGACACTAGGCTGAATGAATGCAACAGGGGCAAGTCTGAGCAGCAGCAAATCGCCAAAAACAGCCGATCTACAAGCATAAATGACAACTGACAAGTGTAGATCAGAGATCCATCTGCATCTATGAGAACAAGGGGGTAAAATAAAGTACTCGTATTGGTGCTCTGTATTTACGAGTACTAGAAATTAAGTCTGTCTGAAGAAAATGGCATCGGGACAACTCTAGAATTTAGTCCCTTATTTGTGCCGAATCTGGGTTGAGCATAACGCCTCCATGAGTATGGAAATATTCCTCATATAGTATGCAAATGCACCTGGCATGATTGTGTGATTCTGTTAAAGCATGAATATATTTAGCACCTCGTGAAGTGCAAAATAATATTCAGGCCTTTTCCTATCAAAAATATAGCACACGATGCAAAGCTTCTGTTGTTAGTGCTGATACCGCTATGGAATTAATTTGAATGTAGCTATTAGTTAATTGCATTATTTGCTTGCTTTGCTTTGCTAGCAGTAGTGTAACCGTGTTGATTTCGTCGACTAAAAGTAAGACGAAAAATGTTCGTCGGCTACCTTGTTTCCACTGACGAAAACTAAATGGAAACTAAGATATGATGACTAAAACTAAGACTAAATATACTGACAATTTTGTCAACAAATAAATACTAGACTAAAATGTTAGGAAGGGACTAGTGGACAAGAGATCCAGTATATGTCATTTTACACTGCATGCTGGAAATAGCAGATCTACAAGCTCACACTGTGGGCTTGTAGATCGGCTATTTTCAGCAAGTGTAAAATAAGCCATTACGACGACGGCATCACCGCTAAAATACATTTTAGTCGACTAAATCAACTGTAGATTTAGTCGACTAAAATCTTATGACATTTAGCCGACTGAAACTAGACTTAACACTAGAACATTCCGGGTGACTAAAATGTGACTAAAACTAAGTGAAAACTATTCAAGAGACTATGACAAAAAACTAAAATAGAAATGTGCTGCCAAAAACAACACTGAGTAGTAAGATTGGAGGATAAACTCCGGGAGCAGGGATGAAGATGGTGGTTCAACCCATTCTGACCTGAGATCAGATTGATCTATACACAGTAAATTGGATGTCTTCGAAAATCATCTAGATGATCTGTGGCTGTGGAAATGTGGAGACAGGCCAACATGTTATGTGGTAATCTTAACAGAACATTCGTTTCCTTATCTGAGCTTTCAGACCTTTTTTTTTTTGACGGCACAATCTTATGAGGAGGGAAATATTACACTTTTCAAAAGAAATATATACTAGAAGACAACCATATGTGGAAATATGTGCTCTGGTAGTATGAAGTATAGTAAAAATCAAATCAGTAATTTTATTTGTCTATTTACAATACAAATCCCTTCCCAGACCATAAATATTATAAAAAGGGCAATATAAATATTCTTATTTATTATTCAAAACGTTTTAATTAAATACTTGAGCTAACAAAGTTTCTATTATGAAAATACAAAATAGACTTTCTTTAATGTTACAATTTGCCTATGAGTTGTGCCAGGGTTAAAGTCGTACTGACCAATACTGATTTCCTTGATGCGAGAAATCGGGGCAGCGGTGGCCTAAGGGTTAGAGGAGTGTCCTTGTTGCCGAAAGGTTGCCAGTTCGATTCCCCGGACGTGCAGGAACAAGTGCCCTTGAGCAAGGCACTGAACCCCCAACTGCTCCAGTGGAGTGGCCAACAGTATAAGACTGAGGTTGTGCTGGTCAGCTCCCAGGTTTTAATGTGTGTCTGTCAGTGTGGTTCTATGTGCAGGGCGTTGCTGAAAATGAGCACTTGTGCTCCTCAGCTACTAAATAAAGAAAAATAAAGTCTGATTTATGATACTTTGTTGCATAAAGTAAGCGTATTGAATTGGGTTCAAAGACCAAGTGATAAGGTCAGATCTCTCCGCCCGCCCCTCCTAATTGAATTTCACAACACCACCAGGATGTTGTCTTGCATCAACTGTGCACAGTGAAAAACCCTGAGACGAACCTATAAGCAGTGCCCGGCCCTCCCTACACGTCAACTACGTGGCTGTTTAGGAAGCACCGAGGCGCCAACAGGAGGAAGCTTATAATCGTGATAAGACATGTGGACAGGGCTCGACAGTGCGACTAGGTACTCGCATTTGCGACTAAAAATATCACCGTGCGAGTTGTAAAATTGAATTTGTAGCACAGGTGCGACTACAGGATTTGACCATTCAATCGTGATAAAGACAAGTCTCTGTCTACAGCAAGTGCACATTCTATAGTCGTGGTTCTATACCTACATTTATATTTCTGAACCGCGGTGTCGTTCGCCAAAAAGAGAAGAGCTACAAGCTAACAACGTGTCGACTCTGTCGAGGCTCAATGCGGTGTTCATTTGAAGATCTGTTCCCTTTGCTCCCACCGCCCCTCCCCTCCCTGTGTTGCTGCTCCGTGCTCTTCCCTGTTACTGCTTGCTAAAGAAGTCAGAGCGAACTCAGCGGGATAGCATTAGCATGATCGCACAGATTCAGAAGGAATTGCTTGGACCCCGACACGTTATTTGCAAAGTTTGTTTGTAATGTTCAAAGTTCAAACGTAACTTACTTTTAACCAAACGCGGGTGAAACAGCGTGCAGCCGTGCACGCACGCGTAGTGCGCACACACACACATGGAGTGGACGGATTGGTGTTTATCAAAAACAACCCTTGCTTAGCGTTTGCTTACAAAAGTGTGTGCCCAGCATAAATGATAATGCAAATGACCGAACTGGCTGGATTACCGTATTAATATCAGTCAGTCAAAGCCAAGGAGAATGTTACAATACTAATTCACCATCGAGCAGCCTCTGCACTGTCTGAATGTCACACTAACATGATAGAACAGCAGGATAAAAACGGATAGCCTGTCTATCCATCCATGAGCAACTTATTATCTATCTAGCTCTGGTCCATAGCTCTAATGTGTTGCACGTATTAGAGGTATGGAACAGAGCTACTATCGATCTATCTACAAAGTATTAGCATAAAACAAATTGATTATATAGATTATATGAAAACAAACATAACAATGATATGATGAATATCACTATTTTGTGATAATTGCTGAAAAGATAGTGATATAATATTTTGACATTATTTTCCACCCCTACCTCATATCACTTCATTAAAAGAATCACACCCATGTGAAGTGAGGGGCGCTCTTGTCATCATACATCATCAGATATCATCTCATACTGGCCAATCAGAATGCCTGTTGCCTGTGATTGGTTAGCTGATTTGCTCGTTTACATATGACATACATTTTCCCTTCAATGTCAATGGCGTTTAATTTATGTCATATTTAGCAGAATTTTGACGTAATTTCTCTGTTGATTGTCAATGGCTCATTTTGAGATATGTGGGGACAAAGGCTGTATATTGGAGGGGCTAGCGCCCCTTAAAAATACATCATTTTTCATGGTGCTCCTAAAATAATTTGTGTGCTACTAGATTTTTCATCTTAGGCGCACACGTGCTACTTGGAAAAATGCTAAGCGTCAAGCCCTGCATGTGGAGTCCTGCTCCTCTCGCACCGCTCGCCCAGAACCCCTCGCTTCATTTGTAATCTTCGTCTCTTCAATAACTGCCTCCTGGGACTGTTGCTGTGACAATCACAAATACCACACCTTCCATCTTGATTTAGTTCTTTTATATTTTGTTCTTAATGTGAACCCTGGCCGCTAAATGATGTTGCACTAGGGGACATTCAGACAATAAAGATAACCATGAGCCTTACCCTTAGCCCTAGTGGTCATCTAGTTTCGTAACTAGATGACCAGATTTGAGTTTATTGCGACTGCAGCTCGCATTTACTATGAAAATGTTAATTTCCCGTCAGTCTCTCATTGTCCCCATACATGTGAATGCCCCCCATAGCATTTATTATGAAATCGTTCATTTTCCCCGTCTGTCACTCATTGCGACTAACTAAACTAAATAAAAACTAAGCTATGATGACTAAAACTAAGACTAAATGTATTGACAATTTCGTCAACAAATAAAAACTAGACTAAAATGTGAGGAAGTGACTAGTGGACAAGAGATTCAGTATAAGTCGTTTTACACTTGGTTGCATGCTGAAAATAGATCTGCTATTGTAAAATCAGACATTACGACGGCATCAAGGCCCGCCAAAACACATTTTAGTCGACTACATCAACTGTAGATTTAGTTGACTAAAATCTTATTATATTTAGTCGACTAAACCTCGACTAACACCAAAACATTCCTGGTGACTAAAATGTGACTGAAACTAAATGAAAACTATTGAAGAGACTATGACTAAAACTAAAATCTAAAATTTCTGCCAGAAACAACACTGGCGACTTAAAAGGTCGCATTTACCATAAAACGCATGCAGGTGCCCAGGTCTCGTGACATCACTATGGCATCTGATGTCATAGTAAATGCGATCTGCAAGTCACAATTAAGCCCATGTCAGAACAGGTTCTGACATTCCATTATGTTGATCCTTGCCCATCCATCCTTCCTCTTCGATGTCTCCCTTTTGACTGATACCTGTCCATGTCAACCTGGCCTTCCCCAAAGTTATTAGTGGTGGCTCAGGGGTAGAGTGGCTGGATGGGAACTGCAAGGTTGCCAGTTCAAACCCGGGCTCCCCCAGAGTTAGTGTCAAAGTGTCCTTGAGCAAGACACTGAACCCCCAATTGCTCCTGATGCGCAGGTTGGTACCTTGCATGGTTTCCCCCGGCATCGGTGTATGAATGGGTGAATGCTGCGCAAATTATGTAAAGCGCCTTGGATAAAGGCTCTATATAAATGTACCATTTACCTTTCTTTTTGTGCAGCCGTGCCCGGAAGCCGGCGAAAACTAGAGTTCTCAACAGGCCTGAAAATGAAGGCCCGGCCCTACATGGGCCCTCATCAAACCCTGTACACTCAAGATAATGTCCCCGCTACCACCCTTAGATCTCCATATATAGGGAGCTGACCTGTTCTGACAATCCATAATGTTGATCTGACCTCATCAAACCCTGTACACTCAAGACATGCTCCTTATATGGCCAGTACATAATTCATTCCATGTTGATCTTAGGCGTCTTACTGGTAGGTAGTAAGGTGTTGCATCAGGTGAAGGTTACTAGTCACAATAGCACAAATCTATATGGGAAATGAAATAACCCAATCACATGAGTTATTTTTATCACGTGAAGGAAATGTAATTGTTTAAAAATGAATGTACTCTCAGGCTGAATACAGGAACCAGGATACAAAAAATCAAATAACATGCAGAATTGCATCTTCAAAGCAGGTTTATTTACAGAACCAACATCAGATTAAGGGCAGGGATTATCAACACACATGGATGTGGGGAGGATCACAAGCGTAGAGTGACACCTGCTGGACAGGTATAGGAGCAGCATGGCCATAACATTAATTGGCAGTTAAAAGTTAAAAAGTGAGTTATTGGCAGTTAAATTCACATTTTCAGTGTAGGTTGATTGCGTTTTAACTACCGTATATTTAGTTTGTTTACTGTCTCCCTTGCTTCTTGTCTCCTTGGACAAACAGGGGAGTACCTCCAGGCTGAGGTTATCAAAATCAAATCACTTGGTGTTCTCGAACAAAGTAGATTGTGAATGTCAAAGCATTCATAAAATAAAAAACAACTTGATCATTCTAAACGCATATTTAACCCATTTTGACCCAGGGACGATTCTATAAATGTCTTCTAAATCCTGACAGTTTTCTGAAAAACCTATGTTTCTATGTCAGTGGTTCTCAAACTAATTTATTTTCTTCTTCTTCTTATTATTATTATTATTTTTTTTTTAAAACTATTTCAGGTCAAGGACCCCAACAATTATATGTAATTGGCCGCTGACACCCATCTGAAAATATGGTGTTCCAGCCAGGGCACCCCCTAGAAGCAAATATTTGAGTTAAAAATGTTCGCTGTGAAAGAAATGTTAAAACATTTGCACGTTTTCACAATAAAATAATAAATAGCAGATCTACAAGCTTGTAGCGCGGCACTCGGTGCCACGCTATGAGCTTGTAGATCTATGATCTATGAGCTTGTAGATCTATGATCTATGAGCTTGTAGATCTAGGAAAGTTATCCTCCATTCTAATGGAACGCTGATAACGGCCATGATTCTGTGAATCCTTTATCTAATACAAGTTTTGGCCTTAAGCAAGCAGCTTCATAGCAAATGGGTTTTTTTCTTAGTGGAGGCCATGTCCATACAGTTGTGTGTGTGTGTGTGTGTGTTGATGTTGTGTTGTCATGATGGTGCAGTGCCCGTTATGTGTCATTTGCGAATTGTGATGGCCACAATTACATTGATTTAGCACGTAATTTTGGCACACACACCGCTGATCCGACCCACTTCACGCTCTGTACACTGCACTCCCTTGGGAGTCAGCAATACACACGGAAAATGTGACAAGTGGTAGTTGGATGGTTCTCGACATGCGCAAAGGACAGACATTCACTCACAGACTTGTGGAATTTATAGATTGATTATGTTCTTCCCAAAAGACAAATCTTGGGTCCAATATTTTTTTTTAAATAATATTCTTGTTGTCATGCCTTTTCCCATAGCCTACCATTTTTATCTTTCTGCTTTGCCCAGTAAAATGGAACAATGCTTTTATCCAGAGTGATTTACAGTACTAAGTGCAAGATCAGAGTAAATCAAGTGAATGGAGTGCAATAAGAAAACAATTAAGCGCTGCATTATAGCAAAGTACCTAGGATACCAGGTAATCATCTAATCATCAAACATAGAATATGTCTAAACAGTCATTATGTCTGTTTTGTTGCATCTATTTAATTCCACTGCTGTTGCTAACCATACAGTATGTACGTTACATTTATAGACTTATAATGAGCAGCAAACTGCTTTACAAATTTTCTCTGAATTTTTTTTACCGCTGCTGGCCTAAAGGTTAGAGGAGCGAGTTTGTAACCGAAAGGTTGCTGGTTCGATTCTCCGAACTGGTAGAACAGATTTTAGTGGAGAAGGGACTGGCCAACACTTACCCCTCCCCCCAACACTGCGGTAGTGCTCTTGAGCAAGGCCCCCCAACTGCTCCAGTGGAACTGCTCAGTGGGTGTAAGCACACTTGGGCTTCCATGCGCGGCAAAAAGCCACTCGTGGCAGGCATCTCTTCCGAGGTTTTTAGACAGCTGGTGGATGGAAATGAAGCTCCACCGTGCACGCGGCACCAGCTGTCTAAAAACCTGGAAGAGACGCCTGCCGCAAGCAGCTTTTGGCATCTTCGTGACGCTAAAGTGTGCCTGCGCTGAGTATAAGACTGGTTGTATTGGTCAACTCCCAGCAGTGGCGTGCACAGACATTTAGAGGGGCAGGTGCTCAAGTGGAAAAAAAGGGCACCAGCTTGTGCAGCGCGTGGAACCGGCCGGTTGCCTTAATATAGAAGGCAAAAGGGCACATTGCCGAAAGGGCAGGGGGTGCTCTAGCGCCCCCCTAGTGTCTATCTGTGCACGCCACTGACTCCCAGGTTTTAATGTCAGCCAATCAGGACAGGAGTAGCCATTTGTGTGAAGCAGGGCAAAAAGATAAGTCCTTCTCAGCCAACACCCATTGGGTAAATAGAGGTAAAATAAAGAAATAATAATAATTCAAACGGCAAGTTTTCCTTCCTGACATTTGGCTTATACTGTGAGTGTTCAAAATGATTAATCTTTGTAGGCGTACCAACTAAGTCCCATATAGGACCATTGGACCAGCGCTCTTGGTTGCCCATATAGCGCTGATCCATATCGTCATTAGCTTCTCGTATGATTATGGAGTCCCACACGGGAGTGGTGCAGTCCCTCTGGCACGGTTCACAGGTGCAGGAGGTGGCAGGTCTTTCAGACTGGTTTCTTGTGCTTCTCTACATGGCACTCTTCTCTCTACGTAGCATCTGGTGTTCTTCAAAGCTCTGCAGCCCCTCTGGGTTTCACGCCTCCAGGCTTTTGATATGAACTCTGACGCCCTTTCTCAAACTTCCATGTCCATCCATATATATGGGTGGTATGTACACATTATACATTATTATGAAAGAACGTTGCATATGTATGATTTGCATTTCAGAATCTTGAATGCATTTCTGAATAGGTCCACGGTGTGCTATTTAACTGTTAACTTAGACGTCCTAGTGCAATGCAACAACCCCCATCCTCCATTGTTTTGCAACTTAAGCGTTGCACATTATACAGTAAAAACTGTGCAACGTCACACAGGCGGAGTTTTACCTTCTACTACAAACACAAATCCACACTCATCCAGCTGCCTTGCTAGTCTAGGGGACTACTATGTAGACTTGCAATCCATGCTTCATGAGTTCAAATCCCACTGCCACCACTGTTTTTTCAATGACCGCAAACTTTCCCCCCCCCCGCTGGACAATATAATAGTTTTTGGATTAAGGTTGGTGAGGGATGCGTTAAAACTACCAGATTAAGGTTGGTGAGGGATGCGTTACAACGACCGGATTAAGGTTGGTGAGGGATGCGTTAAAACGACCAGATTAAGGTTGGTGAGGGATGCATTACAACGACCGGATTAAGGTTGGTGAGGGATGCGTTACAACGACCAGATTAAGGTTGGTGAGGGATGTGTTACAACGACCAGATTAAGGTTGGTGAGGGATGCGTTAAAACGACCAGATTAAGGTTGGTGAGGGATGCGTTACAACGACCGGATTAAGGTTGGTGAGGGATGCGTTAAAACGACCAGATTAAGGTTGGTGAGGGATGTGTTACAACGACCAGATTAAGGTTGGTGAGGGATGCGTTACAACGACCGGATTAAGGTTGGTGAGGGATGCGTTATTGTAAGTCGCTCGGGACAGGTTAAGCTTCTGCTAAATGCCTATACACTGTAAATGCCCAAACTGTACAGGTGGAAGTGTTTTAATTAGCAAAAAAAATATTTTTTTTACTTTTTCTTAGATAATTTCCTCTGATAAATCCTAGTAGTAAAAAGTAGTAGTAAGGTTAAAATCTCTTTTTTGCAAGTAGAAATTAATCCGGGTTTTACAGGGTTAAAGGCACAGCACTGTGGGCAAGGCCCCCCAAGGTCCACAATGAATGGTCTGTTGCAGGGGTTGGAGTATACGCGCCAGGACAGAGACCCCGGTGAGTGCCTCTCGTGGCTGGTGGAAGGCAGCGTGCCATGCCTTGTCCTACTGGAATGGCGCTGTGTCTTGTGCGTTGAGCGATGTAGGGGTCTGGCAATAAAACCGGAGGTGTCTCGCAAAACCGTGGCCTTAAAACTAGGGTAAGCGCCGTTGGTTCAAATAAGTGATTATAGCTCATAGTCTGATAGCACTCTTTGCTATATACTGTAGAGTGTTCTTTAACAGGAGTCTCCTATGACTCTCCAGCTCTTTATTAAACAGAACATGCCTATCCAATTAGAATAGGGAGCAGATTAAACAAGTGCAATTGGAAGTGATGATTGATTACACAAAGAAATGAGCAGTCAAAATTGGACCTGGAACACTATAAAAAAAGAGTGTTGCAACTCCTCTCCCCCCCCCCCCCTCCTCCTCTCTCTCTCTCTCTCTCTCTCATTAGCAGGCAACAGTGCAGCACTATCTCTCTGTTTCTGGCACAACAGCGCCCCTACTGGTAGTCAGTCATACTGGTGCTCATGAACACATACATAGGTGAACACGGACATTGCTGTTCCTTGGAGTGGTTGCACCACTCAATTAAGCTGATCAATTGGGTACTCTGTCCTGATTGGTTGAAATTGTGTCACCTACCTGACACATGTATTTTCTGTTTATTAAAGGGCTGGAGAGACAGGGAGACCCCTGTGAGGCTGTGGCTGAACAAACACTATAGCAACTATTACCATCAGAATATAGACATGCTTTTAACTTTTGACCAAAAACTTTTTTAGCTTTAATCAAAACAATATCACTTACAGTAAATACTTCCGAAGCCTGCCTGGGGCTCCCACTAAGACCGCTGAGGTTGTTAATTTATAAAAAAAAAAAAAAAAAAAGTCTTCTAAATCCGAAAGGTTTTCTGAAAAAGCCTAGGTTTCTATGTCAGTCGTTCTTCGATTTTTCTAAAATAGCAGACCTACAAGCTCGTAGTGCGCCACCGAGTGGCGCACTACGAGCTTGTAGATCTGCTAAAGCATAACGTCATTCTAACACCAAAAGGGGTTCCCGTCTGCCCGCTGCCCACTGTGGTCAAACGAGCTGATTTGTTGGAGCGCATCGTCAATGCAGGGCATAATGATATGTTTTGGCTCACGGTGTTGTACACAAAATGTCATATTTGTGGATGGAATGAATAGCATTAGCAGAACAAATTAACTGTGCCAAGAGTTTTTATTTTATTTCTTATTATCGCTTCAACAATAGTTTTAAAGGCTTTTAAATGTCAGCTTATACAAACAACTTAAGATCAAACACATTTCAGATACTGAATTTACGAGTATAATTAACTAACCCCTGAGGCTGACATCAGAAGGATCTTATTATTGAATTACATATAGATAACAGTATGATGATGCACAGCAGCAGTATTTTCTTTATTATGAGATTTTTTTCTTTTACTGCACTCAAGACGATTCAATCATTTGGCTTTATTAATTTAATTACATTAAGCTGCGTATCATCTACTGGCACATCAGGCAGACATTTCTGGCGCGCTGCCCTCTACAGTGGACTGGCGCATCGATATTCTGCTCAAGAAAGACCTTAAATATAATACTCACGCCTCCCGTTGCCAATGTCCAGCCAATTACCCCAAATGGGAGAGAGAGCGAGATAGCATAATCAGTACAGGGCATATGCAACCTTGGTGAAAGTAGTCCCTGTGAAAACGACACGCTTCAAGAAAGAAAGAGGTCATTGTAATATGACACTATACCTCTCGTGTACTGTAGGTGACGTGCGCGTGCGCGACACACACAATGTACATGTATATACTGTGCTAGTGCACCGCCACAGTAGAATGAGAGGTCGAACATACAGCTGTCAAGTTGTTTATAACAACCAATTGTTGAAGAAACATGTTCCATTACATTATAATTATAAGCTCATCGAATACTAGTGCTTTAAAAAAACACGACAAAATACTATACTAATAGCAATGCCAGGCAATTAGGAAACTGGATGAAAAGGTGAAAGCGCTCGCTCGCACGCACGCACGCACAAAGAAACAGTGATGTCCCTCCGTAAAACAGTCCCTGGATAAGAACAATATGAGCCCCATTCAACGTCAAGTTCCATGTTAGAGCCATTATAAACACAACTCCCTGACCCATGTTTCTGAGGACTGGATAAAATTGTCCTTCCACTGAAAGGGGAGACCTTCAATTTCCGATGATTTATTTCATGCAAGGACTTCATTGATTTCATGCATGGACGTGAAGGACTCCTTGATGCAACATACTGTAAGAAAAATATTAACATAATGAAATGAGCCTTCGGAAAACGAAGCTCTCCCCATTCATTAGAAGTCACCAGGAGCAGACATTGGACGTATGTTTTCAATGGGTCTAACATGGACTCTGACGTTTAATGCGAGGCCTATACTGTAGGAGGGGGGTGTGTTTGATGAAATGAATATCAAATGAAAATCACAATTAAAATGTAATGATACATTTTAATATTGATCAAGCACCTTAACCCATTTAGGCCTGACGTCAAAATAAATAAATAAAATGTCTTCAAAATCCTGACAGTTTTCGGAAAAATGCCTCCGCCCCCCCCCCATCTGAAAATATGTTGTTCCAGGGACCCTCCCCAGAAGCAAAGATTTGAGTTAAAATGTTCACTCTGTAATAATATATTCAAAGATTTGAGGCACATTTTCAATTTTTTCTAAAATAACAGACCTACAAGTTCATAGCACGGCACTCGGTGCCGCGCTATGAGCTTGTAGATCTGCTATTTTAGCTAAAGTATGGTAGACATTGCCCTTTAACTTACATTAGGTATTAAATGTCTAGGCTACTCTGTCTTACAACAGTGTCATGGAAGGAAATGGCAGAACCTGCACACAACATGGTACACGTTGTGAGCTTGGAGAGCTGTTATTTTTTTGCTGTGCGACAGTGTGACTTTGTCGTACAACGGAACACGGAAGTTGGGCATTATAGGTTTGCAAGTGACGTGCGCTGCGTCTTTCGCTGGGATCACGTGTGCTCCGCAAGCAAGCAGGGAAGGAAATGTAAGCCTCGGTGTTACAACATATTTCAATGTACTGACTTTCATGTGGTACGGATGGATTAGCTAAGGATTTTATTCATCCATCACATCATTTAACTGGATAGGTTGTTGCTAAAAAAAAGCTGGCAATTTGAAGAAAAAAAAAACGTAGGAGATTGCTCCTTGCAGTGCCTGCCAGCTTTAGTGGTCTTCGGAGGATAATAACCTGGCCCTGAAGCACAATGACAGTCAGACAAGTGTTGCTGTGTGTCACATTCACAGAGATAAACGGGACAGTACTGACTGAAGGAGAGGCTCAGAAACACAAGAAGGGTGCTTCACTTAGGCTACAGCATGGCTGTGAATATTGTGCCCAAACTAGGACTGCCTGCCTGTAAGCCTGGTGTTATGAATATTATGGACATAGAGTAATGGAGATTCCTGATTGGAAAACGAGACTGCAAGGACTTTCCCCCCCCCCTGTGCTATCCTTTTAGACTAAATGTTCAACTGTACTCAGTGCTGTTTAATAAAGTATTCAATCAATCAGTTTGTCACACCCCTGTCTCAGGTGAGGGTATTATAGTGACACAATAAACATCAAAGATGGCAAGGCAACGCAGTGTTGTGTAAAGGGTTAACACTGAAGAGCCAATGAGAACGCTCGATAGACAGAACACCAGAGTGTATCATGTCACGTCATTACTATGCTGCAGGCTACTGAAGTAAACTGAACTACCTCACCCTCTGCCTCGTTATTATTAGACTAGGATAATAACATAACATGGTGTTGTAACATACTGCATGTATTTACCACCACACGATGGCACTGTAGCACAGACTACCTGTTACACACTGGTATAGTCCCGCGAGACTTCGGGACGGGAGTTCATGCTAGGATGAGATCCAAGATGGCGGAATAAACAAACCTATGCTGTACAGTACACACGTCTTGTGTTTATTGTTATTAAAGGTTTACAAACCAACCAAAGGGTAAACTAATACAGGTGTCAGAAGAAAGTAGGCGTTAAGAAAGTTAGGCAAGTTTGACTTTACTGATGCGAATGGCCTAAATGGGTAAACTGAACTACCTCACCCTCTGCCTCGTTATTATTAGACTATGATAATAACATAACACGCAGCTGGGCAGAGTTTTAACAATGTTTATTTTCCCCAAGTGAACAGTGAGTGCAGAATAAAGTGGCATTACAAAGGAGTCGAAAAATCTCCTCAGAGATTGACACCTTCTTCTTGACCAACCGCAGCAGACAGCTGCTATATATCCCCCATGCCCCCTCCCACCAGACAGGACCAATTGATAGGGGTTAACATGATCCACAACATGTCAAATCTGCTTGGGAATGGCACAAAACACATTTTCATACATTTCAATTCATTCATTTTCTTTCTCAAGTCTTTAGTTTTCCAAAGTCCTTTTTTAGAGTCCAGTGTCCCAAGCTTGGTGACAAATAATCCTCCCTATCCACAGACAGGAGTTGGTTTGGCCCAATTAGTGTTCAGCTGTGCTTCTCCCCATTTAAAGTCCCAGAACCCATAGCAAATGTTTGACGGCTGAGCAGAGATATGGTGAGAGCTGTTTGTGATCTGTTTGCTTAATAAAAACCTTAAAGCTTATAGTTTGTAGTTTTGTTTGTCCATACCCTACTTAACCAGTGCACGCTACTGATAGGCATGTAAATGAGCAAACACGGTGACAGGGTGGGGTCACACTGTCACACAGTTATTTGAAATCGGTCAAAGTTGAATGGGAGAGGTTAAATCATAGCTCGGAAAGCGTCCCATTGACACGCAACACAATTAGCTATTGAATGTTGAAACTGGTACAAATTATGTTACTGATACCTGTTGGACACGCAACTTGAAACCGGGACAATTCAGGCCAAACCGGTATTCTTGTCAGATATGTGCACTGACTGCAGTACGCGTCTCCCTGCCTGAGCATATCCAGCTCCCCATGTCCGATCTTTGGACTGAAGTGGTTTGTTTATATATACTGAAGTGTTGTGTTGTGTATGTAGGTGAGAGGCACCGGGAGCTAACTCTGCCTTCCAATTCCAAAGTGCATTATTATGAAAGCACGCTTTCATTGCACCTGACCTGACCCAACACAGCCCATATAAAGAGGAAGAAAACATTTTTTGTCTCGTTTTTTCACACTTCAATTGACAGATCGGTTCACCCATGACTGCGAATATGACGGCAGACGTCTGGGACGTCGTCATCGTGGGTGCTGGATTATCTGGACTGAGTGCTGCTCATTTGCTCCAGAAAAGAAATTCCAAGTTGAGGATTCTGATACTGGAAGGAAAAGGTTGGTCATGATGATTTCCTCCCTTTCCATCCGTTTTGATCTGCTGCAGGACACAAATAAATGTATTTGAATTCCTCCCTGTGTTACTTTGTTGTCGTCCAGATCGAGTGGGGGGACGCACGGTGACCATGGACCTACCGGCAGCCAGTGGAGTTGATCGCTGGGACTTAGGAGGGCAGTGGGTTGGCAGGTAATGCTGATTGGGTCGTTTGAGCCAACCTCTACAACATATCACATGCAACAAGCTAGTGCCCCCCTATGACACTGTTTGTAATCATTGTTTCTAAATATTCTCAGCATTCGTTCATGACGAAATCATGACGAAATATAAGACTAATCTAAGAGATTCCATCAATTAAAGAACGATTTTGGTAGTAGTGAAAATGGCCGATCTAAAAGCTCTCAATGCATCTCATTGTGAGCTTGTCAGCTATTGTCATTATTGTTTGCGGTATATAAAATAGACCTGAAGTGTTTAACATATTATTATTATTATGTATTGTTATACATGTGAAAGGTCAGAAATAAACTAAACAAAAAAACAACAGATTATGATCCCCCAATGCACAGGACTATTGCTGTTAGTGGACCAACAGTTGGTCTGGTGCACTCTCTCACTAACGGGCTAAAAGGAAATGCCTTTTATATTGTGAGTATCTAGTATTGATTATTCTAATCGGAACATGGCTTACACACTTTTTTGTTTTTAGTTGACAAAGAGTATAATTAGTGGTGAATTTTGTACATGGATGGTACCAATTTGTTCTCTGGCTTATATTATTGGAAAGCTGTTGGTAAGAATGGAAACGGAGCTAAAATGTACTTTTGGCTAATTAAAAAATGGCCTTGTGTATGGAAATAATGTCTACAAAGTGGCTATGGAGAGATGATTATAGCCTAACAAGCTGCCATTTCGGAGCACTCAACCTGAAAGTATGAAATGGAGAATCAATGACGGCTAATGACTTGGCTTTATAGGAAATTCTCCGTTCCGCTCGGCGGAGACCTTGAAAGAAAGCATGTGCTGCTAATGTCAGAACGGCCAGAGAAATGGCTCCTCTGTTGGATTAGCAGTTGGCTGTGAGCTTCATCCAGACCGGAATCATTACAAATCCACTTACTGACACAGTGTCTCACAGACACAGACTGAGGATGATTATATGGATCGGTATCGATCGCTTGGTGCATCCAAATGGTTTATGCGTAATTTATACTTTGTCCGTGCGATGCGGCCACGTGCCGAAAATAGCTGATCTACGACATGCAACGCGCCGCGAGCTCGCAGAGGGGCTATTTTCAGAGCGTACGTGTTCACTGGTTCGAAAAGACGTACGACGCCAGGTTTCCATGTGACCAGAACCTTTCTGGTGTATGGCAGCACGCTGTACATGTACAGGGCACATGCAAACATATGGCATTATGTATAATATTCATATATTTATTGCAAATAGACAAAGCAGGAGGGTGGGGGGGGGGGGTGTCTTATTTGTCATACATCATTCCCCCCGTGTGCACAACCCCAAAACAAAAATAGGAATTGTGAAGTTGGTACGGTATGCTACTTTAGGCGAACATTCAGCCAAGATAGCAGATCAACAAAGGGATGCCTATTGAGCTTGTAGATCAGCTATTTTGGGCAATAGGCATGGTGTGGAGGGGGAAAAAAGAAGGGGTCCCAGTACAGACCCCTGGAGGACAACACTGTATGGTGTTTAAGTGGTTACATATGTCATGTAGCCCCTCGACAGCAATGCACTTTTGCTTCAGTGAAGGGGGAGAAAAAAACACTATCTTGAGTAGATAAAGGAGTAAGCAAGCCAACGAAATCTAGCACTGATAATGGAGATAAGGGTGAATTTTTTATCATGCATAAATATAGATTTTATGACCTCGTGTTAACCACTGAGAGTTAAATGTTTGTATTATACAGGATGAGCAGGCTAGATTAAATGGCTGATTAAACACCCTAAAGAAAACGGATTAATAGAAACTTGTCTCACCATCTATCTGCAGCTCATTCCTGGCCAGCTTGTTTGTCATCTTTAGCCGACGTTGGCTAAAAACAGGTTGGCTTAGTGGCTATTGATGGATAATTTTGAATTATTAAGACATTAATTGTTTGTGGATGTCGCAATCATATGCCCTCGGACTTAATCAGGTGCCTTTGTATCTTCATGTCACGCTGCCCCACTGGTTTTATAGTCATCACTTCTCCCCTAGCCAGCGTGTAGATGGAATTGTTTTTCTCCCATTTGTTTTTCTCCCACCTTGTAGCAAGGCAGTCTTCATGTCTCCCCCTAAACATTTTTCACGTCTTAAACGTTTTCCAAATCTTTTTTAAAATGCTATATTAACGTGTCCATTTGGTGACACAGAGAGAGACATTGTGTAATTGGCTGTATGTGGCTTCATCCTTTGTGCTCTCCGAACTAAAGTGAACCGGCTGAAACATTATATGCTCCTCACTGGACAATCCTTTCTTTCGTGGACTCATCTATTCTTTTGGTATTTAAAGGTATTTTCTAAAAGTATTTTACTTTATCCATTATTATGAATTTGGTCTTCCGATCCTCCTTTTTTTTTTAATCTATTAGCTGTCACCACTAGCATACAGTAGACTATTAGATTTTTAATAACATAGGTAGTGGGACAGCCTAGGACAGGGTATGGGTAATATAATATGGCATCCATTTAGTGGGATAGGAAAGCAAAGAGTTGCGAGCAAGAGAACGGGCCCAAGCTGGGAAAGATTCTTAATTACTACTGCTGCTGCTGTACATGTTTTATTTAAATTGGATTCAGAACTGGTCAGGTTTTTGGCTTAACCGTAAGCTGAAAAAGTACAGGCCGACACACACACACACACACACACACACACACACACACACACACACAGCTGTTCATTGGAGCGGTTAGGTTAGGCGCCGCTCTAAAATGCAAGGCACCATAATGTTTTTTGTCCTGCTGTTTATGCAGAAAAATAATGGGACACAGCTGACATTCCTCCTTGAGAGTTGTTGTAGCCTATTGAGGGTTGACAATGCATAAACCAAATTGGTACAACTCATACTGTTGATAATGTGACACAGGCTGATCAAGATGTGTACACATGGTTTTCTTGTGGTGTACCATCTTCATCCGATCATCTCACCTAATTTGTTCTGTTTGAAAGTGATGTTATGTGGAATTGTAGCAATTATCTCGGCTGAAGATTTCCAGCATTTTGCGTCTGGAAGTGAAAGTGACTGTCTGTAAATTGCTGCACTTTACATGCAATTCTCCCAAGGTTATAGCCGTCCCATTATATGTCCCTTTTAGTTTGAAGCTCTGCTGTGGCCTGGGGCTGGGAGTTTCTGGGTTTCCATAAAAAATTAACCCAGCAGTTCCCAACTATATCTTTCTGTGGCTCCAGATGATCCCTGTGCTTTAGACCCGCTGTTGACCTGTCTGTCTAGCATCAAATGTTGGATGAGTGAGAACTTTCTCAAGCTAAATGAGGATAAGACAGAAGTTCTCATAATCGGTTCTAGTGAGCAGAAAGAATCAATAATAAGCAGACTTGGTAACCTGACTGTAGAAAGTAACAGTACAGTAAAGAACCTGGGGGTTATTATTGATTCTGAATTTAATTTTAATTCACACATTAATCATGTTACCAAGATTGCCTTTTTTCACCTTAGAAATATTGCACGAATCCGAGCCTATTTGTCCTTGGACAATGCAAAAACGCTAATCCACGCCTTTGTTTTTTCTCGGCTTGACTACTGCAATGCACTATTTTCAGGACTGCCTAAGAAAACAACTGACAGATTACAACTTGTCCAAAATGCAGCAGCCAGAGTTTTAACTAGAACTAAGATGAGAGAACATATTACTCCAGTTTTGGCATCACTGCACTGGCTTCCGGTTGTTTTTAGGATTGATTTTAAAATTATTTTACTTGTCTATAAAGCTCTCAATGGTCTCGCACCTTCCTACCTACATGACTGCCTGCCTAAATATGGCCCAAACCGCCCCCCTAAGGTCTTCCTCTGCTGGCCTGCTCGCTTTGCCAAAAAAAATGGCAACTAAAAAATACGGGGAAGCAGCTTTTTGCTTCTACGGGCCGTCGGCATGGAACAAGCTCCCACTGTACCTTCGTCAGGCAGCCTCTGTAGACATTTTTAAAGCTCGGCTTAAGACCCACTTCTACAACATTGCTTTTAATTGATCTTTTATTTTTTATTTTTGTTATTCATGTCCTCACTGTATTGCATTACTGCTTGTTCTTAATGTTGTTGCCTTGCTTTTCTTTTATTCTCCATTTTTCTGTAAAGCACTTTGAGCTGCATTTCATGTCATGAAAGGTGCTATACAAATAAAGTTTTATTATTATTACTTACAACTATTCAAGAAGAAGGTGGAGGTCACCTGTTCAGCCCTGCATGTTCCATCCTCCAGGCCGCCCACCTGAAGTAAACTGCTCTGACCCTGTCTAGTAGGGGTGTGACTCGATACATGGAGGATATTGGTTCATTATGGCCATCCGATCCGATTCAATGATTTGAAATCGATACAGTAACTATTTAAATGACATGATTTTAAACTACTTTAAACCCCTCTTTCGTTTTTCTTCCAAAAAAATGCTAAATGGCACAAAAAAACCTATTCGATACCGATTATTTGCATTGCAAAACGATACGATACAAAGTCAATGTTGCCGTTTTCATTTCGACATACTTCGATTCTTGAAATGAAAGATTTTTCGATGCAGTATCGTTAGACCCCTACTGTCTATCTAGTCTCTAGGCTGTCTGCCTGGGGTACAGGTTCCCAGCAGTGTTGTTTTTGGCATTTTAGTTTTAGTCGTAGTCTCTTGAAAAGTTTTCAGTTAGTTTTAGTCACATTTTGGTCACCTGGAATGTCTTGGTGTTAGTCTAGTTTTAGTCGACTAAATGTCATAAGATTTTAATCGACTAAATCTACAGTTGATTTAGTCGACTAAAATGTATTTTGGCGGGCCTTGATGCCGTCGTACTGGCTGATTTTACGCGGCGCGCTGTGAGCTTGTAGATCGGCTATTCTTAGCATGCAACAACGTGTAAAATGACTTATACTGGATCTCTTGTCCACTAGTCCCTTCCCAACATTTTAGTCTAGCTTTTATTTGTTGACGAAATTGTCAGTATATTTAGTCTCAGTTTTAGTCATCATAGGTTAGTTTTCATTTAGTTTCCATTTAGTTTTCGTCAGTGGAAAAAGGTAGTCGACGGACATTTTTCGTCTTAGTTTTAGTCGACGAAAACAACACTGGTTCCCAGACTCCTTCTGCTCTGGTCCATTGCCTCAGTCCCCCTCCTCCAGACCCACTCCCCCACCCAGTCTGGAAGCCAGTCAGCCACTCCCACATTCCATTCTATCTCTCAGTCCCAGGTACACACCTGTCCCCACTCCCTCATCAGCCCAGCAGTGCCATGCTGGACTCATTGCGCACACACACACACACACACACACACACACACACACACACACACTAGTCAGTTCATAGTTTGTTCGTCATGATGTCCTGCCTTTGGTGGTTCGGTGTACTATACTTCCTTATTTTGTCATTTGATTACCTGCCTCCTTGCCTGCATCTTAAGTGTAAGATTTGCATAATTTCTTCATTAGATACTTGGAAATCCGCTCCGTTTTGCTGTGACTATCTGCATTTGGATTCAACTCACGTTCATTCTGTCAAGCAGCTACATTTGAAATGTGTGTTTTATATAACAGCAATTAACCCATTCTGAACAGGAACCCATTTTGGTGTTAGCATCATGTCATGCTTTAGCTATTGAAAAATAGCAGATCTACAAGCTCATAGCGCGCCACTACGAGCTTGTAGGTCTGCTATTTTTGAAAAATCGAAGAACGACTGACATTTTTAGAATCTGATCTCAGGTCAGAATGGGTTAATCAGACCACTGTGTGTCCAGTGGAAACCTCGTATGAATCTGATCTCGGGTCAGAATGGGTTAAGATGGTTCCGTTTTTTTTTCAGCACACAGACCCACATCATGGAGCTCATACAGGAGCTGGGCGCGGAGGTCTACCCACAGTACAACGCGGGCCAGAAGGTGCACCACATGGGCGGGTTTCATGCCAAGGTCCGCACCTACAGCGACAGCATCCCCGCCCTGTCGCTGCTGGTGCTCGTCGACCTCACTCAGTTGCTGTGGAAGGTGAGATGTGAATCTATATATATATATAGTGATGCAGTGCATACTATACACATTGGCATAGAAATGTCAATACTTACTGCACATTGCATATTATCACACACGCTGTCAAACCATTACTTTTCAGAGAAAAAAAAAAGATGCCTGTGTGTTTGTGTATGTGTGGAAAAAATCACACCTGTGTGAACTGAGTGGTGCAACTCCCCCCCCCTCTCCCCCCTCCTCATAAACACACATACATAGGTGAACTAACACATAGGTACACATGGACTTTGCTGTTCCTTGGAGTGGTTGCACCACTCAATTTATTTTATTTTATATATATATTTTTTCCCCCGCTCCTTTCATACAAGCTCACAGCGCATAAAGGTTGAATCATGGAGATACAAGGTTTCGGCACGAAAGCAACAATGTTCCTGTAGGCTAATTATGCTAGTAACTAGTAACCGAGCGGCTGGTGAGGCCACCTGGTAATTAGAAGGGTCGTCCCCCCCCCCCCCGCCCCCGCCTGCCTGACGTGTGGAAATGTCCCCCTCCCACCTGACTCCTCCCCGGTCGCTGCATTGATGGCACTTACCCAATGCTGCTGATAGTTAGCCTGTAGCACTTGCCCTAGCCTCGACGACCGTACATGGCCATATGCAAAGGCTCATCTTATGTCATTTAGATAGCTATTTTATGTAGACACAGTACTCTATACTGTATACCTATTCTATCTATTCTATTGCTATAGACGGATGTTGGGTTCTTAGCTTGCTTACTTATGATTCTTAATGGCTATTTTTTTTATGTATTTTACCGTGTGTTGTTCTTGATTACTGTAAATCGCTCTGGATTAAGAGCATCTGCTAAATGCCTAAATTGTAATTGTATGGTTAGGATGATTTTAAATGAGGGTTAGAGAGGACAAATTTCATTTGAAAATGTACGGTGACGAATGCACCCAAACAACGAATGGGGTCTACATTTTAATTTTTTACAAACACATAGACATGTTACATCCTGCACAAAAATACTTGTTTCCCCTGGTTTTGCGTCGGCTCCCTCCTAGAAGGATGCTTTATGGTCACGAATCACAGGATGGACTAAACATGATACTGACGTCAAAATAAAACGAAACACGCGTAATTTAAACTTAGTTTGCACGCCAAAAAAATAGCAACACTGGGCAGCACGGCTATAAATCAGGCTTTAATGGATGCATTGCCTGTGTGGATATTTCTTCAGAGGCCAATTCACACATACCGGACACATCTTTGTAATCTTTGCTGCGGAGTCCCGACAACCTCTCTCCATGCAACAAATCGATATGCCTCCAACGGACGTGCTAATGATGCGCTACGTTAGCGATGCTTGTGTGAATTTGGGCTCCCAAGTGATGCCGCGAGAGCACATTCATCACACTAAACAGCAAAGTATACCAGCAATCTAGGGAGGGGATCTCCAGAATGTGTATATCCCATTCTGAACGGGAACCCATTTTGGTGTTAGCATCATGTTATGCTTTAGCTATTGAAAAATAGCAGATCTACAAGCTCATAGCGCGCCACCGAGTGGCGCGCTACGAGCTTGTAGGTCTGCTATTTTTGAAAAATCGAAGAACGACTGACATTTTTAGAATTTGATCTCAGGTCAGAATGGGTTCATCAGACCAGTGTGTGTCCAGTGGAAACCTCGTAGAAATCTGATCTCAGGTCAGAATGGGATATATACACAGCACGACATGGACAAGGAGAGTAGAACATTTAGTATTGCTATCTTCCCTTGTGATCAGTAGCCTAAAATTCCGTATCAGTGGGATGATTTATCTTTTTTTTCCCTTCCCTACAGCCTTGTTAACCCATTCTGACCTGAGATCAGATTCATACGAGGTTTCCACGGGACACACACTGGTCTGATGAACCCATTCTGACCTGAGATCAGATTCTAAAAATGTCAGTCGTTCTTCGAATTTTTCAAAAATAGCAGACCTACAAGCTCGTATCGCGCCACTCGGTGGCGCGATATGAGCTTGTAGATCTGCTATTTTTCAATAGGTAAAGCATAACATGATGCTAACACCAAAATGGGTGCCCGGTCAGAATGGGTTATAACAAAGACAATCTCATGCCTGGAGATTATGTGATTGTTGCTCACGCTCCTAACTCTGGCACGTACATTTTCTCCTGGACTAATTATTCCTTATTTTACTCTGTACCGGTACAGTGTTTTACTATAGCCTTGCATATAATACAGTCCAAGGTGTTTCTTTCTTTTTGTGTTTTTCAGTAATGTACCTAATCCTATAGTGTCTGGTGCTCCTTTTCCTGCTGACTCTTTCTATCTTTATCATCATCGTTAGGGTTTTTGTTTTGCTACACCCGGCTGTATCTCCCTTTGTATCTGTCCTATGTTTCTCTTCACTGGTGTGTGTGTGTGTGTGTGTGTGTGTGTGTGTGTGTGTGTGTGTGTGTCAGATTGACAGGCTGTGTGCCACAGTGTGCGTCGAGGACCCTTCCAGGACCCCCAATGCTGTGCAGTTGGATAGTATGACAGTGCACTCTTACATGGACCAGCATGCCTGGACTCAAGGTCAGAGCTGTACAAGAACACAACAACAGGGATGTCTTGGGCGGGATCGAACCCCTCTTGGGGTTCTATAACCCTTCTGGACGGGAACCCCCTCTTGGGGTTCTGTACAGCAGGGGTTCTCAGCGCTTTTGGGCCCGGGGACCCCCGTAGATGCTTTGGCAGTGTCTCGGGACCCCCCCAATAACAATAACCTTAATAATAGAGACAATACACCATAAATAAATACTGAAACCAGATAATCATTAGGGAAGGTGTATATGTGTACTATTATGTAAACTCTTCATTTCCATTTTCCAGCCATTCAGTTGCAATAAAATAAAATAATAATAATTTGGGGACCCCCCCAAAATAATTTGGCGACCCCCAGAGGGACCCACGGGTTGAGAACCCCTGCTGTACAGTATTCTTTTCTTTTTTTTAATGAAAATGAAAAAAAAAAAACGTTGTTGCTGCTATATAAATATTTGACGTTTTTCAGAAAGCTCAGGTCAGGATTTAGAGGGCTTTTTAGAATCGGCCTCAGTCCCAAAATGGGCTAAAAGCCGTGCACTTTTCTCCTTAAAGCTCCATTATGTGACTCTTATCCATAAACAAGGGAGGGACATTTCCATATTTAATCAAAAGATCAAAAAATTCTCCTCCTGGCTTCCCTGTTTGGTTTCACTATACTACTACTCTTGTCGTTGCAGTATAATCAGCACTAGAGCCAAAAATCCCAATACCCCAAATCTTTACTCAACACAATTGGTGACCTGCCAAAATATGTTACCCATCTTGTGGACTTCACACAACTCACAGGGATGTCATTAAATATGGGGGCCTGAATACCGCTATAGGTTGAACTCTATATAGCTAATGAACAAAACTGCAACGATTTACGTCTACGGACATTGACATTATGTGATTGTCGACGTCTACGCGCGATTGTCACGTATTTCAGCAGGTCACCACTTTCACCGTAACGCCACCATGCTGGAGTGAGTGAGCGAGCGAGTGTGAGGAAGCGAGTGGCCCCGAGATTTTGGGGGTATTGGAAATTGGCTTAAGGGTTTTCACTGTGTGTGTGCCGTGTGGCTGAATCCAGAGCTGAAGGAGATGATGGCGCTGATCTGCAGAGCCGTGTTTGGCATGGAGCCGTCCCAGATGTCCTTCTTGTATTTCCTCATGTACGCCGCGGCGGCCGGAGGTCTCATGGCTCTCCTGGAGAGCACCCCGGGCGGTGCTCAGGAGTTCAAGGTCAAGGTAAGGACCCCTCCTCCCCCCACCCCCTCTCCTCCTCTGGGGGAAAACCATTTTGATCATTTTCTTATATCTTATGCTGTATAGTGTTTTTCCTGTCATGGTTGTTTTATGTTGTGCCTTTCCCCACGCTCCTCCCTCTCTCTCTCTCTCTCTCTCTCTCTCTCTCTCTCTCTCTCTCTCTCTACCCCCCCCTCTCTCTCTCTCTCTCTCTTTCTGTCTCTCTCTCTCTCTGTATCACACACACGCAACCCTCTACCTTTGAATCGGGACCTTTCACCTATTCTGACTGGACTATTCTATTCTGCACACATGCCCTCTAAAAGATCATTTATAAAAAGAACCAAAAACTGAATGTAAATCTATTCTTGGCAGAAGAGTTTCGTTTCTTCACCCCCCCCCCCCCCTCTTCAAATAAGCCCTGGAAGTACATTCACCATTATGTTGACTGCATGACTTATGCTCGCATAAACCACTTCAGAATATTAGACGTTTAAAAAACATGGTACTGTAGCTCTTTTTCTAATTCCATGCTAGAAAAGCCATTTCAGTCAAAGCCTAATTTGCATATCAGACATGCTCCGAATATGAAATCGGTCTCGCATAAATTACGAGTATTTAGCATTTTTGCATGTACACAAACAAACACATCCATTTAATTTCCCCGGCTTCTTGTTTGCTTCGTTATATCTTGCATCATTTCTATCATATTTCCTATAGGGAACACTTGTTTACCGTGCAACTTGCAACTCAATTACTCTACAAACATATAGGTGCCAGCCAGCACTATACAATAACAACCACAGTCTGCACACAAGCAGTAGGGCTGGGACATATTAATGGACAGAATAAAATATCACGAGACTTTTGACCTGGTATACCTCTATCGATGATCAGGTAGACCAAACAGCAAAGGGCGCACGCCAGTGTTGGTGAGGTGCTGGCCTAAGGCAGTGAATAAGTAAAAATTAGACAAAAGCTGCACACTCGTAGCCACGATGCTGTGTACCTCAATCGATGACACCGTATTGTGACAATATAATATTGTGACGTATACAAGCCGATTGTGAGCTTGTAGATCGGCTATTTTACACCATTTGTTTTTTGTATACAAGTATAAAAATAAGGCATAAGTGATTTAAAAACGACACTTTTTTTTCTCTCCATATCGCAATATTCTGATCCCATACAGATATCTTGTCTCGTGTCATGAGTTCGATTCAATATCAATATCATATTTTTCCTGTAACTTCTATAACGAACACGTATCGTCCTCATAATGTTTTTGTTTCCGAGCCGGCAGATTTTGTCCCAATTTGTAAGAAGGAATGGAGGCGAGGGGAAGGGGAATGGATAGTGCTAAACGTAAAAACATGAGCCGCTGCCACGGGGGGGGGTTTTGGCAACACTTCCATCCAACGTGCGCGTGTGCTTTCTGATTCCCCATAATGACTCGATGATTACATTACACGGCATGTCAAGCTCATGCATTATCCCATTCTGGGCGCCGGGAACCCCCTTTTGGTGTTTTAAACATCATGTTATAATTTAGCTATTGAAACATAGCAGATCTACAAGCTCATGGCGCGCTACGAGCTCGTAGGTCTGCCATTTTTGAAAAATCGTTAAAATGTTGCCTCAAATCTTTCAGAAAATTGCCATGATTTAGAAAACTCTTTTTTTTTTTAAATTTATTTCGACGTCAGGCCTGAATGGGTTAAGTAGTCCCCGGCAGGGGGAAGTAAAGGAGGGAAGGCGTCCTTTCCTTGCCTTCCTTTGGTGTACTCACTCAGCCCTCCTTTTTTGGACTGCAATATCTGTCTCTCTCCACAGGGAGGCACCCAGCAGCTTTCAGAGTGCCTGGCGGAGCGTGTTGGTCGGGAGAACGTCCGGCTGGGCTCGGCTGTGATGGCCATATGGCAGGTGCGGCAACATGTAGCATAACGGCTCATTCAGGGGGATTGATGAGGCGCGACACAGAGATAACGGCTTCCTCAGTGTGGGGGAAAACGGCCCCCGCCGTCCCCACTGAGCCTCATTGCCTGTCTGTTCCGCCTGACCGTTCTCCTTCCTCTATAGTCTAGCCCGTTCTGACCTGAGATCAGATTCTAAAAAAATTGTCTTCTATACGTCCTGACAGTTTTCTGAAAAAGCTATGTTTCCATGTCAGTCGTTCTTTCGATTTTTCAAAAAATAGCAGACCTACAAGCTCGTAGCGCGCCACTCGGTGGCGCGCTATGAGCTTGTAGATCTGCTATTTTTCAATAGCTATAAAGCATGACATGATGCCAACGCCAAAAGGGGTTCCCGGCCCAGAATGGGCTAGATAGCTCGGAGGACCAAAGTGTCACATGCTTAACGCTAAGCTAGAGCTTTGTCCAAATGTTCCTGAACCGCGTCGCCACAATTGTGCAGCGCTGCTCTGTTCTTCTTTTATCAATTGACGGACGGACGGATGGAATGATTATGGACGCAACAGTTAATCAAATTAATTTATTTAATTGATTATCAAAAAAATCACACCCGTGTGAACTGAGTGGTGCAACTCCCCTCCCCCCTCCTCTCTCTCTCTCTCTCTCTCTCTCTCTCTCTCTCTTTCTGGCACAACACCGCCCCCTACTGGTACTCATAGTCATATACTGGTGCTCATTAACGTCACATAGATAGGTGAACCAACACATAGGTGAACACGGACATTGCTGTTCCTGTTAATGATTTTAATGGAACAGTGAGATTCTAGGGTGACCAAGGCACACCGAAAAAAGTTAGAAAACCTCTGTCCCGGGATGCCACTGCAGGGTTTGCAATATTTTGTCGCCATTATAAAAATGAAAGGAACATAAAAGTAATGACACCCTGGTAATTAAACTAATAACACGCTCGCTCCCATAAGGTCTCAAGGCCTGGACATACTCTAATCATAAACAGAGCTTCAACGACCAACCATTCAGAATATAGAAATAACATATTCACTCATGTTGAATTAATATGTTATGAATATAATTACTACTTTTCCCCCATCGTAATTGGCTCTTTGGGACACTTTTAGAGGCTGATTTTTGTACTCTCCATTTTGGGGCGGGAACACCTTTTGGTGTTAGCATCATGCTATGCTTTAGCTATTGAAAAATAGCAGATCTACAAGCTCATAGCGGTTGTAGGTCTGCTATTTTTGAAAAATCCAAGAACGGCTGACATGGAAACATGGCTTTTTCAGAAAACTGTCGGGACGTAGAAGACATTTTTTAGAATCTGATCTCAGGTCAGAATGGGTTAACTCACGATCCTTGCCTCTCGGAAGAACAGAAACGACAACGAACAACAAAGAACAAAACAAAGTTTGTGGGAGGCATGTCGGGCAGGGAGGGCAAACTCCCAGTATATCACCTCTGTGTCAGGTGAAAACATGCAGACGTGTGAATTCACGTGTAACGGTTTTTTTTCTCCTACGCTGTCCCACATGACCTGTACGGGTCTGCAGAGGGAATACACACGTTTGTGATAACTACATTGGCAGAAAAAGACCCAAAAATAAATAAATAACTAAGCGAGAACTTACAGTTCTAGATGCCAACCGAGATGCATGTAGACCGCCGAGACCCAGGCGAAGCCCATTGATCTTTTCAAAGGCGGTTGGCATCTCTACCAATGGAGTGTGCAATTCCTTTTCTTTTCTTACTAATGAAACGCGTGAAAAGCAATTGACGGGGTGTTTCTTTTTTTTGTGTGTTCATGTAATATTAGTAGGCTATAGAGCCCCCTTTCATGACGACGCCAGGCCCAGGAAATGAATCCCAATGCATATATTTATTTAAAGCGTCGTACGAAGCCAACTCGAGTCGTGACAGATCATGACAACAGACACAATATTTTGGACCAAACAAATAATTACAAAGATGAAAAACAGCAAAAAAAAGTGTTGTAACCTGCCGTTTTTCTTCCTACTTTCTAATTCTTTCTTTGGCCCAAAATATTGTGTTTATTGTCGTGATTTGTCACGACAAGAGTTGGCTTTGTCCGCGGCGTAAACGACTTTAAATAAAGGCTCTAGCTCTACTGTCTATCCTATACCAGGTCTGTAATAAGTAATATTGGTCTTTCCTTGCTTCATTAATTACTAGAATGGCCAAATTGTTTAAAAAAAACATATTTTTGTATCAAATTGATACGAAATATTTCATAATCCAGTAAAAATGAATACATATAAATATTAAAATGATAGACCTATAGAAAGCGTGAGGTCAGCTGTCATACTGTATTTAATTTAACAAACAAATTCATGTGTAAAGTGTTTAAAAACCTCATATATAAATATCATACCAAACCGTGTACTGTATATGCAAGCAAAGTTCTCAACAAATCTGTAACTGCCTCTGTGCCTTAGTCATCGCATTTCGTTTTCTGTGTGCGTGTGTGTGTGTGTGTGCGTGTGTGTGTCTGTGTGTGTACACAGGATGGCGACTGGGCCAACGTGAAGACTGCCAAACACTCCTTCCTGTGTAAAGCCGTGATCGTCACCTGCCCCCCTCACTTGGCAGGTCAGTGTGCGTCTCACACACCCTCTGTCAACGCACTAATGAAATAGTCAGCGATGCAGAAAGCAACTCATAAAGCAGCACTCTCTCGGCTCAGTCAAACCATGCAAAAGGGATGCATCCATCCATGCAGATATAGAACTATACCACCCCCACTAGTAGTGGCTTAGTGCAGTGGTAGAGCAGCAATTATGAACACTTAAACCACATGGAAAAGCAAATTATCTCGAGCCTATGTTTTATTTTATTTGATCACTTGCTGTTAAGGAGTGTCCGCCCCTAAGAGTGGGAGGTCAGGGGTTTGCCGACTGGGGCTTGGCACTCAGCGCCAAGCGTTGGATTGGGGGGTAAGTCCCTGCGACATACTGTCCAGGGGGTGTACTTGTACATCAAACTGTCTGACATAGGAGATAGGCGCTCTATATATTGGACCTATAAAGGGATGTGCACACATATATCAAAGGGGGCTTCAGCCCCTGCCCTTTTACCCGTCTGTAAAACAACTGCCCTCTCCAGACCACGGTTGCAGCGTTTACTATGGTGAAAGAAATGCAAAATGCCCTCCTCTCCTTTCCATGCCATATACCGGAAGGCAGCATTCAGGAGAATAGTTTTTTCCCCCCAAAGTCTCCATGAACTTGAACGCAGTTTTTTGCGCCGAACGAATTCCTTTGGAAATCCATGTCGTTGCACCGCATCTCCAGTAGATAAAGAGTGCAGGGTTGCGCCCGGAAAATAGCTGATCTACAAGCTCTCAACGCGTCGCATTGTGAGCTTGTAGATCTGCTATTTTGGGCCAAAAGGGCCCTCTTATGGGATTTCAGCCCCTGCCTCTCTAACACACTCTGCACGTGCCTGAACCTATATACTCTACTACTATGCAAAGATAGTTGATCTGCAAGCTCACAACACGTAGCATGCTGCTGTGCTGTGAACTTACATTAACGACTTTCACTTTTTAAATTGTTCTAAAATAGCTAAAGATTGCCCATATGCAAGTCTGTCTTTGGGTTTTACAAATATTGACTGGACATACAAAGGTTGCCACCCGACAGCGAGCGACTGCTGCATATAGTACAGTATTTGTACATGCATTCATGCGACAGAAAAGTAAATAAAGTAAATAATAATAAATAAGCGTATAGATAAAGAATGAAAGATAATAACCCCTGCAATCCTGTGGAACTCCTCGATCCCGGCGACCTTTAAAGAAATGTAACAAAATCTGAACTCCCCCATACATCAACAAAGCTCGGTGTTTTGCCCTTGCCGTTGCACGAATCGGTTCTTCCACGTCTCTAGACGTTGGAAAATGTTTTTAATTCAATGTACCTCAAGTAAGTCTTAAGTTGGCCAATAGGTTTTCATGCATGTACAGTACAGTAAGGGGAGTTTCATTTAATCAATGGTTTTTTATTACAAATGACTACCTCAGGAAGGAAGGAAGGAAGGAAGGAGAAGGAGAAGGAGAGAAATGGGTGAGATAGAATCATGTGAAATTGTGGGTGTTGCAATCCCCGCATCCCCTGTGGGCCGGGTGCAAAAGTCGCGACACCCCAGACCTTGCGTGCGTCATAATGGCCGAGGCGGTGGCCTCTACTCATCATGGCTGTGCTGGGGGGGGGGCTAGAGATCTCCGGGAGGGGTTAGAGCTGGAGCTCAGAGAAGGAGCTGAAACGTCATCTGCAGGTGAAGGACAGTCCGTATTGGAGGACAGTCAATATTGGAACTGGGACTGGGAGTTTGCACTCTTTAGTGTGAGCCGCAGAGCGGCTCTTACGCTTGGACTTAGCACAACGGGGGGGGGGTCCCGATACATGGCTGGATAAAGATGGACATTTAGGCCTGGGCGTGCCAGAGAGGGGGCTGCAGGGAAAAGGTGCTGAAGCTGAACGAGACGTTCAGGCTTAGGCACATAGCATGAGGCTGGTTATGTGGGCTGTCTGTACTAACCTGGCAACGGATCTGTCATTTAACCCATTCTGACCTGAGATCAGATTCATACGAGGTTTCCACTGGACACAACACTGGTCTGATTAACCCATTCTGACCTGAGATCAGATTCTAAAAATGTCAGTCGTTCAAAAATAGCAGACCTACAAGCTCGTAGCGCGCCACTCGGTGGCGCGCTATGAGCTTGTAGATCTGCTATTTTTCAATAGCTAAAGCATAACATGATGCTAACACCAAAAGGGGTTCCCGGTCAGAATGGGTTAAAGCCTCATACTCAGAGGCATGGACCATAGCCAAGACCCCTTAATGAGACAGGTTTGAGAACGGCGTTGAATTATGCAGCATGGATTGCTCCGGCTCTGATGCCAGTGGCACCCGCCAGCCTTAAATCAGAGGAGGAGGAGGAGGGGAGGGGAGGGGACGGGGGGCTGGGCTGGGGTTGACAGGGACTCTTAACCCATTTAGACCGAGGCCGATTCTAAATAAATGTCTTCTAAATCCTGACAAAAGCCTATACGTTTCTAGGTCAGTGGTGCTCAATATTTCATGTCAAGGACCCCAACATTTATAATTGGCCGCCGACCGCCATCTGGAAATATGTTGTTCCAGAAGCAAATATTTGAGTTAAAAACGTTTAAAAACGCTCTGAAAGAATATACATTCAAAGATTTGAGTTAAAAACGTTTAAAAACGCTCTGAAAGAATATATATTCAAAGATTTTACGCAAATTTTCACAGGTTTTTCAAAAATCCACAGACCGACAAGCTCGTAGCTGCCGCGCTATGAGCGTGTAGATCAGCTATCTTTCAACAACTACAGCATAACATAATGACTTACAAACACCAAAAGGGGTACCCTGCCCTGAATGGGTTAAAAGCCAAAGGCAGGCCAGTGATTTAGATGTCACCTCTCCCAAAGGGAGTCGGGAATAAATAAAAGAGGGGTTTGCCCGCTTAAAGTCATCTGTGTGACACGTTTCACTTTAACGTTCCGGAACTGGGCGGGGGGGGAAACCTGGGTAGATTAGACAGCACGGGATCTGAGAAGTGAAGCTTATAGCGCAGCCGGAACAGCCAGAATGACAGCGATTATGACTCACACAAAGACTCCCAAGCTTCTTTCCTGTGCACAGTGGAAGTGTTGAGCATTGTTCTCACTCTCATGCCTTTCTCCGCCCACGCTTGGCTCGTCACCTACAATGTTTGTGTTCCACTGCCCCTGATGAGTAGTGAGCTCATTCACACTCACAAAACAATACATATGTTGGAGTCAAAAAGCACTATTGGACACAGACATAAGCCGTCTGGATGGACACACACACACACACATTTAACATCTTTATTTCACGGGTACAGAAAGCATGGCCTTCTCCATATATGGCGACTGCTAATTATTGCAGACGCCGAACAGAATCTTGCCGATGCCTTAATAGCTCTCGGCTTATTGGGCATGCCTGCAATCTGCAGGCCCCTCACCACTGATTTATGGACATCACCGAGGCTTCCAAATTATGAACACAAGTAGTTTACATCTGTCGCCAAGCTGTGTAATAGCATCCTTAAGACGCTGGTACTGTACTTGAGCACCTTGGTAAGGAATGCCTCTTCCAGACTGAGGTCAAATGTACGGCATGCCACTTCCAGAATATGGTCACTTCTCTACTGTCCTCAACAACAACAGTATCTGGTGTATTAGCTGTGACATCTGAAAAGGCACACGCACACACACATACATGGATATAAAGCCACATACATGAAATACACACGGCTCACACACCAATGTTCATTTTGATGATGACACCACAGTGACGAGACGGCCTACGGGTACGGGGGAGAGAGGGAAATGAGAGCCCTGGCACATCGTTGTGGCTTCCAGGATAATAACCGCAGTTTAACAACCCGCTAAACTGAAGCATATGATCATTAACTAGTGGAGAGAGCGTGGAGTATAGCTTCGAGTTCCTTTGGGGGGGGGGGGGGGGGGGGAAATGCCCTTTCATGGGAATAAGTGGCGACTAATTGGTTCACGCGGCGCAGCCATGTGCGACCAGATGCCGAGGCTGCCCGCCTGTCGCCTTTAGCCCATTCTGGGCGGGGGAACCCCCTTTTTGGTGTTGGCATTATTTGCTTCAGCTATTGAAAAATAGCAGATCTACAAGCTCCGAGTGGCGCGCTACGAGCTTGTAGGTCTGATATTTTTGAGAAATCGAAGAACGACTGACACCGAAACATAGCATTTTCTGAAAACCGTCGGGACGCAGAAGACATTTTCATAAGCTGATCTCAGGTCAGAATGGGTTAGGACCGCGGGAGCAACAAATTAGGATTATATGAACGTCGCTGTGCACTATAGGACACGCTCGTCAGACTTGGCGACACGAAGTACAACTTTACTTCAGGGGGTTGCGTATGATTGAGAGTATCCTGACGGGGCTGTGTCACTGCATGGTGCAGACGATGCTTAAAGAATATGACAGCGAGGCTGTGCAAAGAGAGGGTTATTAGAGAACAGCCCGGTGTACCACAGCAGAACTGAGCCCTGCCAGAGCCCTGCCAGGACCCGGTGCCACCCGGGGGAGTGTATATAGGGTGAAGGCTCAGACCATCATCAGGGACCCCCCTGTCCGTCACCCGTCCATCCGTCGTCACCCCCCCCAGCACTGACTGCTCACTCTGTCACCATCTGGCAAGTGGTAAGAGAGCACTGGCTCTCAGTCCACCCTGCAGTCTCAGGAAAGTTGCTATCTCTATAAAAACAAACGGTGACTAATGCACCCGATTCGACTGTTATCAATAGACAAGACCAGGCCGTGATCACTTATATAGGATCAGTATACGGTTGTTTTCGACGAGTATGGGCATGCTCGGGCGACTGAAAAAGGTCTGCGAACATGCGTTGATATTAGGACCGCGCTGCGACATGCTTGCGGTTAAGTTCAGGGGAGGGTATGAGGAGGCTTCGGTTGATTTTCGGTCGGAACGGCTGGACTATGCGCCTACAGCTACACATACAGTACACACGCTAACACGCAGGCACGCACGCAGGCAGGCACAGTTACTGCACTGTGTGGTTGGCATCCAATTATGGATGGCTGATAGATATCGATAGCCGATGGATGCATAGGTGGATACAATAGATAAATAGATCGACGGATAGATGGTGTTCCCTTTACTTTATTCCTAACAGTTTTATTTCCGACTTATATTTGTGTAAAAACGTTGTCTCCTTGTCACAATGCACCATTAAACTTTCAGATGCTTTTTTTTCTCCCAGTGTGGAGGAAGAATGATTAGGATTTGTATTGTGATCTCTCGCCCTTGAAATTATATAATCCTTGGTTTGAACAATAATAGCAATTCAAATAAGTCGTCCTCAAAACCGCGCCTCCAGTCGCTGTCATATGAGAGCGGGAGGTGCGCTCACGATCACGGCAGCAGAGCCCCGCTTGTCCGCGGCTGCACGCGCACCTGCAGCCCATCGAGTATAACTTATGCTTCGTCCCGCGACGGTGTCGCGCGCGCAGACCTCTACGCTCGCGACGGTGGCATCCGCGATGCGATGTGGTCTTGTATATCAGCTGTTCTCTGTTGCGCAACACTGTTGCGCTTTGAAGTACAAATGTCTCCTATATAGGGTGCATCTCACTATAGCCAACACACAGGAGAGGCTGAATGGACTGAAACCAGCGCTATCCCCAATACAACAGGTTTTGGAGATCTGCTGGGAATTGATTACATGAAACAAGTCACCTGTGCGCCCAGTCCCCAATGTTTGTAAACGATTAATTGGTCTATATATAGCGCCTTGCATATACTGTATGCGGAGACACACGCGTGCACACGCACACACACACACACACACATGCACACGCACGCGCACACCCCTTGGCCAAACACACTTGCAATAGGTGCAATGCACACACTATGGTACAAACGCATAAACCTGTGCTATAGGCTGTCTGCATGTGAACGGTGTGCTCCCTGATCCATCATTGTTGTCCCTGTATTTATCTCCCCATCTATCCATCTCTTATAATGAGCACAGTCAGTTTTTCTCTTTTAAAAAAAAAAAATATATATATATATATATATATATATATATATATATATATATATATATATATACCTCTCTTTACTCATCTCAATGATTTATGAACTGTTTGGCTTGACTGCATATCAGTTTGCAAAGCACGAACGGGACGTGCAAGGCCTGGAAATAAGATCCGATCCCTTTGCTGCGTGTACAGTACTAGCCTGACTTCTCAAATGTACTCATGACGCATGTATGCATGATGTCTTCATATGCTTGGTAAATTTGGTCCCATGAGTATTGAACATCCTGATATAGTTGTTCACGGGTTCGAGAAAAGAAAAAAAGATGAGAAAAAAGGAAAAAAAAGCAATCCTGTTGAAATTTTCACAGCACATATAGTGGCAGTATAATGTGATTAGGCTTAGTCTTGACAGTCGGCTACACGTTTATGCAGACAGCTGTGCACTTAACTAAATTAACCCATTTTGGGCGGGAACCCCTTTTGGCGTTTTAAATATTATGTTACAATTTAGCAATTGAGAAAAATAGCAGATCTACTAGCTCATAGCGCGCTTGTAGATCTGCTATTTTTGAAGAATCGTGAAAATGTGGCACAAATCTTTGAATATATATATTTCAGAGCGAACATTTTTTATTAAAATATTGGCTTCTGGGGGGGTCCCTGGAACTACATATTTTGAGATGGGGGTGTCCGTGGCCCAATAGAGATAATTCTGGGGGTCCTTGACATGAAAAAGGTCGAGCACCACTGACATACAAGAAAGTAGAAACATGGGTTTTTCAGAAAAATGTTTTGATTTTTTTATCGACCTCAGTCCAAAATGGGTTAACATTTTGTTGGAACGTGTGTATTCCCGTCTACTTTGTATGTATACTTGTGTATCGAGCAGGTCGCTGTCATATGGCACGGCAGCCGTCTGCCTTCCGTGTGTATTTTGTCAATATTCGTAATTGCCTTATTCGTACACGCGTGTCGTGCACTAGCGGTATGCGTCTGCGTGCCGTTAGAATTCACTTCAGTTTGGTGGAAATTTTAGTTTGAGAGACACATGCTCTCGAAGTTGTTCTATACCCGAGTAAACGGGGGAAGGGCGCTTTGCAGGCAGCCAAGCAGCACTTTGTTTCCCGATGCTACCCATCTATCTTCTCATGGAAGAGGAGCTGCCGTAATGACAGCCTGCGGCCTATAAGCCCATTCTGACCTGAGATCAGATTCTAAAAAAAATGTCTTCTACTTCCTGACGGTTTTCTGAAAAAGTCATGTTTCTATGTCAGTCGTTCTTCGGGTCTTTCAAAAATAGCAGACCTACAAGCTCGTATGAGCTTGTAGATCTGCTATTTTTCAATAGCTAAAGCATAGCATGATGACAACACCAAAAGGGGTTCCCGTCCCAAAATGGCCTAAAGCAGAGGTGAGGAAACCATTAGATTGTCGCTGCACTGTTTAGCCCCTCAGACTTGTTTGCACTGCATGGTAGAATACATGCAGGTAAAAGCAATGCATTCGCATTGATTCGCCCTCTGCAAATCACACGCGTGCGATTTGCCAGTAAACTCCACTTTATTCATGGCACATTAACTGAGAAAAGTACAGTTTGGGGGGGGGGGGGGATTTTCTTTTCTCTTCTCTTTTTTATTTATTTTTTTGTTTTTAAAATCTTGCACGGATAACTAATAATAATTTCCCCAGACTTAATTCTAAGCTGGTTTTGCGTCATTCTTCTTGTTTTTGGAAAAGTTACTGCATAATTTCTGAAGCAATGCATCATTTATATTGTTCTTAGTGCTGTAGCTCTCCCTTTTTCATACATTAATGCCCCTGCCTCGTCACCCTCCAGCTTTGCACAACAATTGCAAATTAGCCAATCTACAAGCTAACAATGTGTAATGTATTGTGTACTGCTATTTTTTGCACATTTTTTTTATTCGTTTTTTTTTTTTCAAAGTGAATGTACAAGTGGTTAAAGTATGTGTGAACCATTGAACCAATGGAAGTATTGACAAGCGCTTCGATATAAATAACTACAGTGGATCCATTGTAACACAGTTCCCTTTTTTAGTACAAGGCTCTGGCGGACGGCATCAATATACTACATACAGTACACACAGTAGATGTGTAGAGATGTCCTTGGAACAGATGTGCTACAGTGGAAGTAACGTTAAATAATAAAAACTCCTACACACTATCATCATAAATCTTTGTGTAGGACAATCTCTGTGTTAGGACAAAATAGCTCGATATGCTCGTCTACATATATGGCGTAAATTCTCCATTCATTGTCGGTGGTATTTCATGTTTGTGCTATAAGACATGATAGCCGCTTTGCTCAGACATGAGCGATGATGTAAATTCTCCATTCATTGTCAACGGCATTTCATGTTTCTGTTAATGCAAAAATATATAGCTGAATATAGTTGGCGCCCCTCAAAAAAGAAAATATATATAATATATAAGATAAGGTATAGCATTGAAAGTGGTACCATTCAGGATAGGGCATGGTAACGGACATTGATGTTTGCACAGCATGAGCGCTTGTCGATAGTACACATATGCAACATATTGTGTGTGCGTGCAAAATTAACTCTGCAAAAAAAGGACAATTCCTCCATCCATTTGGTGCATATTTATGATGAGTTTCCCCTCTGACTATAAAGACCAAAGATGGAACCTATTGTATACCCTGCTGTAACCCATGAATATTAATGAGACAACCGAGAGAGACAAAGAAGAATTGTGCAGACCTTGCTTGCATCCCAAAGTTGGAAAACTTAGCTTTTTTTGGCCGGTGGCCAGAGTGTCTCTGCTGTCCCCCCTGGCCTGTGTTGCACACATCGTCCCCTCTCCCTGCCCCCCGTCCCCGCCCCCCCCCCAAGTCTCCTGTCTCTCCCCACTGTGGTCGGTAATAAATTAGCCTTAGGAAAAAAAAAGAGAGAGGGAATTACTGCATTCTGACACTTAGGTCACCTTGGTATGTGGACTCCATTTTTTTTCCACGCATAAGGGGAACTCTTATGAACAGTACAATGGTAGGTAGTAGCACTTGTTTCTTTTGCTTTTTTTCCCCCACATAGCCTAAGCCTACTATGTGTTGGGGAGTAATTGGCATGGGATTGGTGTGAAACATCTGTCTAGGACTCGGGCTACCTATACCCGCTTCACAGAAATGCACTGTTTCAGTGGTGTTATGGTTTAGTCCACCCTGACCTTGCTTTTCAAAGCAGAGCTTATTTCGAAAATTTATTTATTTTTGTACTCTGCTGGGTAAGTTATCTGGGTAAGTTATCAAACCTATCAAAACCTCTCCTACCTGCTCCACTGGCCCCAGTGTGCACACTGCCGGCATAAACGGCTACATTTAGAGTTATACATGGGAACAGTATAATGCTGGTCACAAACCCACTTAGTGATAGCCTGGAAACGAGACGAATCTGCCAGAGTATGCCAGGCTAGCTTGAACCTCCCATCAAGATCACAGTTAAACAATAATTACTATGAAGAGAAGGAGCTGAAATGCACCAATTGAACTGCTTTAAGGTATAGGATGGCTTTTAACGGCAGTATAACATTGTCCACTTAAGATTCCATGTGCGCTTACATTGATCAATATTGCAACACTGTGTTCGTGTAAAACATTGTTGTTACACTGACAAGTCAACTCAATTGTACTGTTACTGAAAGAAAACAAACATCCCCTGGCCATCCCAAGACATGAAAATAAAGGCATGCACACCGCCGGAAGGATCACAAAAGGGGGGACTCGATCCCTTCCAGGGTAGACAGCGATGCAATTTCTGCCAATCGTATATTCTAGAGCCTGGCCGATGCAGGTTTTGGGTCTGATGCCGTTCCCAATTTTGGGGAATTTGAGAAACGTAAATTTCATTAAAGTTTCTACAAAGCATCATGTGATCACAACTTTATTTGAGTTAACCTATTCCTATTCTAACATTAAAACATATTATTATAAACCCTAGGGTTAGCGTGCACAACTTCAACTGGTTCAACGCGGGCTTTCCAGCCATTGCTCCTGCACTCTGCCACCAGTTCTCCATGTTTCACCCCTTCCTTTTGCGCTTGTTGGCCTCTTCAGTTCCAGTAAGACCACTTGCTTTGTAGACTCTGATGTCAACCCCATAGTCTCGGTGGAATGAAGTGGCTGAGATGTGTGCTGGGAACTTAAACCATTTAGACCTGACAACGAAATTAAAAAAAAAAAGTCTTCTAAGTCATGACAGTTTTCTGAAATACCTATGTTTCTATATCAGTGGTGCTCAATATTTCAGGAGCCCCAGAATTATCTGTATTTTGCCACGGACCCCCCATCTCAAAAGAACGGAATGCTTAAAACACCAAAAGGGGGTTCACACCCGAAATGGGTTAACCCATTATAGGCGGTAGCCCGTTTTGGTGTTAGCATTACGTTATGCTTTAGCTATTGAAAAATAACAGATCTACAAGCTCATAGTGCGCCACCGAGTGGCGCGCTACGACCTTGTAGGTCTGCTATTTTTGAAAAATCGAAGAACGACTGACATAGAAACTTTTTCAGAAAACTGTCATTTTCAAACAGACATTCTTTTTAAAATCTGATCTCGGGTCAAAATGGGTTAAACTGCCTTCCCAGGTCGACTTGTAGCTGCCATGCAGTGGCAAGAAGCCCTACGTAGCTGTGGAGGAGCCAAGGCTAGTGTCGTGGCTTTCTCCCCAACTTTGATGATGGACTGCTTGGAGGTGCACTCATGCTCTATTACTCAGCAGTGTTTTGGTCACAGCATGGGGTACCGCGCGGGCGGTGGCCGGTATACTTTTTTCCACACACATTTACGGTACGGTACGGTACGGCGCACGCTAGAAAAGCCCCCCCCCTATTATCACCTACACCCTTTTTCAGCTCCTATACGTCAAGGTATTCCTTGAGAGGATTTACAAACGACGTAAACATAAGTAAAATCATTAAAAGCATCATTAAAATACTGTACCACCGGGGATTTCTTTCTTATCACTAGCTATTTTCTCCTGGGATTTATTCTTGTACATTTCTTTGTACAACAAATAATTACGCCCACTCAATAAAGGTTCTAATTTACTCTGTTTTGAAAACAAGACTATTATTATTTATGTTTTTCTTTCTTAAGTCAGTGCCCCAAAAATGACTGGCAAATGCCTGTGCTGGAGCTAATTAACACCCCGAGCGTCACTTTGTGGTCACTAAAAGGCCACTTTTCATTCTTTCTTTCTTTTCTCTGGTCTCGGTCCTGCAAGACAAATGTACGTTAGGACTTTGTTAGTTTTTAATTACATGTGTCAATAAGAAAGTTATGCCTCATGCCCCATCTATTCTGCCAGCGATGCTATGCTTAATATTCTAATATTTTAGTTTTTGTTCTTGACACCCCGAGCGGCAAGGACGGAGTTGTCCGTTCAATCAATTAGTAACGCCCAACGCTCAGGGCGGAGATTGATCAATAGGACGGAGATTATTGAAAAAACCTATTATCAAAACCGATCGCATCGCTCCACAGGCTGGGAGCGTCTGTTGCGCAAAATTCTAAATGTTTTCCCCCCCATTTTAGCCGACGAGATCGAAAGTCTTGAAATTAGTCATACCTCTCGTTGTCCATCGCATCGAGAGTGTTTTGGCTACATCAAGCTACTTCAGGGCGTTCGGGGTTAACACCCCGAACGTTGCGCAACAGACGTCAATAAGAAAGTTATGCAATAAGAGCAAGTCCTAATGTACAAGCCCTTGTACATTGCAAGACAAATTTTGTCTTGCAGGACCGAGACCAGAGAAAAGAGAGAATGAAAAGTGGCCTTTTAGTGACCACAAAGTGGGAGGAAAGAAAATGTACGAAAATGCAAGTCGGAGTGCAATACATCAGTTGTTGGCTGTGTCCATCACGACCCATGAAATGTCTAGACATCTTCTATTAAGAGCGGTCGTTGGGAACACACTATTCATTCTGGTCCAAATGTACAGACACTTTTATCTCGCGTTATACCGTAGTTACTTTTAAGCATACGGTATAGCTTTGAACTCGGCTGTTGAATTGCTTTTCTTTTCTATAATGTGCCACATAATTGTCATCTGCCATCACTTTGTTTGCCAACTAATTATTTTCACTGACTGTAGAATTGCTCTTATCACCTCAGCTGAGTGGATGCTACCTCAAAAGGGAAAGAACATACTGCGGTTCAAAGGATTTGCTTAATTGGTTGTGAGGCAATACTTTATTGAGTTTACCTTGCTGAAAGCAAGTGTTTGTTGCAGCATTTATAAAGTGGAAAAAGGATCACTGGGATTTTGACGATTGTTTTATTTTTCGTTTTATACGCCAATCTGTATGCACAGCAATTCCACTGATTAATGCGACAAGCACGCTACGCTACGCACGCACATTCTATAGGCCTTTTTGGGGCTTTGTGTAGCATAGAGGTTCTACAAACAAGTCGGTGCATTCATTAGATCGGTTGTGCTCTTGAATAGTAGTTTTTGTAGTCCAGTACTTTAACTCAAGTAACAATTTGACTGAGGAACGTTTACTTGGAGCATCTGTACTATATATATATATATATATATATATAAGTAATAGGGCTTTGTAACCGTGTCCACCAATGAAGGTTGAAGGTGGATGGAATGGACAGAACATGGCCGTCCCCACCCGAATGTTTGAATGTAGCAACATTTGTGGTGGAAGTACAGCAGAATAGTGAGTGGGGAGAGAGAGGTGGGGAGTGTGATTCACATCCTATACCCTTGTGCATGCAACTCGTAGATTCAGTGGGTGACCGGTGTTCCAGACAGTCTCAGAGGCAGTGATGACAAAGCCTGATTCATACTAAGTTATGCACGGGTGTGTGTCTCGCACCTGAAAATAGCTGATCTACAAGCTCATCGCGTCACAGCAATTAAAATGCACTATAAGCTTGTGGATCATCTCTTGTCGCTGTGCGATACTGGCACACAACTAAATATAAATCGGGCATAAGGGAGACACGGCAAATGAATATAGACCCAACTCAAGGAATGTAATTAACAAATAAGCGTGCTTTGAATCTGCTTTGAAACCACGCCGCTTCCGAACATCCCGGTTCCCAAAAAGCCAAGTCAACTCCCTGAAAAAGCTATGCTAACCTTGTCGTACTGCGCGAACAGTGAATACAAGCATTTTTTATATATTTTGAAGTGTGCTTTAGATTTATAAATTCATAAAACCTAACTCATTAAACGCTGCTCCAAACTCCCCGGGTCAAAAGGCTTTGATTCCTATCTCAATAGGTGAAAATGACTATGAAGAATCGCAGTTAACTATGGAATCATGCGTTTTTGTCACCTAACCCACAATGATCCCCGTCACTCTTACTCTATCACTGTGGTCTCCAGTTGATCGTTATTGTTGTATGTCTCCAGCATGAAGACATGCCTGGTAGAGATTACTTTTTGAAAAGAAATGTTCAAATGAAAGTCTGATTAGTGTCTGATTAGTGTCTGATTAGTGTTCTGCCAGTGACTGTACATTGTGACCCAGCAGGACCTCGGCGGTTTCCTGGAAGCATGTAGTTCGTCCGTAGAGTCTTTCTATTTTGATCTTCAGTAGAAGTCTGTATTTAAAGTCTGTAAAGGTTTTTTTGGAATGTCGACAAGCTTTGCGACAATATGACATTCCATGTTGATCGTTCCCCATCCATCGTTCCTCTTCGACGTCTCCTTTTTTTGACTGATACCGGTTCATTTAATCAAAGTTATATGTGCAGCCTCGCCTGGAAAACTAGAGTTCTCAGCAGGCCCGGTAATTAAGGCCCGACCCTACCTGGGACCTCATCAAACCCTGTGCTTTCAATGCACTGCCCCCTGCTGCCACCCTTTGATCTCCATATATGGAGCTGACCTGTTTTGACATTGCATATCTTGATCTGACACACTCTGTACACTCAAGATACGCTCCATATCATATATGGCACGTGCACGTGCACGTGCAATACACACGTGTATGACATCACACATCCTGTTGCTATGGTGAAGACTGACGATATGAAAAAAAAAAATTGTTCAGTGACCAGATGACAATGGGTGACATTCTGTGGGCACACATTGTAATTACTTCCATTATTGATGACCATTATAAAAGTCAAAAGGACATCAATGTCATTTGTATTGATTAAGTCAACTGTTGACTATTTGGCTGTGTTGTTGTATCCTATTATAAATGCACCACACGTCTGTGTGTCTGTGTGCGTGCGTGTGTGTGTGTACGGTTGTAATGCATGTAACTAGACAACCGTTTGCCCCACCGACTTCACCTTCGACACACGCGTTCCACACCCCCACAGGGAGTGCAGTGCCCGGTATCGAGTCGGTCGGACCCACGGTTCTCCAGAACCACCACAAAAGGCTCTGGTCAGGCTCTGCCAGTGGGCCTAATTAGCCTAAATCCCCTCACCTGTGCAATTTCCATCCTCTGCCTCAGCCAATTGATTGCCATGGCAACCACACACCTGCCAATTGATTACTTAATCAGTCCACTTTTCACAGTCAGTTTGCACTCTTCACACACAGGCAGGCAGACAGACGGATACAGAGATATCCATGTGGGACACAGACAGACAGTAAAAATGGGTGCTATGACAACAGGCATTGCATACTACAGATATCTCCATATACAGCATGGGCACAAAAGGGACACAGACAGATAGTTAAAACGGGTGCTATGACAAGTTGACAACGGGAATTATTACTGTAGGTTCCCAAGTTGCATCGTTCCCAAGTAGGCCGGTGGCCGACAAGCACGTGTAGTACAAGTCTAGTTCTATGTAACGGTGTATTATAATGATCCGTTCATAAACTTTATTTCATTCATATCGGTGCGCAGTCAGAATGCCATGCAGCCGCCATCTGCCATCTTCTCAGCGGACGCCTCTTCCCCCTGTCGGTCCTCCTCACGTTCCCTTGGAAAACAAAAAGGGGGGAAAAGCCTGCGTGTGTATCACGCGCGAGAAATGTCTGATATAGTCATATTCAGTTCGTATTCTACAGGCTATATACATCCATAGAACACTTTTTTCTATGGAGGGATCAATCCCAGCAGCGTTCTAATTTGTAACGGCAAGTCGCTACGAATGAAATGATCTTCCTTTTGATGAGCTCATATGGGGCACATGTGCGATTATAATTATTGTACCCCAACAACCACAATGCACCTGGCAAATTGTGTGCCCCGATACCGATTTGAATGTTATCCCATCATGCAGTACACATGCAGGGAATGGGTTATCTCATGCCATGTAAAAGTCTCTGGTCCATAGCTCTAATGCTGTTGCATTTAGAGCTATGTTACCGATGACTTCCGGGGCTCGCATAAATGTAGACCAGCCTCTCGTCTTTAGCGTGAATAAAAATAACGTTTTTGCTACTCACCAATACAAAGGCGGGTTGTGTCATTAGAAAGCCTACTTTCCTTATAGTGGAAGCACTCTGAGCTCTATCCGACTATCAATATTGCCAAGAGAAAACCTTCATAAAGAATATTTTCTTCTGAAAGATATCCCTTTCTGGCCAAAAAGTTTTTATACGAGTGGTGGGGGGGGCTCAGAGTGCTTCCACTAAGGAAAGTAGGCTTTTTTTTCCTAATGACACAACCTGCCTTTGTATTGGTGAGTAGCAAAAACATTCTTTGTCATTTCATTTCACAACCTGCATTTATGCGAGCCCCGGAAGTCATCGGTAACATAGCTCTAAATGCAACCGCATTAGAGCTATGGATCAGCTAGAGCTAGGAAAAGTGGAGATATTTTGACTAAATACTGTTTTCTAACAAACAAAAAGGTAGGAGCGCACAACAGTAGTGGGGAGGTGCTTACCACAGGAGATGAAACTTTGACTGGAAAAGGAAAGAGGCCGCACAGCTCGTAGTCACGATGCCATCAATGTTTTATGTTTTAACGTTTCGGCAAACAAGTTGCCCTCTTCATTCCCTGAAGAAGGCACCTTGTTGCCGAAACGTTGGAAAGAATAAAAAATCTGATGGCACCGTGACTATACGAGCTGTGCGGCCTCTTTCCTTTCCCAGTCCAAATACTGTTTTCTGCCTGAACATTCAAAAGGATTTAATGCCACATGACAAGAGCTGATCCCAAGTCACAATAATTTATTGTTGGGTGAATGAATATATATATACCCAGAGCGCTGTAAATTAGAATGTCGCTGAGATGAATCCATCCACAAAAGTGCAGGGAGTGAGTGTTCCAGTGTCTGCGTATGAAATACATGCAAAGACCCATATTTTTGGATGGCGTTTTGAATGGACACTTCTAAATTGCTCTCTACACCCACTAGGATAGAAAATTGATTTCTTCGAAGCTGAACAACCTCTCACCGTATTCACTGCAGGCTAAAGCTGTACCCCCCCCCCCTCTACACCCAGCTATCAAAGTGGTACATTTACTGTACTCAACTGCAATTTTTAGGTATTTTTATTTAACGGTATTTCCATTAAAAATATATATATAATTATACTTCAGTTCTACTCATCTCGACAAAAGCAAACATTCTACTTTGACTTATTTGAAAACTTTAGTTGGTTACTTTATAGATTGTGATTATTATTACAAACCACTGAGCCACAGCCCGACACTATACACTATCCAATAATGGCCCACAAATGTATCTTACTTTTTTTTTTTAATGAAAACTCCCTATAGTTTGACATGTCACATGCTACATAAAGCATAATGAAAGTTTTTGCCTTATAGGTTTTTATTGGTACCCCAACTTTCAACCCCTGGATTTACCATGGTCCACATGTTTTAATGTTATTTGGATGACCCTAAGGATATAGAATAGAAACGCACATCTTTTGACACACACCCATTAGGGTCGGGTTAATCAGTTGCTCCATGGCAAACCTTCCACAAAAATGCATATAACTATTGGGAGATATATCCTGATAATAGACAAACAGATGGAGTGGAGGTGGAATGGACGTAAAAATGAATTCCCATCCAACTCCACCGGTGGAGGTAAATAAAGTGCCACCTGTTTCAACAAAGTCTAATGGAAGGCGTCCCTAAATAAATGGAAATTATATGCGAGAACTCTTTTTTTACTTTCAAGCTGCTCTTTTCATTTCCCTGTGCCTCCTACACGTTACTGACATACAGACAGCATTTGTACTAATCATTCTCTTGTGCATTTTTATATTGCAAGTAATGACAACATTAAACCATTAATTGTTCGTGAACATTAACATTACCCTTCTGTTGCGTTTATGTTCCATTACTAAAATAATATAGTAATTCAGAGTAGCATCAGGTCCAGTGGTGGTTATAATGACATTGATCAATGGGTGTTTCTGTCCTCCCTGATGGGGAAGTAGCTCAGCTCAGTTGGCATTAGCATAGTGATTAGTCACAAAGCTCTGACAGGACATCTTTCAATATGGCCTGATTGGCCTCCATTTTGGTGACAAAAGGTGACGTGCTTCCTATTAAAAAAACACAAGTAATGAATGTCACTCTGCATGTTTTAAAAATATATATTAAAAGGGTGGGAGCAGCTAGAGGCTGATCAGCGTATTTTTAAAGGTTTTTCCAAGACGTTTGAAAAAAAAAAAACGAGGCTTATTCGTTGTGAGATTGTACTGTAGATCTGCTATATTTTCTTTAAGATATAAAGAGGGATGCATTGTGAGCTTGAGCTGATCAAATATGTGACTCTTTTTGATACATAGACAGCAAGACTAACAGAAACTTGTGTGTGTTTTGTGTGTGTTTTACTGCTTTAACTATATGGGAGACATGAGCCTCTGAAAGGCTAAATAACAACACAGACAAATTTGGAAAATCGCAGAGGAGGGGGGTCTCATTATTTTGTGGGAATGTATATATAGTCCATCACTTGCTCTGGGCCTCTTTTAACGAGCTCTAGTCCTGACCGAGTCAGTGGTTGGGTTTGGCCATGATGCGGGGTCATCAGATGATATTATTATTATTATACGGCACATGACGGTCATCTGAGACCCACCTGCCGCTGCATTTGTCTCCGACTCCGTCTCACTCTCCTCTTCGCTGCCCTCCTCCTCCTGGAGAGTCACCTCCTCTGTTTCGCTCACTGTGGCAGCTGCTATAAGTTGCGCAGCAGTTTCCACTCCAGAAGGGCCAGCCACTTGCATGTCTTCGGCTGCTACTGCTATAGTACTGCAGCAGGTGGAGGAGGTGGTGGTATAGCTGCTCCATAATTCCCCCGTTATCCGAATCATCATCCCAGCTAACATTCTGAGGCGCAGTGGCGGCGGTGGCGCCCCCCGTTAAAATAAACGACGTCAATTTTGGATATGCATCCCGCTTTTTTGCCCGATCTAATGTTTTGTGCCCCACTTAATTTGGACCGTCGCATTTTGTGTTTGTTGTTTGTAGTTCCCACTTTCTTCCCACTTCCCTTCTACTGACTGACACATATGGGTTGATGGGTAGTGACAGACGGGTAGAAAAAACGTTTTTCTTTTGTACAGTGTACACTGTACAGTATGTGGACCATGGTGACATTGATCAATTCTTGATAAACCGCTTATAATATTTTATTTAGGCCCCAAAATCTATAAATCTCACACTATTAAGGCAACCGGGCCGGTTCCACACGCTGCACAAGGTGCCCTTTTTTCACTTGAGCACCTGCCCCTCTAAATGTCTGTGCACGCCACTGCCGGGCCTGCTCTGGTTGGAGAGCAATGGAGACCACTGACTGCCTTTTATAGAGTGGGTACCCGCATTACCTGGTTAGCGCATACCATTCCCCAGGTAACAATACAAAGATTCCCCACTCCTATAATGATAATACCATTTTACCTATGCACCCTCGATACATATTCACAGTTAGCATTTAGCATAGAGACACACACACACACACACACACACACACACACACACACACACACACACACACCATACATGATTCGATTCACTATAGTCCACCCCAATCTCCCCTTCTATCCATTTCCCACTTGGTGTCACCCACCCGGAACTATAAAAGAGGTGCCTATACCCAGAGGGAACTCTTTTGCCCGAACACCACACTAAAAGGAGGATGAGAATAGACAGAGGTGAGTTTAGACATCAGAGATTATTTACAATCCTTCTTCATAAATCTTCTCATTATACTGGTCAATTAGAAAGTATGCTCTCCTGTTTATTCCTAAACTAATGGGCCATATATCTGTTCATTGCCCCTTAGCTTCAACAAAAGCATTTGTTGCAAGTTGTGTCTTTATTTACATTATAAAATACATGTAGAACTGTGTTCGCATTATGCATTAGGTAGTAACGGCGTCCGCCGCTACAGTTTTTGTCTACAATTGAATTCCATGCTGTGTTGATGTTGGTACCATAGGAGACAACAGGCAAACGTTGATTAAAATAACAATACATTTACATTCTCTAGCCTAATTGTGTAGACTTTGTGTAAATGAAGTAATGCAAATGTTTAACAATCATTTTACTCTTGAGAGCGTACATTGAAACCAAATGGACCCGTAAGGTTAAATTATAATGACATATTTGCCAGCTTTCTATGGCATAGGCAGCTCCCGGCAGGATCCGCCGGTAGAATCTAGACGCAGCTGCGTGACATGAGACTAATTAATTGGAGTGACAGAGAGAGAGAGGAGTGTGTGTGTGTGTGCGTGTCAATTAAACAAAGGTGCAGACGATCAGAAATCAGCAGGGAGTGATCGACGTCGTTTGCGCTACTCTATGCCGTATTGTAGTGGACTCGGACCCAGACTTTTTTATTTCTCCCTGCAAATAAAAACGTCTGGGTTTCCGAGGCTAGGTTGAAAGTGGTTACTGTAGGTCTGTCTTTGTGTTTTACTGACCAATGGAAAGAGCTTCTGATTAAAATAGGGAATCTCGGTATCCACAGACAGACAGACAGACATGAGCTCTTACACATGCTTTGCCTCGGCTAGACAGCCACGCCGTAATGACTTCAACACATATGGTTCTTTTCTCCATTTTCCTAAAACGAATGGTCCCATGCGGGTAGTGCATACAGGGTTTCTGCCCGGCAGTGACAATTTGCACTGTCCCCCAATGACCTCCTCTCCTTATCCCAGCCATCTCGAGGCTTTCTCTCCTGTCTCCTCGGCGCTCCCCTGCCTCACTCCAGTGATTCCCAGTGCAGTTGAGGATTACAAGAGAGATTGCCCAGCAAAACCCCTGGGGACGACCTCTACACGCAGGCATATGCTGTATATACACACACTGCTTCCCAGCCCCTGCTTTAGAAAGTTGACGAACAGATCTTCATACTTACCCGCAGAACCTCAAATGACGTCACATTGTAGGCTCTACAGCGCCGAACCGACTTTTATTCGGCTCTAAAATAGGAGTATGAATCGGCCCTTAGTCTTGTCCAGTTTAAGTGTTTGTTCGGGCCGGGACCTGTTCGGGTCCCGACGGGCTTACAGGGCTCTACTCACAAGGGAGTTTGCATGGTGGTGGGGGTTTTACCCAGGTTTGAGACACAGTGAGGGACAGGTGGGAGAGGAAACGGACTATGAAAATAATTAATTATAGTATTTTTAGTGATGGGAGATTAATCAAAAAACACATCGGTATCTGTATCGATACAGAATGAGATCGTATTGACATCGGTGATGTTGGTTATCGGACAAAACGGCAATTATATCGGATATCGATATCGCCCAAAATGTCTTATTCGGCACCCATCCCTAAATATTTCATTTTAATTGCATTCATTTCACATGCAACAGAGTGTGTGTCACATTTTACTTCTAATCCGGCTGTCACTCGTGAGTATGTTAAGTTTATCCTTATTTTAACAGGCTTAATATTGAACAGGAAGAGAAAACCTGTAAAGATAGCCTACTTTAAGAGCAGGTCCATTGCATTTTGAACCATTGCTTTTAAAACAAGCTTGTTTTATTGATTGTGAGTGACCTTGATTTATACTCCCAGGGACAGCATTTTTAATTTTTATGGCTCCACACTCCAGCCGCCTAGAAGAGGGTCGCCCTGTGTGTCTGCAGATAATCTCGCAAACCACTTGACCGATCAGTTCTTGGGGCACACTGCCAGTGTAGGCCACAGAAGTGGCCTCCAGTAATTTTCCACATAAATTATGTTTAATTATTTTTGGCACGCAGTATTATTTAACCTAATTTTATAATGGAAGTCAAATGGGCTCTGACCTATATTAAATAAATCCATCCATTTCCGGGGACTGGTGGGACATATTTGCTTACTGTGCTCCTGTGCTGATGCAACAGAGTTTATGCCATTCTGGGCGGGAACCCATTTTTGGCGTTGGCATTATGTTATGCTTTAGCTATTGAAAAATAGCAGACCTACAAGCTCGTAGCGCGCCACTCGGTGGCGCGCTACGAGCTTGTAGCTCTGCTATTTTTGAAAAATCGAAGAACGACTGACATAGAAACAACGCTTTTCCAGAAAACTGTCAGGATGTAGAAGACCTTTTTAGAATCTGATCTCAGGTCAGAATGGGTTATTTATGCCCTGCACCAGTAATGCAGATCCTCACATTCCTCACCTGGGGCCACGGTGGACAATCAAAAAAGAACTCTACTCTGTCCTATACACTTTTTTTTAGTTCCCACCACTTGGACCAGAAACTTGAATTTATTGTAGCTCGGGCCTGGCCAGAGTTCATAACCCCATCACTTTCCTGGCCATCGCCTTCTCCCACATCGCTCATTTGCAGAGTCGGTCGGCCGGTAAAAAGTCACCTCACTCCTTCTTGGATTTGCACAGCCTCTGTTGGAACACCTCTTCCTCCTACACAGCTGATCTCATCTCCTCCTGAACCAACATGCGGCCATTCCTTGACCCTCAGCTGTACAAGTGGGTTGATGAAGTTCCCCCTCGACCGTTCTCTGCCCTGGTCATTGCTTCTGCCTAGCAGGACTCTGTGCTCTCAGTCGAGGTCAGCCAGCTATCCAGCTCTTGACAGGAGGCCTATACAGATGTGTCCTTACTGCTGCTGAGTACCTTGCAGAGGCAATTTTTGAGTGGTGCAATCACTCCCTTATACGGACTTATGTGTGTGTATGTGTGTGTGTGTGTGTGTGTGTGTGTGTGTGTGGGTGGCTGGCTGGCTGGGTGGGTGCCTGCCTGGCTGGCTGGGTATGAGCATGAAAACAGCATGGTTGTTTTTCACCCCCTGTGCGCAACCTAACACACACACACACACACACACACAACGCACATATTAACTGTATGTGATTTGGGGTGTGCCAGTACAGTACAGTAGAGGGACCGGCACACGGTAACTGTCATTTCTCAACCGTTTCGGACATGGGGCGGCCCCCTGGGCTCTGGAACTCCCCCCCCCCCCCCCCCCCCCTCCTCCACCCGGGACCCCCCACACGGAGTTGCACCACGATGGCATCACAGTTCTTGTGATGTAGCAGTAAAATCTGTCCACGTCATGACCTTGAAGACGGCATGAAATCACATTTTGAGAGTACCCGGTATTTAACTTCTTCACGGTGACACATTTTCTAGTGGAAATGGGGAACTGTGTTTGTCTCGGCCAATCACATCGATGGGAGTGGGATTGAATTGCACTGGAGCGTCCAGTTCCAACCGCCCAGCCACTACACTCCAGACAAGATGCCAGAACCCTCATTTCAGGGTTGCTGAGTACCACGACCCCGGGAACAAGAAAACAGCCACACCACTCAATAAATGTCCTTTCAAATAAACAACACATAAACAAATGAAAGGACATTTATTGGGTGCTGGCTGTTTTCTTACTCTCATTGCACCGTTGCGGGGCTGTGCACCTTGGGGACTGTTAATTGGCTGTCGTGTTAATTCTGTTTTCTCAGAGTACCATGACCCGCCTGGAGGGCACCATTGTAAAGCACTACCAAATTAGGCGGTGCTGAATCTCGTTTATAATGCTGCTTTGCTTATTTATCACCTAAAAAGTTTTAGCTTTGAAAAAGGACTCCGTTGTAACGTGTACATGAGGCTTTACATTCCACATGCAGCATAGCATAATGAAACGGGCTGTGTGGAAGACTGATTGCCTGATTGAAGACTTAGTTGCGAGCCGGTGCTCAACAACGCTCAACCAAGTATAAATCAGGACTCAGGCATTCTGCTTCTTTTTAGCACCGCCGAACATAAACTTTATATAGCGGTGTATTGGCTTCAAAAATCATTCCGGTCCTTCCAATCATCATCTCCAGCCTCCGGCATCTCCAGTTATCCAACGGTTCCATCTTAGCCTGTGGCGACATTCAGCCTCAATCACACGGAAAAAATGTCGCTCTTCGATTTCTTTTAAAATAGCAGACCTACAAGCTCGTAGCTATGAGCTTGTAGATCTGCTATTTTTTCAATAGCTAAAGCATAACATAGCGCTAACACCAAAATGGGTTCCCGCACAGAATGGGTTAAATCACAAAGAGGATGACGGAGATGACGCCGCCTGTAACCATTCCAATCTCTGTCACTCACCGTTACCGTTGCCTGAGCAGACATGCTGAAATATAGTTGTTCAGGATTGGGTGTAGTGCCACTTTGCCTGGCACGTGATGATGCTTGTCAAGGATCGTGTCGAGTCTCGACCATCAGATTGGCATACTCGTACACAACCTGTTCTCTCACAGTATTGGTCCCCCTGAATCTACTAACGGTTCAGTCACTTTCTTGGGTTATCGGGTAGAGAAGGTGACAACCCCACTGAAATGAGAGGGGGAGACTAGACTAGTCTGTTGATGATGGTGCATGGTGATACTGATTTTGAGGAGTGAAATGAGACATTTTTTGTAAATGTCTTGATATTTCTGAATGGCACCGATTGTCTCCCCATCATGACATTACCATTGTCGTTTGCACAATTGTTTTGCCCGTCTGGGGAAATTGCATTTAGCTTGCTGTGGCTTGTCTCATTATGATCACACAAATTGCCAGCTCAATGTTTCACAGTCTGTAAATTGTGACTATATATACATAATGCGTCTACCCCTGGCAGCCACCTCATTATGTCCCTAATCAAAACATGATGCCGCTCATAATTGTCTGACTCGGCCCAACATAGCTTCATTGGCTTTCCTCTTATGTAATTTCCCCATGTAAATGTATTGTTTCAGACACTTTTCGTATCGCGTCCCACCCAGTGTATAGATCCAAGCACGATCTTATTTTCACATCAGTATCTTTATGGTTGGTTTATAGATACGGATTGCTTGCATTACAGTCGGCTATACGTGATCAGACTGCCATTGAGATGATATCGGGTTGATTGGGCCCTCCTATCTTATTTTAGTGACACCGATAAGCGAACCTTCAGCGACGCAGAGCTTTCAGTGTGGCAGCGCCCCCAACCCTTCCGGAACTCTCTCCCCATTGAGATTCACCAGGCGCCAAACATTGGACTCTTTCAAGTCTGCACTGGAAATAGTTTGTTTCGTTTCTTTTTAGATGTAATCTTAAGCGTCCTTGGGGTTTTTTTTTTAAAGGCCCTATTTATATTCAAGTGATTATTATTACGGTATATATTTTATATAATGTATTGAAGCCTATATCTAGCATGTGAGGGAGAGTCTGGTGCGTGGGCTACACTTTTGAAGAGTATACATTATAGTTGACGGGCAGCGATCTACAGCCGTTACGTTTCAAGGTTCAAAGTTGCACTTTATCGTTGCATCTTGTGTATGCAGGTAGCCTGCCCTACACAGTACTGTACATACGGTAAGAGTACAAGTTATGTTTGTTTGTCTTCCTAAAGACAATGCAGCAGCATAGGTAATAACAGCAAAACAATAGAAGATCTAGACAGTGCAAAAGAAAAGAGCCCCGGGACACATGGTCTCCACCAGGATTGATGTTTGGATAAAACTGAATCACTAATATAACCCATTCTGATCGGGAACCCATTTTGGTGTTGGCATCAGGTTACGCTTTAGCTATTGAAAAATAGCAGATCTACAAGCTCATAGCGCGCCACCGAGTGGAGCGCTACGAGCTTGTAGGTCTGCTATTTTTGAAAAATCGAAGAATGACTGACATTTTTAGAATCTGATCTCAGGTCAGAATGGGTTAATCAGACCAGTGTGTGTCCAGTGGAAACCTTGTATGAATCTGATCTCAGGTCAGAATGGGATAAAAAAAAGTGTTGCACATAAATGGGCCTCCTGGTGGTGCTCGAAAAGGCAGAATTGAAAAATGCAGGCCAGATTGTTTGCCTTGGGCTGTATAGGGACAACGTTTTACGCAGATCGGTGCAGTTATATGTGACCAGATTTGAGAGAGACTGCCATCGCGCAAATTCCAGCTTTTCACCTTTTCTCCATCTTTTTTTTTAAATGAGTTAATAGCACAGTCAGACTCTTCACATCATGTCTGAAATAAGTGTCGGAGCTTAAATCGTTTCTTTGAGAAACTACAAATGGATCCTGGACACTTCTAAATCGATGGGACTGTATTTCTTTTATAGATAGAAGCTTTTACCATACTTCAAAATACATTTTTTTTTTACCTCCAAATCCTAGGTACGTATAGCACAAAACCTAATAATTCAATATTGAAACCGTTATTTCACAGAGAGGCTGAGATTTAAAAGTTTGAAAGCGGTCTGCTTGCGCACTAGTAGGCCCTAATTGTGTGCAACACGCAAGTAGGCACTCGACAGAGTGCAGTTCTACTTATGTCTGTGTCCCTTTTATGCCCATATATAGAGTTCTCTGTCAGGCATGCCCAAATATGGAATCTATATGCAGATGGCAGAACATCATGTGATGTCAGAACAGGCCAGCTCCATATATGGAGATATAGGGGTGCGCAGGGCCAGAGCCCGGGCAGAGTCTTTTGTGCTGGTTCTGGACAACGGTGTGTCCGACGGACTCTACACCGGGCACAGCATTCCCGGCGGCGGCGGTGTGGAACGCGTGTGTCGGTGAATGGTTCTCGAGTTACGTGTATATTTCAGACGTTATACCACACGTATGTTCACACAGACTCGGTGTTATAGACGGATAGACTAGAGTGGTGCCCGTCGGGCACTGGCCTGCTGGTTGACCAGGTGTGATCAATTGACTAATGTGCCGCGAGACATGGCCAAAAGCATTTTCAGGGGAACCCCAGCCAAAAACGAACGTCGAGAACCCCTGGTCTAAGATGTATTGTAGAATAGAAATGCAGCGTGTGCACTCTGTGTAGTATACAGCAATTCAGGTAAGAACACTAAAGCAATGCCATCAGCTGATTGGTCCAACTGTCCCATCTGGCAGCTGAGCATATACCGGGCTGACTCAAACACATTTAATCAAGGTGCCGGTTCTTTTAACCACTTGAACCCACTAAAACCCATTATACTTTGTTGACTGGGGGTCCCCCCCCCCTGGGGTCCGCGTTTGCAAGGCCCTCTCATTTTGACCTTTTTTTGAGACGGAATGTCTTTGCTTTTATGCGATGCCCAGAATAGGGAACGCTGGCGTTCAAGTGGTTTTAACCCATTCTGACCTGAGATCAGATTCATACGAAGGTTTCCACTGGACACACACTGGTCTGATGAACCCATTCTGACCTGAGATCAGATTCTAAAAATGTCAGTCGTTCTTCGAATTTTTCAAAAATAGCAGACCTACAAGCTCGTATCGCGCCACTCGGTGGCGCGATATGAGCTTGTAGATCTGCTATTTTTCAGTAGCTAAAGCACGACATGATGCTAACACCAAAATGGGTGCCCGGTCAGAATGGGTTAAACCCCACAGCTTTCACACTCACTCTGCTGCTGCTCTCTGGTCCTTTCAAATTCCCCCCGCCATCTCGACCCTCCCGCTTTGTGCACAGAGGCTGTGCAGGCCATTTCTGAGCCACGTGTGGGTTTTGTCCTGTGGTCTCATCTTTATTGAATAATATCGGGGGGGGGGGGGTATAATGTATTGTGATCCCCACAGAATATATCTTTTATTCTGCTTGGATTCATTCCTCAAGCATCTTCAGGAGTTAAGCCCCTTCTGTAAAATGCAGTTCAGTCTCTGACTGAATCACAATTTGCTTGATAAAAAGAGAGAGGAAAAAAGTTATTTGTGGCTCATTAACCAATGACGATGGGGGAAATTCCAGGTGTCAGAGGTTTCCGATTTTGCAATTTCATGCTTTATTTTGCTCAAAGGTGAGAGAGAAATTGTCCGGTCATGTGTTTCAGGTTGGAAATGATTTGTGATAGATCTGTATTCTTCTACGGGCACACATTAATTGTGAATAGAGCCGATTTTAGTTGTTTTGATTTATTTTCAGGTGTATTTTGAGTTGCATACTCAAAATACAAGAAAGAAAGGAAACTATCATGCCAGACTCAGACTATAATGGACTTTTGCGTGAGGAACGCCTTAGAGAGCTAATGAACATTGTATTGCATAATTGCAAGTGACGGATGAAAAAGCAGGACAATGGAAAATCTAATCATTTTAACATTTTAAACAAAGACCTATAAGTTTTCCCTAACCACAGCCTATATTATCTATGTAGACTGTGTATTTGATCATCAGCATTTATGACAATTTCCAAATGCTTCTTCAGTCTTCTTTATACGCTCTAAATAAAATACATGAATGACTGCAACATTGTTAGCCACCCTGCCACTTGGTATATACTGTAGGCCTATCATTTTTCACTTTCCCCATCCCCTTGATCACCGAAAGACCTTGAAAGTAGCCCGTGGAGTATGTCATGAGTACAGAATGAAAAAGTAATGAAAAATTCTCTTCCCCCCCACTATAGCCCGGAGGCTGCAGTAGATGTCTCTTGTCACACAGGTCACTGCCACGGAGGAAATTGAGACGCCAGGAGAGCGAGAGTTATCCAGTCTAGCCCATTTTGGGCCGGGATCCCTTTCGGTGTTGGCGTTATGCTATGCTTTAGCTATTGGAAAAACAGTAGCTCGTAGCGCGCCACCAAGTGGCGCGCTACGAGCTTGTGGGTCTGCTATTTTTGAAAAATCGAAGAACCACTGACATGGAAACATAGCTTTTTCAGAAAACTGTCAGGATGTAGAAGACATTTTTTAGAATCTGATCTCAGGTCAAAATGGGCTAGAGAAAGATATTCACAGTATCAAGTATGAAGTGGGGGGGGGGGGGGGGGGAAAGAGAGGATGAAGCTCAACGACAGTTTAAAAAAAGAAAGAAGTGGGGGGGGGGGGGGGGGGGAAGAGAGGATGAAGCTCAACGACAGTTTAAAAAAAGAAAGAAGTGGGGGGGGGGGGGGGGGAAGAGAGGATGAAGCTCAACGACAGTTTAAAAAAAGAAAGAAGTGGGGGGGGAAAAAGGGTAGATTGAAACAGACATGAAAGTGAGTGCACTGAGAAGAGAGCACGGCTTTTGGGGAAACGCAGTCATAACATTTTATATGCCTCATGAACCCCAGTCATCTGGAACAGGGTCTCTATAGTGTTCCCAAACCTTTTCAAGCTCAAGATATATAAGACCCGAAAAGAGAAATGTTGTGTTTTCAGGAGCCAGACTTCTACAAGAACACATTACGGGGTTAACGGGTCGTTTCGAAGAAGCAACCGGATTGGTTTGAAACTGCCATCTATAGCCGTGCTCAAACGAGCAGTCGGTGTCGGTGTGTTCTCCCGACCATTGTAAAGCGACACCCTCTCGTGTAATATTGCTTGACTTAAGCCCTATTTCAAAAATAGTCTATATACATGACTCCAGCACCATGCTGCTGCATGCATGCCCCCCCGGGTAGGACAACCTGACAACCTCGGAACAGACCCAGGCCTCCGTGAACCCCCCTCGGTGAAGTTTTGGGGGGGGGCGGCTCATTCGGGTCCCTGCATGGTCGTTTCACTGGCCCAGTTCTTGTGACTTTTGGGTGGACATCCACACAGAGTGACAGTTGACAAGGTTATAATGATTCACGCCCCGGCGATCCCATCCATGTTTAATTATGTTCTCCCGACCATTGGTGGTTTTTCCATTTAAGCCCTTGGTGGTGTTGACCTGTGAGCCTTTTATTATACATGCCTTTGCAAGGTGTCGTTGACATAGTTCTCTCTGCGACAGAGATGTTGATAATTTGATGTGGGGTTTTTTTTTTGCCAAAGAGTGCTACTTTGGCTCTTCAAAGACGAATGTGAATCTCCGTCCTTCACGTTGTAATCTCACACACTTAGCAAATTCTGCCATATAGAGATGGCTTCTGGAAGTGACTTTAGTTTTAGTTTTTAACCGTCGTCATGATCCCTATTCTGCATGGGGCAAACATTTGGCATAATCTATCTCTGTTGTCTCACAGTAATCCTCTTGATGTTTTATGATATCTTAACAAATGAGTTATGCCAATGCCTGTTCCAAATGGTGTTGCCCCAAATGGGGCGACGCGCCGTTAACAAATAATTCATCATTTCTTCATTTTTACTTCCAAATAGAGCCACCTCATTAAGTGTCTCATTGCCACAGTGAGCCTGCCATAACAAACCTCGTGAATATTATTAGGCTAATTAAAACTGCACTGTCAATTACGATGGCAGGCATTTTATTGCAACTGCATTGATTTTACCGGTGGCTCATTTCACAATTACGCCACAGTCCAGTTCACAAATCCAGCAGCAGTCCATTGGAACGTGATGCAGAGAGTAAGCCCTGCAGCATTAGAACAGGAGACAGGGGGGCATGGTGGCACAGTCGGTATAGTGCTTTCGCCTCGCAGCTAGAAGGTCCTGGGTTCGATTCCCGCTGCAGGGATGCTGTGGGCGCTGGCGGCGTGTCCTCTCCTCCGCGTCATCAGTGCCCATATACCCGAGGCGGGGTTGGTTCTCCCCGTGTCCCCTAGGGTAGGTACCCTCACAAAAACCATGCAGTAATGCTGGTCTCTAAACCCAGGGCGCCTGATGGAGGGGAAAGGAACTGGTTGGAATAACGTGTTCCTTCCACGCCACGCTACGTCCAACCAGGGAAACTCCCCCCCCTGTCAGGTGTAAAGGAGCAACTTGGACACTCAGGCACGAAGGTGGGTGTGTAGAGGCCCAGGATCACATTAGATAAATGACACAGGGGTGAAAAATGGGTTACAATGTAGAATACTTAACTGTGCTGTCAAAAACAACTACCGTACATATGGAACATCTCATTTAGCTGTCACCAATCTAAGGTTAGCCTCACCTGACTGACATATAATGCGGTAGAAGGAATTGTTCTGCTATCAGTTACACACTTGCCCTTGTGTTATACCGGCCCCGGGCAACATTATGGATATGACACCCTTCGACAGGTATCATATATCATATGTACAGTGCTGCCATTTTGAACGTCTTATAGTGACCATGTCAAATTAGCTTTGGTCTACTTCATCATGTCACTGTTTTTCAGTTTAACTGCCTTTTAGCTCATCCATTTTAGTTAGCATAAAAGATATTATTTTTAAGTCGCCGACAGGCACTTGACAGTTCCCAAATGATGTTTCACATCTTCTACCGGCTCATTTGTTAATCCATTCTGGGCGGGAACCCCCTTTTGGTGTTTCAAGCATTATGTTGTACTTTAGCTATTGGAAAAATAGCAGATCTACAAGCTCATAGCGCGCCACCGAGTGGCGTGCTAAGAGCTTGTAGGTCTGCTATTTTTGAAAAATCGTGAAAATGTGACAATCTTTGTATATATATTCTTTCAGAGTGAATGTTTTTAACTCAAATCTTTGCTTCTGGGGCAGGGTCCCTGGAACAACATATTTTCAGATGGGGGTCGGTGGCCAATTACATATAATGTTTGGGGTCCTTTTGGGGCACCACTGATATAGAAACATAGGTATTTCATAAAACTGTCAGGATTTAGAAGACATTTTTAAATTCGACGTCGGGCCGAAACGGGTTAAAAGCCCTGGCTCTGGACCAGACACCACTGCCGGGGCAAGCTTTGAAACGGTCCGTCTTTGTGAGTGTGACATACATTCAAAGCACTACCTCTGACAATACTGATGAAGTGATTCGATCTCGCCTTAACGTGGGGGGGGGGAGAAACATGCGGGACCTTCGCGAACGTAAATACTGCAATTAGGGCTCCGAGGCACAACCGACGCGGTCGGTCACGGCAGTGTTAAGTCAGTGGGATCTCTCTACAGCCAGGCCGTTTTCTGCAAGAAGTGGTCACTGGGGCATTGAATCCAATTTACCTGAGTGCTAGTCGATGATTCCAAAGTAAAGCAAAGTAAATCCCTGATCAATAGGGGGATTAACCAAAGTGATACGTTATCTGTCTTCACTCCTGTGGCTCTCCTTTTTTTTTTATGTCTTTCCTCTCTTTTTTTCGCTCTCTCCCCGTCTCTAAAACACACGCCCTCCATGCTCTATCATTCATCTTTAGCCCACCCCCCCCTCTCTCTCTCTGCGCAAGAGGTTAATCCATTGCAGATCTTTTCTTCCTTCCTTTGCTATCCATGAGAAACGGAGAAAGGTCAAATGACCAATACAGCAGCGATTCTCAGCCTTTTTTAATTTCAAGAACCCGCCAGATTGATATGCATTGCCTGCAGGGCCACCGATCCCCATTTGATATATATTTTTTCCCTCTGGAACCTCAATCTACACTGTAAAATCCTCAGCGTTGACACAATCAGCGCTGGGGTGCTCTTTCAAAATGGCAGCTCGGGGTGCCGCGCAGATATGTCAGCTTTTACTCTGAAAGCCCCCCCAACCCTTCCGTTCCGTACAAAAAAAAAGGGGAGAAATGTTGCTTGCTTACCTCGCTATGATTACGGTGAAGTCTCTCGATAATCCCTCGCGTTCATATTTTAATAAACGAGCGGCATGTTGAAGTCATAAATTAAGAGCTTAGTATATCTGGTCAAAACCACGGAGAGCTCCCTAGATTAGGAGATACGAGCCTTTCTTTCTGAACGGGTAAGTGAACGGCAGGGCGCATGGACGCAGAGGCCAAACCCCCAAAAAATATTTTCCCCTCATTTGATATCAATGAAAATGCCCCTACACGTCCTGCAATCCGTCGGTTGGATTAGTTATGACGTTTCCACATGTCCTACGCTCTAAATGGGTTAATGTAACTCAGAGTATAATAGAGTAAGGAAAGGAAAAAGAAAAGACGGAACTCTGTGTATAGAATTATTTTTATCCACGGAACGCAGTGAATCAAGCTTGATCCCAGGCTACTCGAGGCCCCCCGGACGCCACATGTACAACCAGTAAAATGAAGCCAATGTGTCATTGTGTGTCTTTGTGCTCTCGTCTTTCAGCCAAGATCCAGTACCAGCCGGCCCTGCCCAAGCAAAGGGAATGTCTTACCCAGAACATGCCAGTGGGTCACCTCATCAAGTTCATTGTCACATATCAAACGGTAAGCACTGAATGATGAGCACAGAGACAAATATACACGGTGCAAGGAAGACATTGCTAAGAATATTCTATGCCTTTAACCCATTTTGGGGCGGGAACCCCTTTTGGTGTTTTAACTATTGAAAAATAGCAGATCTACAAGTTCATAGCGCACTCGGTGCCGCGCTATGAGTGCTATTTTTGAGTCTGCTATTTTTGAAAAATCGTGAAAATGTGCCTCAAATCTTTGAATATATATTATTACAGAGTGAACATTTTAACTCAAATCTTTGCTCTGGGGAGGAGGGGGACGGGACGGGACAAAATATCTGTCTGACTGCCTGCCCCCTGCTCCAAACGCACAGCCCTATCGGACATACAGCAGAACAGAACATTTTGACTTCAAACTTTTACTCGTACAAACACAGGTGAGACACAGCTCACCTACTTTACCACAAACAAGTACGACGCACAAACGCGGGAAGCGAACGCAGCTCGTAATTATTTTTTTTTTTTTAAGTGTGTGTGTTTTCTTTTTTTCTTTACGTTTTTTCTTTAATTTAAGTTTTTTTAAGTTATGTTTTGTGTGTGTGTGTGTGTGTGTTTTTTGTGTGATACAGCTGCGCCCTCTGGTGCTGTTACAGCGTGACACACACAGACAGACAGACAGACAGACAGACATGTTCTGCTAGGTCTCAGTTAGTGCTCACCTACTTTACCATCAGCACAGCAGTGTTGAGTGTAGCCAGCTAGCTACACTCAGAGATTGGTTGTTGTGGTCAGTCTTCAGAAACAACTACTGTATTTGGGTTGCTGCACTTGAGAGGACAAGTGCCATTCATATACGCATTACATACAGATATTTGCACTAGTATTCGTTAATATTTTGGCCTGAGTTCACTTCTGTTTTGGCTGGTAAAATTACGTTAGATGAATCTCTTGACTAGATCAGGTTCATGTCTGATTTATATACCTGGTTGTGTCGTTATCACACACCGAAAAGCTGAGCTTGTAGATTGGCTACTTTTGGTGCGTGACACCCACGCACAACTAAATATAACTCAGGCTTTAGTCGTTGTTTTTGAGCATATACAGGTGCAGAATATATGAACATGCTCAGACAATAAGGTGTTTGTACCTGGTGTGGGCATCGCTGTTTTTAAATAGCCTGCCCTCTATAGTAGCTTTCTTTTTACAATGTCATATCCGTCCTGTTAACTGGCCAGGGGGGAGAGAGTGTCATCTAATTTGCAGTAATGTAATAATGGGAGGAGGTTCCCCCCCCCAAAGATCAGTCTGAACAATCTAGTGATAAACTAGAAATCGAGGTGCTAACTTGTGCCTTGCACACAAGTAGTCCATTTATGGCCTACTTGTGCGCAAGCAGACCTTGCGCGAACCTGTGCCGATTGCAGTAGCTTTTACCTACCCAACCCTGAAGCGTACCTCAGTTAAAGCCAATAAGGGACCACCATTATTACACATACATACATACATACATACATACATACTGTACAAATATACAAGGCTTTTACATTTTTAAAAGAAACATGGCATTGCCAAACATGGCTAATTTCACTGCATTTTCTGGCACTTTAAGGCACTGTTGAAAGTGCCTTAAAACATTCACCCCCGTCTTGATCCATCTGACCCTGCTGTCCGATAGCAAAAATAATGATTTGGAGACGACTGCATGCTGTCAGCCAAGCCTTCGTTTCATACCAGCTCTATGAAAAGGCCCTGCATGGTGTACTCTCTTCACTGTTCTTGTTTTTTTGTGTGATCGGCATGGTTTAGTTTATCTGGTCCCAGCTCTTTAATTCTAAGTTTTTCCTGCAGTGTTCTTCTTTCTGCAGTGATTTAACCCATTCTGACCTGAGATCAGATTCATACGAGGTTTCCACTGGACACACACTGGTCTGATGAACCCATTCTGACCTGAGATCAGATTCTAAAAATGTCAGTCGTTCTTTGATTTTTCAAAAATAGCAGACCTACAAGCTCGTAGCGCGCCACTCGGTGGCGCGCTATGAGCTTGTAGATCTGCTATTTTTCAATAGATAAAGCATAACATGATGCAAACACCAAAATGGGTTCCCGGCCAGAATGGGTTAACAGACTTTTCTTTTTCCTTGTCTTCTATATCTATATTATTATCTTTACCTGGCTCCATGTGGCTCATCATTCAGGTTTTTCTGTGGTGACTGTGTGTTAAACTATATGTCAAACTGTGTTGTGACGTGTATGTTGCCCCCGAGTGGTTTGTGGTGTGAATAACAATGATCGCACACATTTCGCGACCCAGTGGCGGCTTCCTATCGTTTGTATTGAAGACATGTGGACCGCAATGCATTTACTCATTACAATGTTGAGAGTCAAGGGCTACAGATGAACGCGCACCAACACGTGACACTCGGTAACCAATCATAAACGTCACACAACGTAAACAACATTTGACATTTCATGGCAGCATGTCATCAAGGATGGTGGTCCCCTATATTGACCGGTGGACACCACCGACATACCCAGCCGATTACAGTATATGCACGCTCTGCTTGCGCAAGTAATAACCTCAGATACCTGAACCCCTCTGTGATCCTTTCAAAGGACAACGCAGACCTCGTTCACTCACTCACTCAATCGCTACTCGGGGAATTCATTCTGTGCAAGAGTGAAATCATCCACTGCACAGGTGAATAGCCTATAGTTTGACCAGAGCCCTGTTAGTAGCATTGCCTGCTTCCACCTCTCACGTCGAGGACGTAGGGTTGGATTTTGAGTGGCATTTTTTTTTATAATTATTACCGGGCGCCTTGGTGGGTCACTGAGTAAGAACAGCTGACTTAGAGGTACCCGATGGTACTAGATATATCTGGTATTACTCAGTAAGCCACCACCACACCCGGGTTTTTTTTAGTTGTTTTGTTTTTAGAATACAATGTACATTCTCCGATTCACATGGATTTGTGAATCGGCTGTTTTATTTGTATACATTTTTTGTCATATCATTGGCAATTTATTTAAGAAGATTATGGAGATTATTACTGCCCTCCCCTCAGACGCAGCACAAGGTGAAGGGTGGACTCCTTCTGGATGTTGTAGTCAGACAGAGTGCGGCCGTCTTCCAGTTGCTTTCCAGCAAAGATCAGCCTTTGCTGGTCAGGAGGGATGCCTTCCTTGTCCTGGATCTTGGCTTTAACGTTCTCAATGTTATCACTTGGTTCAACCTCTAGGGTGATGGTCTTGCCTGTTAGAGTCTTGACGAAGATCTGCATTCCTCCCCTGAGACGCAGAACAAGGTGAAGGGTGGACTCCTTCTGGATGTTGTAGTCAGAAAGCGTGCGGCCATCTTCCAGTTGCTTTCCAGCAAAGATGAGCCTTTGCTGGTCAGGAGGGATGCCTTCTTTATCTTGTATTTTCGCTTTAACGTTCTCAATGTTATCACTTGGTTCAACCTCTAGGGTGATGGTCTTGCCGGTTAGAGTCTTGACGAAGATCTGCATTCCTCCCCTGAGACGCAGAACAAGGTGAAGGGTGGACTCCTTCTGGATGTTGTAGTCAGAAAGCGTGCGGCCATCTTCAAGTTGCTTTCCAGCAAAGATCAGCCTTTGCTGGTCAGGAGGTATGCCTTCCTTGTCCTGGATTTTGGCCTTGACGTTCTCAATGTTATCACTTGGTTCAACCTCTAGGGTGATGGTCTTACCGGTGAGGGTCTTCACAAAGATCTGCATTCCTCCCCTGAGACGCAGAACAAGGTGAAGTGTGGATTCTTTCTGGATGTTGTAGTCAGAAAGCGTGCGGCCATCTTCAAGTTGCTTGCCAGCAAAGATCAGCCTTTGCTGGTCAGGAGGGATGCCTTCTTTATCTTGTATCTTCGCCTTGACGTTCTCAATGTTATCACTTGGTTCAACCTCCAAGGTGATTGTCTTACCGGTGAGGGTCTTCACAAAGATCTGCATGTTTGCAATTTGAGTCTCTACAGTGAACAGCCGTAAGATAATGTCAAATATTGGTTTTAAAACCAAGAACCAACACTTAACCAAAACAAAATGCTTGTGTGAGTTCATCCACTGTCTGTCTCCCTTTATTTAGGTTTTGATGTCACAGTTATGTCACAGTTATGTCACAGTTACGTCACAGATCCTTATATGGTTATTGGCTGAGAGGCATTGTCAATGGCTACCAAATTAGAAACATACTAGATTGGTGCACCAGCCTACTTGGGAACGAGGCAAGTCAGGAATGACGATGTTGGGATTGGAATGCATGCCCCACTTGGTTATGCAATACCTGCTGTGCCCGTTGTCAGAGTACCCGTTTTACCTGTCTGTGTCCCATTCATGCCCTTAAATGGATATCTCTGTATTTTTCTGTCTGGCTGTCTGAGTCCATTTTATGATTCCCTGATGTCATCAATGGATGCCTATCAGTCGGTTTGGCGGTTCTGACCAGATCTCCACAAATGCCTCTATATTGGCATATCGGTCAAATGGGCAGTTCTGGACAACCTTCTGACCGACTCGACGTGGGTGCAGTACTTAGTTTAGACTAGTCCTTGTTTAGACCAGTCATTAGTCCTACAAACTATCTCAAACCCTCACCCTAACGTCTCACAGAGTAGCACACCTAAACTTAACCTTAACCCTCTCCCAACCCTTAACGCACCCCTCACCAACCTTAATCCGGTCGTCTTAACGCACCCCTCATCAACCTTATGTCTAACCAATGCTATCTATGTCTAACCATAGGTCACACACTGGTCTGATTAACCCATTCTGACCTGAGATCAGATTCTAAAAATGTCAGTCGTTCTTTGATTTTTCAAAAATAGCAGACCTACAAGCTCATAGCGCGCCACTCTGTGGCGCGCTATGAGCTTGTAGATCTGCTATTTTTCAATAGCTAAAGCATAACATGATGCTAACACCAAAATGGGTTCCCGTTCAGAATGGGTTAAAAAGAAAAAAGTAAAAGATGGGCTTAATTACTTTTCCATTCATCGTTTGGTCTATCGATAAATGTGTGCATTCTCTGTGTTCATGTTAAGGTGCAGGTTTGTCCATAATGTGTTCAAATATAAAGTCCCATGTATTTGCTAGAGATAAAAAAAAACCCTGCTCTATCCACATGTTTCACATAGATTTCATGTCTTTTCTAAATGGTTACTATATCAATTATCAATTTGAAATCATTGAACCGTATCATAACGCAATGAATGGACCAATATCGTCCATCGTCCACGTATTGTCAACCATGTATTGTGATTAGGGGTGTCCAACCGATAACCGTTTACCGATAAAAAAAATATATATTTTATTTTGAAGCGCCGAGAGCGGGCACCGCGTCCAAAGCACCAAGCCCCTCTTTCCACCTTTACTGTCAGTGCAACCACGCATGTGCCGTGACTTACTTCCCCCAAAACAAAAACACCAAAACAACTGCATGTAGTGGACTGTGGAAGCAGGAGCGGAAAAAGAAAAAAAGACGAACACACACAGCATTGCGCGCCCGCAGATCTGCCCTTCATGCAACGAACGTTGGTTCCTTAAACGGCAGATTGCGTTGTGGAACTGTCGTTTTATGGATCATAGAACGAACATACCGGTATGCTGTTAGCTTGTTGCTAACGGGACCCCCTCTCTCTCTCTCTCTCTCTCAGACGTTCTCTCTCTCTCTCTCGTGTGCGTTAGAGAGACGCTCTCTCTAACACGTCTTTCTTTCTCTTCAGCGTATCGCTGTTCAAATGTATCGTTACACCCCTAACTGAAATTGTTCAGCCTTAAGGTCATTACACACTGGCGAATTGGCGACGCGAATTGGCGACGCGAATAATTCGCATTTTTTTAAAACCAATTGAAGTCAATGGAAGCTTCCACATCAGTGGCGAATGTGCGAAAATGCGACAGTTTTCGCTCTTTATTTGTTCGCTCTGGTGTCGAATTTTGCAGACATTCGCAGGCGAAATTCAACGGCTCTGACCAATCAGAATGCAGCCCAAACTTGTTGCTGTGTATAAACAGCGGCGTACCGTACAGTAGCTGTCAACAGAGCAGCCGCCGGTCCGGTTACGCAGGTCGGGATAGCACAGCAGCACACTGTTGCACACCTCCCCTCCTACAACTCTGTTGGGTGTGTGTGCGCTCGCGTGTGCATGCGCATTGCGCTCGCGTGCGTGCGTGCCGTGGACATGGCACATGGGTGTGCAACAGAGCAGCCGTCGGTCCGGCTACGCAGGTCGGGATAGCGCAGCGTGGACATGGCACATGGGTGTGCTAACAGTAGGGGAGAGCCGCCACGGATGTAACATTTTGCACGTTTCATTTTTTTACTCGGAGATCCGTTTATCTACATATGTAATATTTTCAGGCAACGGACCTACACTTGTCTGCTTCCATAAACCACTTTTTATTTTTCAATTGATCAAACAGGTCGGGAGTTATTAAACCGAAAGTGGACGCTGTTCCAGTGTTACATTTGTTGCGCCTGTCGGACTAATTGTAACAGCATGGAGTATAAATGTAACAACGCTAAAAAAAACACCATTAAACATATCGTTTTCAGCTTAAAGCAATTATATTTCATTGAAGCAACTCCTTAGCATTGTTTTCATACCATGGATGTGATAAGAAAATGTATCAAACATATTGGGAAATATTAAATAGTATCGGGTGTACCAGTTTGGGCTTTTTTTTCAGTTCAATGGGGAAATACATTGATTAAACAAACGTTTGATTGATTGAGTTGTACAATGTTATACAACCCTAAACTAATTTTAGAATACACTACACAATACAATACAATTTCAGAACATATAATATTGGCCAATATGTCAAATATGTAAATATTACTTATAATGGCATTGAATGGAAGCGGACCATTTGTAACACATGTTACAATTGACCCTCCCTCCGAAGTTTTCTTTGCCGTTGCTTACAGACCAGAATGAACGTGAATTCCGTCTAAACACGATGCAAACTAATGAAGAACATAAGCATGAAGACATCCATGTGGATTTTTATTCACCAACACCAAAGAAAAATATATAAAAAAGTTAAAATGACCAGTGAACAGGCTCATCAAAAAGCTAAGATCTGCACTAGGCTATTTCTACTGTGCAGACCCGTTTTTGACCCGAAAATAAAGACTTTATAACCGGAATATATGCCCACATGCACGGGCGCGGCCGGTAGGGTTGGGATTCGTTAGGATTTTAACGGTTCCGGATCCTTCCCGGATCCCTCTTAACGGTTCCGGTTCCTAACGGTTCCCTTAACGGATCCCAATATATCTTTTTTCCCCTTTTTTCTGACATAGATTATACTTGTATTATAGTAGTGCATAATAAACACAAATTAAATTATACAAAGCCACTTTATTGCACAGAAATTGTACTTTACAATTTTGAGGTAGGCAGACAGCAGTCACAGGCTCACAGCACTATAGTAGCATATCTTTTTTAAGAGTTTGTCTCACAGACACAGTATACTCTTGTTTAAATGAACATACTGTAATGAACATACAGTTACAAACAGGTACAACATTTGCACTACTGCACTGGCAGATATTTCAGTAAACACTTGCACTGTTACAATTATAAAATGAGGTATAGGCACAGTAAGGCACTACTGTTGAATTGCACTTGAATTGCTTTAGGCCTGAGAGTGAGAGCATGCAACTTATTTTTTTATTATTATATATTTCTTTATCCCACGATTTTGTAACCCATTTTTCACCCCTGTCTCAATCATCTAATGTGATCCTGGTCTCTACACACCCTCCGCCAAGCATGCAACTTCTAACAGTTCTTTTGCAGGAAAATTAGCTTATCTGCGACTTCTGGACGAATCCTACACCTCTCCTCGCTAATGGTGTCTCCTGCAACTGAAAACACTCTCTCTGATGGTGTCGATGATGCTTGTACACACAAATATGTTGCAGACAAATCATACAGCATGGGGAGGGAATCCCTATTCTTCCACCACCAAGCAGCAGGGTTTGTGCCAATGGCCAGAGGGGCCATGTTCCTGTAGTGATTTATTTCTATTTCTGCTCTCTCAGAATATGACAGGGGGCGCATGGTCTCAGCTTCCCTTCTAACAGCTTTCTCTTCCTCTTCAAAGAGCTCTTCTAGCGGTGATATTTTCTTCTTCTTTATCTGAGGACTGGGATGCTGCTGACTCTGTGTCTGAAATATCAATAGACAAAACATCCTCCTGTTGGTGATGATTTTGATATGATATGACCAGAAAGTGTTCCCAAGAAAATGAAAATGTTGTTAATCCTTACCTCATCAATCTCCTCTTCCCCTTCCTCGTCCGTGTCAATCTGATCAGATTCAGAAACAGTGCTCTGGCCCTGGGTGGTGGTCTCACTCTCTGCTGCTGCTGCACCGTCCTCTTGTCCGCCTGCCACTGGCAGCTAAAATACAAAATTGTTCACTTTAGGCTGACAGCTATTAGACGGTACCTTGTTGCCACTCGTTTACCTTAATTTCATATTTTTACCTGGTGCTCTGCTGCCTCGTCTGGACTCGCAATCTTCACTGCTGCCGTCTTGAGCCGGGCCCAGACTTCATCGTTGTCCACTTTAAACTTAAATCTTGGGTCCATTGAAGTGGCCTCCTCCAGAAATTCTGATATGTCAACATCCTATAAATCACACAACAGAATAGATGCACAGTATAACTTTGTAAAGTAATACTATTCATTTACAAGATGGCCAATTGTATTTAATTTGATCCATTTGAATACCTTGTAGCGCTTGGAGAGATCAGTCCACACCTTCTCCTTAATAGTGATGGCAAAGGTGGAGTCTCCATCCTTTACTGCAAAGTGAGCCTCCAGTTTATTCAGAATGGGAAGAATTTGCCCACATGTTGGCATGTTCTCGCTCGATGCAGCCAGGGTGCAGGTGTAGAGGATTCCCATAAGCTTGGTGAACTCCTGTGCTTTCCTCAAGTCATCATCTGTGATTCTGTCCAATCTACCAAAAATGCAGTATATGTTGAAATGGTTAGGGAAATCATATTTACAATGAATACATTATAAATGTGTGTATATATATATATATATATACAATTATTTTTTAAATGCTATACTCACTTCTCTGCTCCCTTTTTAACTCTTTGATCCAGAACTGTTGCTTGGACGGCTGAATATTGCTCTATGAACCTATCGATCATCAAGTAGGTAGAGTTCCAGCGGGTTTTCACATCAAGCACCAGCTCATGAATCAGTTCTGAAATGAAATAACACACACACACACACACACACACACACACACACACACACACACAGAGAGAGAGAGCATAGACCTAATATAAATGCCATTTCATTCTTAAGTGAAATTTCAAATAAAATACATTTTAACCATTTAACAATACATTTTAAAAATCGACTTACTCGGAGTAAGGAAATGCTGCTTTTCTTTCATGACCACCTTGGCCATGCTGGTCTTCCTGGTCCAAACGATCACTGCTCTAATCTTGGCTGCCCACTTGCTCACAGATGCAACACTGCAGGCCCTTTGTGCTCCCAAGTTTAATGTGTGTGCAAAGCATCCAACTTTGAGGACCTTCAGCCTCTTCACAGCCACATCCATGTTGGAGGCGTTGTCCACAGTGACTCCAACGATAGATTTCCGGTCCAAGCCAAATTCTTTTAAGATGGACTCGATCTCTCTCTCCACAACTGGTCCCGTCTGTGCTTCGTACACTGCTTGGGTCTTCAGGACCTTTTGATGGAGCTGGTCTTTAACGACATAGTGCAGAGTGACAGTGATGTAGTGGTCTCTCGTGACAGCAGTCCAACCGTCAGAAGTGATGGCAAACTTCTTGACCTGTGTAAGGTCTGATGTTAAGTTGTCTTTCTCCACGGTATACCATGCATCTAGAAAAGTGTTGGTAAGGGCATCTCTGGATGGTGGTGCATACTTGGGGTTCAGAGCTTTTAACATCTCCCTGAGTAGTATAAAAAGAAAAAGTGATTTCCTGATTACTACAGCTAAATAATACAGTACTAATATTACTACAATTATTATTTAAACTTCACCACCACCACCACCACATCATTGCAATTTGTACTGTATATTTGTGTCATTCATGTTCAGATTAATTTAATATGAATGACCAGTTAATGGAAACAAGCCAGTGCTTTGTTATAAATCCTTGTATTGAACTGTACATTCCTGTGCTTTTTTCTGTAAACTGTTTATATAAAGTAATCAATCATTCAAAGCATGCACAAATATGCACCTAAAGTGTGGGCTCTCCACAGTCGAAAATGCATGTGCATCCATCACAATGAACTTCGTAACAGCACGGTGAATTTCTTCAGTCCTCTCTTTCGTCATCCTCCCAGCTGCTGCTTGGGTGAAAGGAGTTGATGCACTGGTGGTGGCCTTTTCTGTATTTCCTATAGACAAAATATAACATTATATTCATGAACGATTAATTTAGAGCCAATTTAAAAGCAGTTGAATTGCTAGTAATTTGTAAATAAAGTGCAGAGAAAAATGATTGTTTTATTCATGGCTCTAGTTACTGTTAACGTGATTCATAAAATATCAGACAGACTGTCACAGACAGACGTCGAGTCATTGGCGTTCTAAATTAACACCATAAACAGTTAAACAATAAAGTATAATAAAAAGCTCAGTAGAAATGAGTAATATCTAATGTTACTAGCCTGGGGAAAGTGAACCAGCAGCCTCGCTGTCGGCAGCGTCTTCTTCATCAGCCTCTCCCCCCGAAGGCTGTGTTGCTGCGGGGCCGGGCACGGCTTTTTTCCGAAGGCTATCAAACACTTTGCATGTGCCTAAACTAATGCTGTGCATCGACTTGAGATGCTTTCTCATTGCGGACGTGCAACCACCTTTACATGACACGATGGACTGACATTTTATGCACTTTGCATGGAAAGCATTTGCCTCTCTGTGGAAGTGTAACCATACTTTACTTTTTTGCGGTCTTTTAGACATTTTTCCCCTCTAGTTGTCTCGCTCGCTCCGGTTACACACACGCTTGCTTCATGTGGGCGTGCCGCTTCCTCATTTCTCCGAGTCCCAGATCCCCCTCTCCCACTGACTCTTGTAGGTGACGTCACCACAGTCGCTTGTATGCATGCACAGACACAGCGGAGCTAAATTATGACTGATGAGATCCGTTTGCGGAACCGTTCATAAAAAAACAATGGAACCGGGTCCGGATCCGCAATGTCGGAACCGGGTCTGAAACGGACCCGGTTCCGAATCCCAACCCTAGCGGCCGGTAGGCCTACCAATTGTATACCTATGTGGGCCGGTACGAATTAATTGGACCCCTCCATCTGTGAAGTACTGGATACGGGGTTATTAAAGGAAGGATACCAAAGCGGGAGGGGGAGGAGAGGAGAGGAGGAGGGAGAGGAGAGGAGCTATAATCGCACAATACGCGTCGCATAGATGTGTACGGTGTATAGCCAAACGCGAATAAATTCGCCGGGCAAATATTTCGCATTTTCAGATCGCTTATTCGCATCGCGTCGCTAATTCGCCAGTGTGTAATGACCTTTAGTCTAGTTTTAGTGAACTAAATATCAAAATATGTTTAGTCTTAGTCTTTTCATTTTAGCTTTAGTCCACAGAATGAACACTGTTGGAGAGGTTTGTCTGACGAATGAATGGGGAACAGCTTGGATGCTTGTTGCATCTGATAGATGGTGGTCTTTAGGCAGGATAATGGAATGTGACTCGTCTGTCCTTTATAGTTTTGTTTATAGTTTTAGGGAGATTTTTGACTTGAACTTGAAGCCTGGCTGTAATTCGTTGCAAGTCCTCGCGAGTAATTGTCAGATATCAGGCAACAGGCGGTTTCATCCGGCTTGAGACGTTGCAGATGGTGTTCATTGGTGTTGTTCTTGTTTACTTCCCCGTACCTCTCGAGCCATCCAGTGACAGCTGTGAATTAGAATCGCATGGTTTCAATTGGCCAGTGTTCCTCTGACCTCCAAAACTCCACCGTTTCATCGAGTGCAGAAATGAATATGGGCGGTCTCGGCACACGGTGCATACATGCCCCCTTTCAGCAGAGCAGAATGACCACATCACATGAGACCATTTTCATGCTTGCATGCCCTTTCAAAACAGTTTAGGGTAGTACGTGGAGGATTTTGTGAGCTATTTTACTATCTATTTTACTATTCTTTTTTTGGTTTGTTTGTTTTACATTTTGGTCTATAGCCATTATCCATCATTGTCAAAATCTGGATATGACATGCCCTAATAAGCAGGAATTCAAAGAAAGAATGGGTTCAGGAGGTGGTGGAAGGAAATCAGGAAATGTGTTAATATAAATAATCATATTTCCCACCGAACCTTATCCAAAAAGAATCACTGTTACAATGCACACGAAATGTACTATTAGCCGTACTTTTGCTATAGGAAGTTTAAAACAATAGTTTGAGTACATTTAAGTTGGATTAGGGACCGGAGTAAGTTTCTGTAGCCATGAGGCCCATAGGGCAGGAGCCTATCTCCTGTTTCTGTAGCCATGAGGCCCATAGGGCAGGAGCCTATATCTCCTGTTTCTGTAGCCATGAGGCAGCTTGATATACAAGTACATGACGCTAGTATGTTGCAGGGACTTACCCCCAATCCAACCCATTGATGCTGAGTGCCAAGCAGGGAGGCATTGGGTCCCATTTTTAGGGATCAAACCCCGACCTCCAAGTCTCAGGGCAGACACTCTAACCATTAGGGACCATAGGAAGAGTGCACGCATGAGCTGACCGATGACCCCGTAATGTTGTTTTGATTTTATTTGAAGAAAGAAGACGTGTGCTTTCCACTGAACGCTTGCTCGCCTATTGATAAAATTTTTATTGGGGGGTATAATTTAGAGTAGCCAATCATTTTTCTCTCCAATTTAGTCGCCATCGACGCTATGCCAGTTAATTCCTACCCATTGTGTTGTGTGTATTGTCCTTTCTGTTGTACACAGAAAGGACCATCTGCGGGCCGCGGAGCGCCCCTTTGTGGCCAGCCGAACACGGGCCGAACACGGGCCAATTGTGTTCATTTAGGGTTGATGCACCACCAGTGGAATAGACTTTGTGGTGGTCGGCACTATAGGCAGGGTACTTCGGACACCGTCTTCAATGTTCTCATTGTACAATGTATACGCTCATCCAGATATTTCCATAATATTCATGTATTTGACATGCATTTGGTTTCATTCCAAACATGACTTTTGACTGTCATATATCCTTTGCTTTGCAGCCACAGCTCAGTTTGTAACTTTTAAGGAACACAACAGCTCTGCTTCTTGGTCGTAATTCCTCCTACTTTCCAATAGTATAGAAAGAGAGCTTGAGGTCTGCTTGAATCCAGTAAATGGTCATATTTGTGCACGCAGCCACGCTCTATCTCCGCTGTTCTGCGAGTCTCGGTCTGCCTGCCTACAGGCAGTTTAGAAACACCCACGTCTGTAGCACGCCAAGGTGATTATTATTATATGGAGATTACTGCCGCCCAGAGACGGGAAAGTGTCCCCCCCCCCCCCCCCAACAAGTATTTTTGACCTGAGACTACAAGGACACGCATGTGTATTTCTTTCGGATTCTTCTAGCCCAGACGTGGAGGTGTGTGAAGTAATAAGGTCTGATGTGAGAGTTGTTTTCCTTACACAGGTTGTTTTCCAAGCGTGATTGTGTACACTTACAGAAGGAGGAGAAAAAAAAGAAAAAACGATTAAACCCATTCAGGACGTGAACCCCTTTTGGTGTTTTAAAGCATTGTGTTATACTTTAGCTATTGAAAAAATTGCAGATCTACAGGTTCATAGCGCGAGGGTGCCGCGCTATGAACCTGAGCTGTAGATCTGCTATTTTTGAGAAATGGTGAAAATGTGGCACAAATCTTTGAATATATATTCTTTAAACAGCGTATATTCTTTAAACAACGTTGTTAACTCAAATCTTTGCTTCCGGGGGGTCCCTGGAACTACATATTTTCAGATGGGGGGGGGGGGGGGTCGGCGGCCAAATACAAATAATTCTGTGTTGTCCTTGACATGAAATAGGTTGAGCACGGCTGACATAGAAACATAGGTTTTTCAGAAAACCGTCAGGATTTAGAAGACGTTTTTTTTTGTTGAATTGGCCTCAGGTCTAAATGGGGACGGTGGTATGCGTTAGCCTGGCATCCACGTTGCGTGTCGTCTGGCTAATGCCAGGCATGGGTATTCATGATGGCCAAGTATCCTATTTTCTTCCGAAAAATAAATCGAGCTATGTTTCTCTTAATCGCCTAAGAGTGATGAGGAACAAGGAACAAGCTTGCTCATTTACCTGATGTTTTCTGACTTCTGATAGTGGGGACTGGGGAGTAACCCAGCATACAGTGCATGCATGTAATGTACTGACTGAAGGAGAGCGCCACTCACAGCTCGAGCACGAGAAGGTGACAGGCCAGCTATATGGAGAGATTGATTGGAACGCTGGCAGCTTTGTTCTATGAAGTCTGAAGCCTGTTTTCAGGTGCTTTGTGAACTGATTGCACCACGAGTAGCAGACACCCTTGAAACGAGGCTGGACTAAGCGCTGCTGCCAAAATGTTGCCATTATTGTCATGATTGTTTTCCTATCCAGAAATGTGTAGATTATGGCCAAGAAGCCAATAATTGGTTCACCTTGGATTAGTCTTTCCCTCTGGCCCATTCCTTAAATGGCTATGCAGCACACATCCAAGGTAAATTGACACGAGCGCAAAAAGCGCTTGCCCAGCATTGCCGGGGTTATTGCGCTGTTAGTGTGTCGCTTTGCGATGCATCGATCATCGATCATCGATGTTCACTGTTCAGGCATCAGTACCCAGCAATGGCCGAGTTACTGCGTGGGTGAAATAGTCCGTCTCTCTGCCTCCCTCTTTCTCCTTGTTAATGAATTGCATTTTTATGGCGCTTTTCTATGCACTACGTGCCTACTCAAAGCACTTACAATGGTTCATTCATTCATACATTGGGAGGTGAAGCGGCGAACAGTCGACGCCAGCGTCCTCACTGTTGGACCCCCTTCCTGACTCCCTCCCTCCCTCCCTTAAATGGTAAATGGTGCATTTATATAGCGCCTTTATCCAAGGCACTTTACAGAGATTGTACATTCACCCATTCACACACACATTCAGGAGCAATTAGGGGTTCAGTGTCTTGCTCAAGGACACTTTGACGCTAACTCTGGGGGAGCCCGGGTTCAAACTGGCAACGGTAAACTTGCGGTTACCTTACCTGATATTTCAGTATATCCCACCATTTTTATCCAAATCTATCAAATATATGAGACTATTGATTCATTCATTTGGGGTGTGGGATTTAATTTGAAGGCTCCTGGAATTCATAAATCCCAGCTTCAGAGTTACAGAGAGTTATTTCTAAATATTCAAGTATTGATGGGCCCCCAATCGATATCAAGACGCTCTCTGGTGTCAACGACAATAATCCTACAATAATTGTAGGATTATCCACTACACTGCTAAGCCAGTGGTGCTAAAGTCTCCTCTGAAATGGTATCACTTTTGAGACCGTTTTACCTTATGCTGTCCCAATACATATGATAAACACTTTTTCTTTAAAAATAAACTACGGTATATGCCAATCGTACAGCCTGCAACTCCCCTTTGGTAGAGAGAGTATAGGTGTTTATAAGGTCATGTCTTTATCACTTAAAGTCTTTATGTAATCACCTGATCATACGACCAGTGGTGTAAAGTAACTAAGTACATGTACTCAAGTACGTACTGTACTTAAGTACAATTTTGAGGTATTTTCTTTTAAACTTTCTTAAGGACATCTTCTGTATAATATTGTAGGAAAATGTTGTACTTTTACTCCACTACAATGTTATTGAAAAATGTGAAAACTTTATAGTTACTTTTGATTGTTATTACAAAACACATAAACCACTTCAGCCCTATATATTTCAGTAATTTGAAAATAGCCAATCTACAAGCTCTCATTGTGAATATCGGCTATATATATATATATATACTTTATATATAAGAATTATACAGAAATGGAACATTCTGCACAGTGAGTACTTATATTTTGATGTCGATACTTTGGTGCATTTACTCAAGGACATTTTCAATATATAGGACTACACCTGCAACAGAGTATCTATACATTGCAGCATTGATACTTTTACTCAAGTAGAAAATGTGAGTATTCTTCCAATGGCGTACACACATGCCCCGGGGGCTGGGCGGTCAGGAGAGTCGACGGTGTTAATTGAGTGATGCACACATCGGGGGCTATATAGCAGCCAAACACACTGACCTTGGAGGCTGCTGTGAAGGTGGACCTCAGTCAGGAGAGTCGTTAACCCATTCTGACCGGGCACCCATTTTGGTGTTAGCATCATGTTATGCTTTACCTATTGAAAAATAGCAGATCTACAAGCTCATATCGCGCCACCGAGTGGCGCGATACGAGCTTGTAGGTCTGCTTTTTTTGAAAAATCGAAGAGCGACTGACATTTTTAGAATCTGATCTCAGGTCAGAATGGGTTAATCAGACCAGTGTGTGTCCAGTGGAAACCTCGTATGAATCTGATCTCAGGTCAGAATGGGTTAAATCAGCAGTGGTGGCTCCTGTATTTTACCATCAGTTGTTATGGTGGTACTTGGAGAGCCAAATATTTTCTGAGGTGATACTTACAGTATTAACCCATTCTGACCTGAGATCAGATTCATACGAGGTTTCCACGGGACACACACTGGTCTGATGAACCCATTCTGACCTGAGATCAGATTCATACGAGGTTTCCACTGGACACACACTGGTCTGATGAACCCATTCTGACCTGAGATCAGATTCTAAAAATGTCAGTCGTTCTTCGAATTTTTCAAAAATAGCAGACCTACAAGCTCGTATCGCGCCACTCGGTGGCGCGCTATGAGCTTGTAGATCTGCTATTTTTCAATAGCTAAAGCATAACATGATGCCAACACCAAAATGGGTGCCCGGTCAGAATGGGTTAAAAGCGTTGGGGGAACCAATGCCCTAAGCCAGTGGTTCCCAAACTGTGGTGCTGCGCGGGCCCCTTGTGGTTGTGGTGCGCGGGCGCCTTTCTATAGGGGGTGGTGCGAGACATGAAAAGGCGGTGCTATGGTTTTATTTTAAATATACTAACATATTTATGCCAATATATGGCAAGTATATGCAGAGTATAGCCTATGCTGCATATAAATGCCATATTCAGGTTCATATACGTGCATAATGTGGATAAATAGGAAATGTATGTCTGTAGCAATATGCAATTTATATTTCCATGTCTGCTACGTCAGGAGGTAACAGGGGGTGCATGGCCAAAAAAGCTTTGGGAACTACTGCCCTAAGCCAGTGGTTTTCAACCAGTGGTCTGGGGACCACCGGAGCTCCTTGAGGGGGTTTCCAGGTGGCCCGCAGCTATATTACGGAGTTGGTAACCAAAATGGTAGATCTTTAACTCTTGAGAGCGTAAAATGAAACCAAAATGGAGCCGTAAAGGGTCAATGTGGTTTCATTTTACGCTCTCAAGAGTACAATTATTGTCAAACAACTGCATTACTTAATTTACAAGAAGTCTACGCAATTAGATAATGTAGACGAATTGTTATTTTGATCAATGTTTGCCTGTTCTCTCTCATTGTGGCACGGAATCTTATCCAATGACAACATTTTTGGGTCTGACTGATCTCATCCAATGGTGGTCCAAATGCAGAATACATAATGAGCCTTGATGTAAAATATATATATATTTATATAGCCTATATATTTATTTTTGCAACTGAATTGCTGGAAAATGGAAATTTAGAGTTTACATAGTACACATGTTTATGCATGCATATAAACCTTTCTTAAGGATTATATCTGGTTTCAGTATTTATTCATGACGTATACTTTCTCCATTAGAAGGTTGCTCCTAAAACATATTGCACAGACTGCAGCATGACAATCAGCTGATGGCACTGTTCTGCGCTGCACCATGTGTGAGTGGTGATAAATCTAACCATACATTTATACCCCTTGCAAAAAAGGTGACTGACTCTGTAATGGATGTATAGGTCTTTGAGTTGCTCCTCCTTGCATTGACACCAATGGCATGTCTGCGTAAGCATAGAGTCAACATGTCCCTTTAGCGCTGCCTGTGAGCTTTCACAGTCGACTTCTTTCCCACTGCCAGTAGGCAGTATATCTTTGTCGGTATTAGTTTCTGGTGTGTCATGTTCAACAGGGAGCAGGCCATGGGCACAACACGCGTGAAGCTATTATCAACTGTTACTGAATTATTTAAAGGATGTCTGTCATAATTGAGACATTCCTTCGCCTGAAGTGTGTTGCAGACCATGATTGCACAAGTACCTCTACCCCCTTCTCTCTCTCTCTCTCTCTCTCTCTCTCTCTCTCACGTTGTCTCGTTCCTGACCGTACAGGCTGCGGTTGTTTCTGTTGGCACAGCTGCAGGCAAGCAGCTGTCTGCCTATCTGGTCTGAACGTGCGAACTGCAGGGTGATAACTTTTTAAAATGGGATTAAGGCCCAAGGCTAGGTGTTCCATCATCTTGGTTTAAGCGCGGGTATAGAGAGCCTCTTTCAACCAATCGGAATTGATTGCTTTGTCGGAACTATACCTGCATCACGCCGTTTAATGTCATTTAATGCAGTCAGTCAGATAGGACTTTTCTGTTTGGTATGTATGGGCTGTCAAGGCCAGAAAGTAAGGTTTTTTTGCCCCTCAGTAGGCGTTCCCACATAACTTCCTTCTGTGTATGATGATGATGTCATGTGCATATATTAGTAGCTATTTATTATTTATGATGCAGATATGGTACATGTCACCAAAAACACAGTACGGTTTGAATATATCAGCGGTCCGGGCACCTTGGCTGGTAATCCAAGTCTGGCAGTGTGCCGCGGGTTCGACTCCCGATCCCGACGGCCTTTACTGCCCCCATCTCCACCCCCCCCCCATCTCTCCCCATTTCCTGTCAGCCTACTGTTTATCCCTCCATAAAAAATAAAATAAATTAAAGGCGACAGCCACAAAAAGAATATTTTAAACCCAGCAGGACTCTCAAACAAAATGGCTTCATTTTGATTCGTAGGACCCGTGTTATCCGTACAAACACAGCTATTGCGTCATGCAAAGCGGGTATAAGACAGCGCAGGGGGGGGGGGGGTGCTCCTCTTCTCCAATACTGTCAAGTGGCGTTGCCACCGATGAAAGGGTTTTGCTTACATCGCGTTCAACAATCTGATTGGCTGGCTTCCGCCCAGCGGAATGTCACTTGTCCTTTATGTTTGTCGAGAGAGAGAGACATTCTCCTGCTTTTTTTTGATGCTCTTATCGCCTGCTTTGCCGCCAATCGCATAATCCTCAGAGAGGCACTGCCACCTGCTTACAAGTACCTTTTGGCCCCAACGGATGGTGCTGCCGGAGGGAGGAAAAGGTCATGGTGTTTGAATCCCGCCAGCTTCCCCAGTGGATGAGTGAGACTTGTTGTTTGGGATTAAAGTAGTGCTTTGATGTAGACCAGCCCGCTAGAGTAGAGTAAAAACCAGCCGACCGACTGGTCAACAGCCTCTTAGAGCTTATATACTCTCTGTTCATTTCTACTGTGTGATTGTACTCTTCATACGAGGCTACTGAGTGAGCAGGTTTTCTCTATTTCAATAATTAATATATTTTTCATTTCCTGAAAAGTGAACATTTTCTCTCTCTCTCTCTCTCTCTCTCTCTCTCTCTCTCTCTCTCTCTCTCTCTCTCTCTCTCTCTAAATAGATATTTTTAAACATAACATGTTTCGGTTCCTGCCTTCCGCAGTAGCTGCATCGACTTCAAAGGACCCATACATAGTTAGTTACATTTTAAAGTTCGGAAACTCCAAAAGGTATTGCAAGAGGTCGCCGTTTGAGGTTTCAAAGCATTCAGTTTGTGTATCGAAACTTTTCATAATTCAAGACATAATCGAGTGAGTGTCAACAGACACTAGTAGCCTTCAGCATTCATCAAGCATGTTTTGATACAAATGGAATAGCCTGCAATATTTATGGTTTCTCACTTGTCCGGGAAATTGCTGTTTTTAATACATGATAGTTCAGTTGGTGATATAAGCATGACATTTGGCACAGATGACCTTCATATGACCCTAATTGATACTCAACCTCGTGCCACGCACAATTCCAGCATTTTCGAGATGGCCCGCAAGTTTTCAAAATGGCTGCAACTGGACCTACGTTTTGCACTATATCCCCTTTGCTGGGGCTGTAAATCTTTCCTCATTTTGAAAGAGAATATGTTCTGGAGGTATTTCTACCAATATGGTGGCCAATGAATTGCATAAATGTACATCTGGTTAATCCACAGATGACGTTTACCACCCTAATTGATAATCAACCTCGGACGACGCAAAATGGAATTATGCGTGGCCTGGTTCAAACTTCATCTGTGCCCAATTTCATGCTTTTATCACCAACTGAACTAGTATGTCAATTTCTCGCCTAACTGAATCAATTTGGTCTCTACTTACAGGCAAAGTAACTTTATATTTGCTATTTTTGTATTGCTAAATTTTGTATTTATCTTAATGTGTTTTTAATTGTACTTTGACCCCAGGAAGAATAGTCTCTGCTGAGGCAGTAACTAATAACTAAAATAAACGATAAACAATATATATATTTCTCATCCATGTGTACCCTCATGGGGGTCTCAAAACCTTTGAATTTACACAACCTTTCATTGTATTTGTATTGGGCAACGGAATGCCATCTTTCCATCAATGGGACCCGATCTAAGAAAATCGTTATTGTTTGTCATTTGTCTTTTGTTCCAGAATTCCCTTACTGTAGGGCCTACAGTGTAGGTAACAGAGAAACTCTGATCAACGTTTTACTGGGGACCTCCTGACCCCACATTGAGATGAATCAACCTTTTCTCTGAATTCACTTCATATTACTTAAAGCAATATTAGTTGCCTGCTGATGAGATATAACATTTGCATGCAAGTCAAATAACTACTTTAGGAGTCACTTTGTAATACATCTGTGGTCCTCGTCATGCCGTCCTGGGATTGAAGTATCATAGCAGCCTTTAGGCTCAAATTCAGTAAACTGAATAAGACAACATAAACCTGCATTGATCCCCGAGGGAAATTCAGCTATCGTAGGATTAGCATAGCAGCAGCAGTAAGCCTGTAAGCCTGGGCATAGATACGGGTGTGATTAGATCATAAGGAATAAAAGAAAAAGAAAATGGGCAAGACAGCATTTGTTACATAGCGCCTTTACAGGGCAAACACAGGGTTCCTGTGGGTCTTACATCTTTACAGGGCAAACGCAGGGTTCCTGTGGGTCTTACATTTTGCTTTCAAAATGCTGCAAGAACCCTGTATTGAGCAGTTGGACCAAATGATTCATAATGTAATTACAATCAAAACGCAAACAATACACTTTTGAAAGGACAAAAATAATGATCATTTAGATCGAATTAAAACGGATAAAATGGGATAGAAAACACAAAAGATAAAAGAGCATAGCAATCAGCAGTTGGACCAAATGATTCATAATGTAATTTCAATCAAAACGCAAACAATACACTTTTGAAAGGACAAAAATAATGATCATTTAGATCGAATTAAAACGGATAAAATGGGATAGAAAACACAAAAGATAATAGAGCATAGCGAATACTAACTAACGAATGACCTTTAGAATATACAACAAATAAGAAAAGGTGAAATGTTAAAACGGCACGGCTCAGCTAAAGACATTTTTCGCCCAGGCAGGCAAGACCTACAGTAGATGTTCTATGGTAGGCAGAGTGGAATAAATCATGTTTTTAACTTTGACTTAAAATTGGCTAGGTTATGGGGCTTGTTTAAGCATTTATACTTTAGTTGGAAAATAGCAGATCTAGGTGCCGTGCTACGAGCTTGTAGATCTGCTATTTTAGAAAAATCGTGAAAATGTGTGCAAATCTTTGAATATATATTCTTCCCAGTGAACGCTTTTAACTCAAATCGTTGCTTCTGTGAGGTCCCTGGAACAACATATTTTGAGATTGGGATCCAGGGCCAATTGCATAATTATGGGGGTCCTTGACATCGGGTTGAAATTAAACTGTGGACAACCAGTAGCTCATCCTCAGATGACCCGATAAGGCTGATATGGCACCAGGCAGCATTTCCGAGATGTCGCTGGGCCCAGAGCCACGAAGTGATCAGCACACAAATAACACCAATGTAAAATCAATTCTCTGACAGACAGGTATTCAGTGTAAGGATTTAAGGACTGTTGTAATGTGGTCTCATCACATTTTTCTAGTTTTCGCCAAGGACTCTTAGCAATGGTGTTCTCAATCAGTTGCAGTTGTCGAATGGCTTTTTTTTTTTTGGGTCTGTGAGCAGACCATTATGTATAGCTCTGGTCCATAGCTCTATAATGCCGTTGCATTTAGAGCTATTGTTTCTGTCGACTTTCTCGCATAAATGCAGACCAGCCTCTCGTCTGTAGCGTGAATATAACTAGAAGGTTTTTTTGGGGGGGGCACGGTGGCACAGTTGGTAGTGCTGTCGCCTCACAGCTAGAAGGTCCTGGGTTCGATTCCCGCTCGGGACGCTGTGGGCGCTGGCGGCGTGTTTCCTCCTCCGCGTCATCAGTGCCCATACCCGAAGGCGGGGTTGGCGAAAGGGCCTTTCTGTGTGGAGTTTGCATGTTCTCCCCGTGTCCCCTAGGGTAGGTACCCTCACAAAAAACATGCAGTAATCGTGGTCACTAAACTGCCTCCCCCTGGCCAGCCGGGGCGCCTGATGGAGGGGAAAGGAACTGGTTGGAATAACGTGTTCCTTCCACGCGCTACGTCCAACCAGGGAAACTCCCCCCTGTCAGGTGTAAAAGGAGCAACTTGGACACTCAGGCATGAAGGAAGCATGAGTTCAAGTCCGTTGCTCTCCCCTTGTCCCCCATATATGGGGACTAGGTTGGCGGAGGGTGTGTAGAGCCCAGGATCACATTAGATGATTGACACAGGGGTGAAAAATGGGTTACAAAATCGTGGGATAAAACATAAAAAAGAAAACTAGAAGGTTTTTTTAGATACTGTAGAGAGGACTCTCATACCTAAATAGACTTGTGACACTAGACACTCGTGGTCAAGCTGAGTTAACATATTATGTATATTATGTCAATAAATATAACATAAAATGTATCACTAGTGAAGTAACATCCATGAATATATAACGTTATATGGATATAAGTATCAACGGTGAAAGGTCAACAGTGAAAAGGTAGTGACTGATACAATATGTCAGTTGGCCTTCAACAGTCCAACATTGGTTATCCGGATAATATTTACCAACAATTAAACGTTTACACCAGCTATCCTTTATCAGGCATCTGTTGTCTAGTGTACAGTACGCCCCAGACCCCCATGTCTGAATGGATGTCAAGGCAAAGTAATCCCAAACAATAGAACAGAAGATGGAAAATGGAATATGAGTCATATCGGTGTTTCAATTGCTGCTATAATAAAAGAAATAAAGTAATCTGTCCATCTGGCTGTTGTGGTGCAATATCACAATGATTATCACATCATTGAATGGTTCACGATGTTGACGGTATGATAAGTATCACACTATTTTAATAGCTAGATGTACCACCTACGCACCACCTGGCTCCAGTTTTGAGGTTGCATAAAAAGTAAGACGTAACCCTGTAAAAGAGCACGCGTGCTTACTGTAGCCGGCAGCTGTATAAATTAAACAGTTGTTAATTCAAGGAAGCACTATTTTCTTTCTTTCTGTGAAGCATGTCAATTGGTATAGTCACATCCGGCCGCCATAAACTGGGAGAAAATATAGTATTCATTAAAATAGGCCTTTTAAAACCCATTTCCCGCCAGCATTAATTAATCCCTCGTATTGCCGAGGTTGTACCGCGCGCAACACTTACTTTGAAGATCCAAATATCCGTAATTGAGTGTTCCTGTGACAAACTGCTGTGTGTGGTTGTTCGTTGTCTCACTCGGCGGTGGAGAAAGCTGACCGCGAGTATCACAGCGCCTGCTACAGGCCGTTGAAAACGCTTGTCTGGGCCAAAAACTGCCCCCTCAATGTCGTATCTGAGATACAGCCCTTTGAAGACAATGCAAGTGGATGCGCTCATCTTCAAAATGGCCGCAGGCCAGTGTCCCACTCTATGTTGACGCGATAGCAACAATAACATCCGATACGATCGCATTAAAACTTGGATTAAATAATGTAAACCCTGGTTCACGAGAGTCTCGTGTTTGGCGGGCTAGGGTACTAATTTACACCCTTGTGTTCCTCGTTTGTGGCGGGCTTAACTTGATACACTTCTCTGTGTCGCCCAATTACTTATACCAATGCAACAGATCCCTTAAAAAACCCCACATCAACTCAGTTTCATTGTAACCTAAGATATTCGATAGAAATTCATAATTATTTAATGCCGTATTTAGCCATGCCGAGCGCAAATATCTGATGCTATAACTGTGCTATAGGCTAGAGAGATTATCAATCATCCCATCCCTCGCAACAACAATCCCATAGCCTGAAGTGACGGCCGGCCTGGCTCGGCCAATAGATGTCCCTCAAGGTACGTCACGTGAACGATTGAACCTCTGGGATTACCAAACGAACGGACTTTTTACTGAACAACCGCACGATGATCCGGTTCACTGAAATTAACGATAGTTCCCATCACTATAATATATATATATATATATATATATATATATATATATATATATATATATATATATTAAAACATAATTGTGGATCTGTTTGTTCTTCAAACCATAGAGATCCTATTATAATCTTTGCCACTCCAACGAGCACAATTGGCTTCACAGGTGGGAAGACAGTTGGGGGGAGAATCAAAGCATGTAAGGTACGCACAGCATGTACCTTTGAACACTTAGGTCTGTTTAAAAGCAATTACTTTAGTATTGTTAAAATATTGACAGCTTTTACTTGTATGTTTGTAAAAAATGAAAACATCAGATTTTTAGAAGAACCCTACTGTATGTTAAACAAAGATTTGTCACAATTGTGTGAAATTCCCATTCAAGACAGTGAATGGAGGAAGTGAATATGAGCAAGTATGAGCAAGTTTCTAAGGCTTAGAAATGTATTTCAGTCAGACAACTCTTCGAGTGAATTTAGAATATATATTTATTGAGCATAATTGAGCGACGCACAGGGGCTGGGCCTGGTGAGACGTATAGGAGGGGCCCGGACAGGAGTCAACCTACAGAGCCTATAGTCCTTCCACGTGCCAGAATAGTATACCTCCCAGTCCCGGCAGAGTAGTTGGGGAGGAACGGATTGTGTGGCCCTGGTTTTTCCCTAATGGGACTGATCGAGGGTAGCTACTGGGACGTATAAGTCGGGACTTGAGTGAGGGGTGTGATGAGGATACGTCCCAGGTGCATCCATGCGATGTATTTTATTTTATTTTTTAATGCACTTGCATGCCTGGCTTTAAAATCACAAAATGACTTGTGAAATGGCCATGCTGTGTGACGCGAGTTCAGGTTAATGTGTTTCTCTTATAGGCTTTCTGGCGGGAGAACGGCTTCTCCGGGGAGATCGTAGCGCAGCCGACCCCCGAGTGTCCCCTCAGTGCCACCTACGATGCCACGACCCCGAGTTCCAACCCCGCGTTGCTGGGCTTCATCGCCGGACAGCAGGCGTCTCAGTGGAGCGGCAGAGAGGTAACCACATTCTAATGGATGGATGGATGGATGCATTTTATTTTATTTTCTTTCACTCGAGCTCTCACGGTGCTTCACCTTGTTTTGCTTGTAAAGTTAACCATTAGCCTCTAGGATTACGTTCAAAGTGGGAAAGGATGATGATGCCAGCCAGCGCTTATCTTTTTCTCCACGCTCCGTCCCAGAGTTCGCGTGTGTGTGTGTGTGTGTGTGTGTGTGTGTGTGTGTGTGTGTGTGTGTGTGTGTGTGTGTGTGTGTGTCAACTGCAGATTTAGCCGTGGGCCTTGATGCCATCGTAATGACTCGGCTGTGTGCGTGCGTGTGTGTGTGTGTGTGTGTGTGTGTGTGTGTGTGTGTGTGTGTGTGTGTCGTGTGCGTGCGGCACCTGCACATCTCAGGCCTGCACTGTCCTCACTTCACCCTCCGTTCAATGACCCGGCAAGCGAAACGCGACCCAGACCGTGCAAATGAGAAAAAAGCCACAATGTCGGAAGGTTTATAAAAAATGAATGTATACCGCGTGAACCTGAGAATATATACCTGGGTCATTCGAAGTGCAATGACGTCAAGTCAAAGACGGTGGAATGTCACCCGATCTGAACCGTCGGAGGCTCTGTGAGGAGCTCAGTCATGGCTATAGTAACTTAAGGGTGCACCACAAAAGAGAGGGCCCAGTAAGTGAGCGTTATCGGGCGACAGCCCCAGTTGATCTACTTGTCATTTTTGCGCTCATTATCAGCGGGTGAGTGCCGATTGCATGCATGTTTAGCCCGTTTAGACCAGAGTTAAAAAAGAAAATCACTTTGAAAGATTATACATTCTATAATATTTGCGCCACATTTTTTACGATTTTTCCAAAACAGCAGACCTACAAGCTTGTATGAGCCATGAGCTTGTAGATCTAGCTCTAATTTCAATAGCTAAATTATAACGTGATGTTTAAAACACCAAAAGGGGTTCCCGCCCCCAAAATGGGTTTAGGCCGCTGGCGGCGAATCCAGATGATTCAATGTTATCTTCATCGTATTATGATGATTCAGTGTTCTTATTGTATTATGATGACTAGGCCGATGCCCATTGGGAACGATGTTAAATTCAAGTATAGTTAAAGTCTGAACGCACCTTAAATAAATAAGCAATAATGTGGGTTTTTTTGGTATTCAGACAACCAGCAATGGGTAGAACACTCCCAAAACAATTAGTCTCTGACACTGACTGATCTAGGGGCCGCAATCTGCATTCAAGGATTTTCCTAGAAGCTTTTTGTCATGGGTTGATTTGCCTGTCTGCTTCCTGATTCGCTTCTAGGAACACCTTTGAATGCAGATTGCAGCTCCTAGAATGTGTCACAGAGACTGACGGAGAGAGATTTTTTTGGGGGAGCATTGTACCCATTGCTGGCTGTCTGAATAAAGAAATTAAAAAATGTCATTAAAATGTGGACATTATTATTGCTTATAGCAGCTTTAGGTGACTCAGTCACTCCGTCACAGGATTTGCGTTGGATTTAATGTTGGCCAGCATCACTTGTAAAACATTAAATAAATGCCATTGCCTTTCTTTTTCATATGAAAGGAGAGATTAAGTGCAGTTGTCTGTGTTTTAAACTGATAGTGGATGCAAACCAATGCAAGTTAATGTCACGCCGTCAATAATTTTCACTTGGTGATTTTTAGCCCTATAACCGCAAGCTCTGCTTTCTGTCACATCCTTACTTATCTATCAAAACCACAACCGATCTAAGCTGTCTTTTTTTTCCCAGTTTTTTTCCCCTCATGTGTTTTACTATTTGAGATTATGGTAGATACGCCTACAGAGATACACATCTGGAAACACATTGTAAGTGTCAAAAGGAGACGGAAATCAATCAGATAGCCCATTGTTAAACACGGCGCTAATCATTTGATAACGGCCAAAGCCTGCTGAGGTCCGTGGCCTGTATTTCTATATTCATCTATAAATGCAGCCACGTCTCTGTATACGTGCGTACATCTGTGGTATACGTACGCGTGTACATCTGTAATCCACGTAACGCGAAAACCGTTCGCCCCACGGGCCACCGACTTCAAATTCGACACGCACGTTCCACACCCCCACGGGGAGTGCAGTGCCCGGTGTCGAATCCGTCGGATAGCCGGTTGTCCAGAACCAGCCCAAAAGCCTCTGCCCGGGCTCTGGACCTGATCACCCCTCTATCTCCATATATGGAGCTGGCCTGTTCTGACATCACAGCACTTCATATTTGGGCATGCCTGACACAGAACTCCATATATAGGAATAAAGGGACACAGAGAGACAGATACAGAAATCTCCATATATGGGCAAAAAGGGACACAGACAGATGGGGTATAACGGGTACTCTGACACGGGTACAACGGGCCAGTGTTGTTTTCCTCGACTAAAACTAAGACGAAAAATGTTTGTCGACTACCTTTTTCCACTGACGAAAACTAAATGGAAACTACGGTATGATGACTAAAACTATAAGACTAAATATACTGACAATTTCGTCAACAAATAAAAACTAGACTAAGGGACTAGTGGACAAGAAATCCAGTATAAGTCAATTTACACTTGGTTGCATGCTGAAAATAGCAAGCTACAAGCTCACGCGTTGTGAGCTTGTAGATCAGCTATTTTCAGCAAGTGTAAAAAAAAAAAAAAGTCATTACGACGGCAACAATGCCCACCAAAATACATTTTAGTCGAGTAAATCAACTGCAGATTTAGTCGACTAAAATGTTATGATATTTAGTCGACTAAAACTACACTAGCCTGGGGTCCACCTATGCTTTCTATGGCATAGGCAGCTCCCGGCCGGATCCGCCGGCAGAATCTAGACACAGCTGCACGACATGAGACTGATTAATTAGAGCGAGAGAGAGAGAGAGGAGTGTGTGTGTGTGTGTGTGTGTGTGTGTGTGTGTGTGTGTGTGTGTGTGTGTGTACACGTGTGTGTACATGTGTGCGTGTGTGCGTCAATTTAACAAAGATGCAGACAATCCGAAATCAGCAGAGAGTGATCGACGTTTGCGCTACTCTATGCCGTATTGAAGTGGACTCGGCCCAGACTTTCTTTTCCCTCCCTGGAAATAAAAACGTCTGGGTTTTCCGAGGCAAAAACTACACTAACACTAAAACATTCCGGTTGACTAAAATGTTGAATGTGAAAAGAAAATATTCAAGAGACTATGACTAAAACTAAAATCTGCCAAAAACAAAAATCTGCCAAAAACACTGCAGCGGGCATTGCATTCATAATGGATCTCCAACTTCAATCGTTAGCGACTCGGTGCTCTCTACAGCTGGGCACCGGTCTGGTAGATATAAATGAAAGGAAGACAATGTTGACAGATTCAGACTTCTATAGTGCAAATGAGAAGAAAATGCAGAAGAATCCACAGAAAAGTGAGAGAGAACTCCCACACAGTTTTTTTATTTTTATTCCCACGCTAGAAAAACAAGAAAGCAAACTAAATGTCGTCAGTCAACTGACTGACGACATTTAGCCCTACGTTTCTCTGCCTGTCAGACTCGCATAGTTAAATATGCATGGCCTATGCAATTCAGTATACTGCAAGGGTAGATGAAAACAACTGTAGCAATCGCAAATCTTCCCTGGTTCCGACAACAAAGAGAAAAATAAATATGGTAGACGTTTAGTGGCCAAGTACCGTACTGTACAGTTAAGTGTGTACTGTACTGTATGTATATACAGTATGTGTCTTTTAGATAAGGCTGCCTTTACAGTACAGACACCCTTAGCATTTAGATAATGTTCTAGTTGCGGTAGCCTAGTTGATATCATTTAAAACAAGCCATCGTTACTTGGTACTGTGTTTCATAATCAGAAAGGAAGAGTTCTCCCCTTGTCCCCTAGGGTATAGGTACCCTCACAAAAACATGCAGTAATCCTGGTCTCTAAACTGCCTCCCCCTGGCCAGCCGGGGCGCCTGATGGAGGGGAAAGGAACTGGTTGGAATAACGCGCTATACGTCCAACCAGGGAAACTCCCCCCTGTCAGGTGTAAAAGGAGCAACTTGGACACTCGGGCATGAAGGAAGCATGAGTTCAAGTCCGTTGCTCTCCCCATGTACCCCACATATGGTGACTAGGTTGGCGGAGGGTGTGCATTTGATTGACACAGGGGTGAAAAATGGGTTACAAAATCGTGGGATAAATAATATATGAAAAAAAAAGAAAGAAAGGAAGAGTCCTTTCAGTGGTATATAATAGCGAGGGGGCTTTACTGCCTTTTTTTTTTGTTTTCTTGAGAAACTGTCCTCTCCATCCTGAACTGGAAGAAAAATAAATATGGTTTAGTGGCCACTTTGTAGGTACATACTGGGCTATACTTACATTCTTTCAACATTTTGTTGAAAGAATTCCCCTCTCGCCCCTCTGAGGCTCTGAGTCTGAACCTGGCTGTCATCAGCGCAATGATCGCGTCTACTCTCCATTCAATCTTTCTTAATTGAGCGCGGTGCCGTGCAGGCATGGAAAGTGCGCACGGAATTATAGCGGATCTACAAGTCTCACAACACATCGCAGGCGACGTGTTGTGAGACTTGTAGAGCGGCTATTTTGGGTTGTGCGGTACCGCCTCGAAGAATACACGATGGAAACTAAAATGAGAACTTGACATTCATTAATTCCAAGCGGAGAGCTATACACTGCCAGCAGTGTGCTGTATGCGCACACAACCCAAACGAGTGAAGTGAGCCGGTCGGAGGCAGATAGTATGTCACGTACTGTATGTCTATACGTTTTATGTTCATTCAAATAATTTGTTTGCGCAGGAACGAGGGACCGACACCCCCACTCTCTCTCTCTCTCTCTCTCTCTCTCTCTCTCTCACTTCTAGGCAAGCAAGCAAATGCGATTATGCGATACTTAATATTAATGCAGCAAAGCAAGCAACTGCTCATTTTACTTTGATAACCAGTCATTTGGACCGCAGGGCAAACTGGGTTGGGTCATTTCCTAGTGTTTTAAAATGAGATATTCCTCTAAATCTGGGTAGAAATGTAAAAGAAAAATGATGGTGCCTTGAATTCCAGCCCCTGCCCTTCAAATTCCCTCGGCACGTCCCTGCCCCCCCGATCCCCCCTCTCTCTCTCTCTCTCTCTCTCTCTCTCTCTCTCTCTCTCTCTCTCTCTCTCTCTCTCTCTCTCTCTCTCTCTCTCTCTGAACTCGCCGGGTACGTGTTGAAAAGCCGATCGTTAAGTCTACTTTTAGTTTTTGCGGGCCGCGGGGCAGTGTTGTTTTTGGCAGCAAATTTCTATTTTAGTTTAGTCCTATATAGTCCTTGGAATTAAACTTCATTTACCTGGAATGTTGTTGTGTTAAGTCTAGTTTTAGTCGACTAAGTATCATCAAGATTTTAGTCGACTAAATCTACAGTTTATTTAGTCGACTAAAATGTATTTTGGCGGGCCTTGATGCCGTCGTAATGGCTGATGTTACACTTGCTGAAAATAGCCGATCTACAAGCGCACAACGTGTCGCAGCGTGACGCGCTGTGAGCTTGTAGATCGGCTATTTTCAGCATGCAACCAAATGTAAAATGACTTATACTGGATCTCTTGTCCACTTTAGTCTAGTTTTTATTTCTTGACGAAATTGTCGATATATATATGTCTTATAGTTTTAGTCAGTTTTGATTTAGTTTCTATTTAGTTTTTTAGTGAGTGAAAAAAGGTCGACGAAAACAGTTTTAGTCGACGAAAACAACACTGCCGTGGCGGGGCAGGCGGGTCGTTGATTAATATATTGTTTTGCGGGGCAGGTTGGTGTGGGTTATGAAAAAATCACTAGTACAGTATATAGGCCTACTGTATCACATTAAAAAAATGAAGTAGCCATAACCTGAATGACCTTCAAATATTTATAGTATACCTATTGACAATAATGCAAAGCATCAAGGAAAATCAAAACGCACGCAAGCGCTGGTCGTGTGCGCGCGCACACACACACACACACACACACACACACACACACACACACGCGCAGACAGACTTTTTCTGGCAACGGGGTGCAAATTTCAAACTGTGCTATGCTGTTCTCTACTACAAATACTATTAACATTGAGTGACTGCAGTTTCTTCCAGCGGTGAAATGTCCATTTAAGTCAACGATCAACTCCATCATCTTGTCAACGTTCAGA
>NC_137883.1:6250953-6503453 GCF_963924005.1 Protomyctophum bolini | reverse complement strand
CGGCAGAGACGTACAGTCGTTATGTAATGTAAATATAATGTAAATGTATGTGTCGCCAAGTCACGCACTGCGCCTGCACTGTCGCTCGCCCACGCCTGGATTCCCTGTCACCGCAGCCAGCCGTGTGGGCGTTGCTTACGTAGTTTTGAGTAAGTGGAGTGCTGAGGAGCAATGGCAGCTTGTCTGGAAGCCAACCGTATCTATATTCCACCTATATATATGCTATATAGTCGCTGCTCGCATGTAAGCACAGGGTATGACTTAAGCCCAGTGGTGGAAGGTAACTAAGTACATGTACTCAAGTACAGTACTGTTGTACTGTTCTGTATTTTGAGGTGCTTTTACTTTACTTGAGTACTTCCATTTTTTTGGATAATTGACACTTCTACTCCTCCACTTCATCTCGGAGGCACATATTGTACTTTTTACTCCACTACAATTATTTGACTTTGGCTATTCGAAAATAGATGATTTGTAAGCTTGTGGATCTTCTTTTTTTTCTGGGTCACTCATAATGAGTACTTGTATTCTATATTATAGTATATTTCGACACCCAACACTTTAGTTTTTTCTATTCAAGTAAAAGCTTGAATACAGGCCTTTTACTTGAAACGGCATCTCTGCATTGTTCGGTTGCCGCGTGTTGAAAGGGTGCTGATCTACACGCTCACAGAGCCCATCTGCAAGCTCAAGCTGTGAGCTTGTATATCTGCTATTTTCCTTTGGGAAGCCGCGTATAGGGCTGCCCTCCCCTGGGCTGCTTCCGTGATACGGTCAGACAACCTGGTACCTGGTATCGATTCCGGTTCTTAACGGTTCCCTATATTTCGGTTCCAAAATGGTATAAAATAACTTAAATAAGAGGTCAAATGTTTATTTAACAAAAGAGCTCAATGTCAATCTAAGACATGTATAATGAACAGTATAACATCCTCTCCTTTATTGAGCCATTTGTGGATAATATAGTGATTCTTTTAAATATAATATCTATTCTGTATTTACCCAGTTGTTGTAGGCTGTTCTTCTCCTATTACCAATAACAAATAAAAGCATGTCTGAGAGCAACACACACACACACACACTGGGCAAATTAGCATCTCCGGCCGATAGGTGAGAACGGGTTTTCCGATCGACGTGCTAATGGGCATGGGGGGATCATTGAAAACAAAGGCGGCCTGCTTGCTGTGGTTTGCTACTAACAGAAATACAAGGGCTGCCCAAAGTAGGCTATCTTTTGTTGTTTTTTCGCCACCTCTCTTCGAAGTTAGACTGGCAAGCTCTAAACTGACTGGGCACCTGGACCCTACGCCGTGATCACACACACACACACACACACACACACAATCTCTCACACACACTCACACACACACACACACACACACGATGTGAGTGCACCAACGCTTTCTCTCTCCTCCTCTCTCGTCATGTTGATTCAATGCCAGCGTGTGTGCTGCGCCAGTATGCAGTGAAGACTCAGGCGAGGCGCCAGATTCCTGTCCCCTCTCTTAAAACGTTTCCTCCCAGAAACTTCACTTGAAAATTACGTTTAAGAAAACTTTAATAATGATGTTGCTTCAGTGCCAGGCGCAGCGCGTGTCACTGTCTCTAGACTCCTCGACAACTAAACTAACTCCACGCAGAGAGATAGCTCCGCCTCTGCAAGCCACAAGCCCACAACGCGTCGCTGATGCAACGCGATGTAGGCTTGTAGATCAGCTCTGTTCCCTGAGCGTCTATTAAAGGGAAAGACTCGTGTGACTGCGTGTCCGTGGGAACCGATAGAGAGAACCGAAATTGAATTATTGTAATGGGTATACCCGTTACCCGGGCATGTTCGGTTCGGTACATACTGTACTTGGTGCCGAGGTTCGGGACCCACCCCTACGTGTGTCTCAATTTGGCTGGCCTAATGTGTTGGGCGTGTGTGAATTGGAGGGGCAGAGCTGGCTTGTCAAAAACAAGCCGGCTCTGTAATTCCCCCTTGGAGTCCATAGAGGCTGCATATCGCACTCAGTGAGTGTGATATGCAGAGGGCTTTGTGTTTGTGTTTGTAGAGAGCTTTGTGTTTCCACTTTCACCAACATGGGGAGTATAATGAATTCCCCTGTGTTCTGCGTGGATAAGCATGTGATTAAGTAACGTATCACGTGTCGGTACTCGTGTGTGTGTGAGCGGTTGTAACCCCTAGTTACAAACTCGAGTTCCCTCCATCAGGACCTGCAACACCGTGCGCAGCATCGCTGAAATCTGAGTTGTTTTACTGAAGAATAGATACTGATCAAGCTCGGTTCTTTGGAGACACGTGTTCAAATTAGAGTTGCCCTCCATGAGAGGAGGGCAGCTCTGTGGGAAGAGGGCACATAAGTGACATAACACACATAATAAATGCATCATGCTGTATGTATACTAAATTCATACATTATGTATTATGTACAGGTCAATGCATGTGCACGCACGCACGCTCGCTCGCTCAGACACACACACACACACACACACACACACACACATCTCTCTCGTGCCATTAACCACAAGGTTAATGAGAATAATCTGATTCTGCACACTTTATGCTGTGAATCTCATGAAAAACGTTTGGTCGACAGAACTATAATCATAATTTTCTTTACTTTTGGTTGGATAACTTGACCAAGCACTGCTAATTGAAAAATACCATCTCTTTCAATGATTTTTTATTTGGTTTTCAATTATTTGACATAGATCACATTGACGTACATAAAACAAAAACAAAACAAAACATAAACAAAACAAAACAAAACAACAACAACAACAACAACAACAACATGCCAGCAAATAGTACAGAAAAGTAGTCAGGTATATAGTTGGTACTTCATATATACACATATGCATACACATTCACATAAATATATTTTATATATATACATACATACATATCTTTGCATACCTATACATACACATACTCATATATACATACACATACTCATATAACTTCTTCTCATACTGTTACACCCATACATATTACTCTTTTCCATTCCTCTTTTGAAAATCTTGCAATAGGTGAACAATCTCTGACGAAGTCAGTAAGATTGCCTTTTAATACATATGATAATCTCTCCATTGGCAATATCGACATGAGTTTTTCATACCATAATTGTATGTCAGGGGGATCCTCCTCATCTAACCATTTTTGTAGAATTGTGAGCCGTGCAACATAAAGGGCTATTCGTAATATGTATCTATATCTTAAGTCATAATCAAAGTCTAATCCCAGTACCCAGTAAGTTCACTGGGTTTAACTGTATCCTGATATCTGAAAAATACCATCTAATTAAAATGAACATAGATAACAGCATGTGGTGAAAGTATGTGAATTAGTTAATTGGACAGATCCGTTAATGACAACGATTTCACCTCGACACCTGGCAGAACACAGCTAATCCAAACTTTATATCTCTTAAATAGCATTGCATTCAATTTATTTCAGCTTACTATGTCAGTATAGCACGCATGTTGGTGTATAATACAAAGAGTTTCAGAAGACATGGGCAGTTACTTTGGCTTGTGAGAAACAGCACTTATGTAGGCCTCTACAATCTACAGTACATTATGTACATAATGGCTTTCTATAACCAAGCTTTGCCCAAAGGTATGCTTATATCCCTGAATCAACCTGAGCTTGACAATTATAGATTTTTTTTAGTAGGCCTATGTGTGTTGTGTATCTGACCCAAGACCAAATAAACAACGTAATGAGATCTACAGTTCAACAGCCAGAATCATGTGCCCTAAGCCTAAGGCATGATTGGACATTGCATGCACGCACGCACGCACGCACGCAAGCACACACCTGGATTTTACTGTTCAAATTGTTGGTTGTTGTAGTATGTTGTTGTAGCATGATGTCAGTCCTGAGTTTGCTTGCTCTTCACGTGGCATATAACTAGAGTTTTGTATGAATAGGAACAAATCGCCCCGGGGAAGCTTGGGGCAGAAAAATGTCCAGGGAGACATAATGGCTTTCTTCCTTGGCTGACTATGAGCCTCAAGGGGGAAATAATACAGTAGGATATCAACAGTTTAGACTTGAGTGTCGGAAACAGGAGTTGGTCGGTTGTAAAACCCTAAAACCCTATACTTGCACTAGAGGTGCATTGCATGGCAGGATTTCCAATTTGGGTGGGGCCGGGCACATTAAAAGTGATGGGTGAGGCCGACACAAATTTTGCTTTTAATCCAGCCATTTGTCTATTCTCTTTCCAACATAAATATCAGACTTCCTGCTTGCAGGACTTCAAAAGAGGGTTGCAGAGCCTATCAGGATGTTTAAGTGAACATTTCCGGTAGGGATGCACCGAAAGGGAAATTCTTGGACGAAACCGAATACCGTTGTCATGGCCGTACCTTAAAGCTACCTGATTTATGGCAAAATAAATGGTTATGGCAAAACTTAACTTAAATAAGAATCACTATTATGAGTCCTAAAACATTTATTCAGGTCTTTTGAACGCATTAATTGCATACACTATTCGGTGTTATATTTTCTGCCTATTCAGGCCGAAACCGAATAGGCCGAAAATGCATTTTTAGCCATTTTCTGCCGAATATTTTCTGCGGCCGAATATTCGGTTCATCACTAATTTACGGTCTTCCAAAAAAGATGGCTCATTAGCTCTCTGACCTTAAATGGCTCCTATAAGTCAGCAAGGTTGCTGGCTTCATGTCGACTCTTGGCTTTGGCGTGCGCCCCAAACAATGTGCTCATTCAACGTCAAACGCCAAGTCAGACACAGCGTAAACCCAGCTCACAAAAGCCAGAGTAGATGTGAAAATGATCCCAGAAGTGTTTTAATTTGATATTTGAGTGCATGTTGCAACACCGTTGCATAATATTTTATTTAATCACTCAAACCCTACCAGATTCCTAAGGGCTCTACACTAGCCCCCCCCCCCTACTGTTTTTGCCTTTCCCTCACAGGACCCCCGTCTTTCTAGACTCACCGATCTGGCATCTCAAAGGCAAATATTGTACTTTTACTCCACTACAATTATTTTAAAAACGTTATAGTTACTTTGTAGATGTTGATTAGTATTACAACACAACTACCACGTAATATTTCGGCCATTTGAAAATAGCAGATCTATGTGTCGCATTGTGACCTTGTAGATCTGCCATTTTCAAAATATGTGTATACCCTCTGGTATAGCCCTCTGGTGATACATGTTATGCTTTTGACGACTTGTGTGACGGGACATTCTGTATAGTACTTTATACTTTTGGTACTTTTACTTCAAATGTGAGTAGTTTCCACCACTGGTGTGTTTGTTGTGGGCTAGGTCAGTGGTTCCCAAAGTGGGGTCCGGGGACCCCTAGGGGTCCTTGAGGGAGTTCCAGGGGGCACCCAGCTAAATGATAATTTGGAACCAATTGGACCCTTATGGGTCTGTAACTCAGAGAGTGTACAAATGGAACAAAAATGGACCCTTATGGGTCTGTAACTCAGAAAGAGAGTGTACGCAGTTAGATTAACATTGATTTTACAATATAAATTGGGGTCGATCCAGAGATAGAAATGCTATTATTATATTAAATCGGTCCTTAGCCTAATGCATGTCAAACTGGGGGTCCTTGAAATTAAACGGGTTGAGAATCACTGCTATAGAGCCATACAAATCTTCTCTTATTGGGGTCCCTGGCATATCTTTTCAAATGGGGGTCCACGCGCTCATTAGTGTCAATTTGGGGGTCCTTGACATGAAAAAGTTTGGGAACCACTGGTCTAGGTCACGTGCCCCGCTCTGCCCAACAGAGTGAGTCCTTCTCCCTTGGTGACTCCCTGGGGCAGATACAGTAGAAAGCCTGTCTCACCTGGTGACTCCCTGGGGCAGATTTAGTAGAAAGCCTGTCTCACCTGGTGACTCCCTGGGGCAGATTTAGTAGAAAGCCTGTCTCACCTGGTGACTCCCTGGGGCAGATTTAGTAGAAAGCCTGTCTCACCTGCAACATATACAACATCTTGAGAACCTTTTTTTTTTCGTCTGAAAATACAGTAATGCCGTTCTCCATTGCACATAATATTATAGTATGTATGAGGAGAACGCTGCACTGAAAGTACACGGCTTTCTATGATGGCAAGTTTGAGTTTCAAGTTAAGGAGCTCAGCTTTGATTGTCTTGAGTGCAGGAGGAACAGAGAGAAGATAAAGTACACACACCAAAGTGAACAGAGTGGAATTGCGTGCGTGCGTGCGTGCGGGTCTTACGGTACACCCCTTCTCTAATTTGGGTCAGTGCGGTGCAGTTCACATAATTAATATTTGCGGTGCAATTATTCAAGGTCCATAAGTGTAACATTATGTCTTTGTTCGGGGCTCCTCCGACATTGTAGCAGCCTCACTAATCGTAATTTCCCCTGGCATCGATACAAGCAGAGTCAACGTGCACGAAACCCATTTTTCATGCACGTTATACCTTGTAATGTTTTAGAAACGTAGCCGTCTATAGCAGTGGTTGCACCACTCAAAAACTATAGATAATGTACTGTGTGTGTGTGTGTGGCGGTGTCCCTGGGTCTGTCCCTGTGTCCGAGCACGGGAATAGCGTTTGTTCACCACCAAGTGTCACTGTTGCACAGCCTAACACACAGACACACACAGGCCAGGGAGGAGGGCCAGTACAGTACAGTACAGTACCACCCACTTCAGACGGGTCTGATTTTTTTTACTTCCCTCCCACTTTTTAAAATGTCGTTATTCTTTGTATGGCACCTAACTTTGTTTAGAAAGGCACTTTATAACTAAACGTTACCTTACCATACCTGCCCTTACCTTACCTTTAATGTATAACAAACGATAATAAAAAAAGAATGAGGGGGAATTATTGCATAATTAGTATTATGGTGGCCCCACAGTTCAGTTTCTCATTGTGGCACTTCACCATATGATCCTGATGTCCACATCCAGGGGCAGTTCTGGCAGGTTTTCCATGTGGTGGGAAAAGGGTGTCGTAAAGTTGGGGGCCACACAGGGGGGTGTGTAGCCCTGGTCCAGTGCTTACAGCGAGTCTCTCTCTTGACGCCCTGTGGAAGTCCCTTCCGCAGCCCTCTGGTGATATTCTCACTCCCTTGCGAGGATTTTCAAATCCCAGCAAATAAACAAAACGACGTAACTACTCACCGAAACAAAGCCTGCTAGACCTTGATAAAAGTCTATTCTCGGAGCTGGGTCTCAGGTCCCCAGCTTCTCTCTAAAATGCACTATTTTCATCATTAAATAAAATGAATCCAACCAGATTGGCGCAGGCAAAACCCGGAAATGCCGTAGTAGAAGAAATGACTGCCCAGTAAATTCAGGGTACATTGCGTTATTAAAATTGCACAAAGTGCATTTTAGAGAGAAGCTGGGGACCTGAGATGCTTCCCAGCTTCGAGAATAGACTTTTACCAAGGTCTAGCAGGCTTTGTGTCGGTGAGTAGTTACGTTGTTTTGTTTATTTGCTGGGAATTATAAACACTCGCACAGGAGTGAGAATATCACCAGAGGGCTGTGGAAGGGACACAGGGCGTCAGAGAGAGGGGTGTGGTGTTAACATTGCCTGAATTCTAGTGATTCTTAAAACTTGTAAAACACAAAACCCCTAGGGTTATTTATGATTGGGCAACTATTTAGCACATATAATTGACTGAGCTTCTCAAAGGACACTCGAGCTACACTTGATTTATTGATGGAAATAAATGTAACAACAAGCATGTTTAAGAAAAATAAGAAAATGAATTCTTCTTAATAAAGAATTACTGCTGCCTTTTTTTTTTTTACTCAAATGTACATTATATTTTAATTAATTGGAATATAATATATATTATATTCTAACCTCCAAGGACCCCTGGAGGTCCCCATACAACTTTGAGAACCACTGCAATACGTTTATCAGCTGCACCAGGCCCATTTTGTGGCCCCCCAGATAGTTTTTAGTACATTTTCAAATATACAATACTATTTATACTATGGTTTGGCTGAATACTTGATGGTTATTATTCCGAGCATGTACTGTAGCCTATTGCCCACTGTGCCAAGCTACTAACCCATTCTGACCTGAGATCAGATTCATACGAGGTTTCCACTCATGGACACACACTGGTCTGATGAACCCATTCTGACCTGAGATCAGATTCTAAAAATGTCAGTCGTTCTTCGAGCTTTTTCAAAAAGCTCGTAGCTATGAGCTTGTAGATCTGCTATAGCTAAAGCACGACATGATGCTAATACCAAAATGGGTTCCCGTTCAGAATGGGCTAAATTCAATGCTGTGCCTGCCCCTGCGGACAGATGAACTCCATTGCTTGCATGAGTCCAGAAATGTAACTAAACCTTGGCGGATAATAATTATTATGTCTAGTTTAAAAAAAAGATGTGCGCCTACAGTATGTGCGGTATAAACGTGCAATGCCGTTATAGTTATACAGTTTACAGTATAACCCATTCTGGGTGCATGGGAACCCCTTTTGGTGTCGTAAGCATTATGTTGTACTTCAGCTATTGAAAAATAGCAGATCTACCAGTCTTCTCCACGTATGGTTATCCAGGGTTAGATGAGGTCAGTGTCGTGATCTTCATATTATGGAGTCACGAGGCGTGATGTCACGAGTAGTGACCATATATGGAGGCGTGACTAACGGACGGGAGATGCCGGTTTTCATAGTAAATGTGACCTGTGGTCACAACCAGTGGTGTAAAGTAATTTTTACTCATTTACTGTACGTTTTAGTACGATTTTGAGATTTCATTTTTTTCTTTACTGGAGTATTTCCAATTTACATTCACTTCGACTCCACTACATCTCAGAGGGAAATATACTTTTACTCGACTGCAATTATAGGAAAACTTTAGTTACAGTACTAGTTACTTAGTAGTAGATTTGTATCAGCCCTATATACATTTCTGCCACTTGAAAATAGCCGATTTACACGCTCACAATGCGTCACATCGCACGCTTGTAGATCTGCTATTTTCCAAATGATTTTAATGCATTTGACTCATTTGAAACTATATACTTTGTACTTGTGGTATGCTTTAAGTACATGTTGATACCAATACTTTTGTGCAAGTAAATGTTGAATTCTGGGTATTTACATGGAACTGGTGTATACATTGCAGTATTGATACTTTTACTTGACATAATAGGACAGTGGTTTTCAACCCTTTTCATATGAAGGACCATTCTTCATTCAGCCTTTGAACCTCATGACATTTAGCCTCTCAGGCCGTAAAACGTTTCATATTTAGTTTGTCGTATTGGATAAGATTATGTCCACAATTGCATGCCGTATTGATGTGGTGATCAAAATAACAATGACTTCTACAATCTGTAATTGTGTAGACGTCTTATAAATGAATTAATGCAGATGTTTTAACAATATATGAACTCTTGAGCTCTATGCTCTATGCAACATTCTAGAAATAAACTTCTAACTGTGAGATTGCTTTGTAAGCTTCATATTTAATATGAGAATATGTATCCAATATATATCTGGATAATATATGTATAGTCTAACAATATTGAATAAGTGGATATTAATTATAAACTGCAGCAGATTCATAAGAGGATTGCTCCACATTCTTTCAGTAACATAGAAACAACAAGAAAAACAGTTTTCCAAAACACTATTTGTCTACAGTGGTGGGGTTTCTGTACAGGACTGGTCAATGCCTATAACAACAAATTAGTATGTTGTCAAATCATCAAAGTCTCATAGCCAATTGTGCTCTACTGTTCTCATTTAATAGCTTATCTATATTTACAGTGAAATCCCATTGTGTAATGTGTCCATAGTGTAATAAGGCATTAATATGACCAGGATAAGTCAGGATAAGTCATGATCTGTGTAATAACTATATCCTATATCCATCATTACATTGTTATTAACAACAGAGACACAATAACAGCAACAACTGTATTGTCTAAATCTGGGAAACCTGGACAACTTTATGTCTTTAAGTCATTGTTCAGGTTGTGTTGCTCTGAGGGAATGAGGAGCACTCAGGTGTGTGGAATTAGTTTCAATAGAGTTGTGATGACTGCAATTCAATGTTTATTCAAATGCTAAATAATGAACAAACCCCACATTCTTTCCCCAGGTTAAAATGTAAATGAGGGAATGAGGAGCACTCGTGGAATTAGTTTCAACAGGCTTGTGTCTGCACTTTGTTAAAAAACAAATCTACCTGAAATGACTCATAATGAGTAATTATGAGTAACACATTGTTATCTCTTAACAGTTAACACGTGCCTTAGTGTCTCGATTTTCTCACTACAGAGTGTTTCACTGTTGTCTTGTAAGTTGTTACTCAGGGTATTTTAATTTATTTTTGTATTTTATTTTATGCTGCGTTTTTAAAACAAACATTGAACTAAAAACAAACATTAAACCTGTATAAAACTCAATCTAATGCATTGAGAAACAGAACTGTAATTGTGACTTCATAAATAAGAGTGACGACATACCTGCTGTTTACTGGGAGTTCTTCCACATGTGGTGCATATAAAACTGCTGGTTTATAATAAACCTTAAAAATCAGTATAGTGGTTCATCCAAAAATGACGTATTTTCTACCAAACTCTCCATTGGGACTCCTACTGGAGACTGGTGTTATCAAACTATATGGTATGGATATTATGTACAGATTAATATTTAGGATTTGTCCACATTCTTTCAGTAACATCAGAACCAAGTATAGAAACAGCTCTGGTGAAGAAACAACTGCTCATACTGTGTTTTGTTTGTTATTTTATAGTTTTTCTCTCTCAACTGACTTTGCATGCGTTTATTTTATACATTTGATATTAATGTTTTGTAAACATTAATAAGTATTCATATCAAACAGTCATGTGTCCAGTGAACAGAGTATAACATCTGAACAAACACAATAACAGCAACATTAATGTTAATTTAAATATGGAAACCTTACAGTGTGAGACCTTTGTTCAGATTGTGGTGTGGTGAAGGAACGTGGAACGTTCATTCAATGTAATTTGAATGCAAATAATGAAGTACACCTGCATTCTTTCACCTGGTTGAAGTGTAAATAGGGTTAATAGGCTACATGTGAATATGATCATTCACTATAAACAATGCCTTCAAATGCAGAGATTAAGCGTGTTAATGGTCACTGGTTGTCTGCCGTTGGACAGATCGCCTGTTAATGAGTGACGAGTTTCACCAAAACTACAGAAATAGGTCTATCACATGAAACTATCTACAGTTCCCAAAATAAAGACCACCCACCCACAACCACCGCAGTTAGTTATATTATATCAGGATACTTTACCATACGCATTGGTTAAATCTGTATAACATTTTATTTCTAAAAAGTTGCAGCTTTACATAGTACACAAGCCTTCACATCTTGTCTTTTACAAGTATATATACATAGTATTGGGCCCCTATTGGCCTATTGGCCTACACATTCAGAGCGAATGTTTTTAACTCAAATCTTTGCTTCTGGGAGGTCACTGGAACATCATATTTTTGAAAGGCGGTCAAATACATATATTTTGACATGAAATATTGAGAACCACTCATATAGAAACATGAGGTTATTCAGAAAATTGTCATGAATTAGAAGATTTTTTATTTTATTTCGACGTCGGGGTTAAAACAAGACCCGCTCTACTCGGGCCGACATCGCTGTGCTGCTTTGACTCATTGCAATGTTCCACTGCTACACTGGCCCATTTTACTTTTAGTCATGGTCTCGTGAATAGTTTTCATTTAGTTTTAGTAACATTTTAGTCACCTGGAATGTCTTTGTGTTGGTCTAGTTTTAGTCGAGTAAATCTACTGTTGATTTGGTCGACAAATGTATTTTGGCGGGCCTTGATGCCGTCGTAATGGCTGTTTTTACACTTTTTTCAGCATGCAGCCAAGTGTAAAATGACTTATACTGGATCTCCTGTCCCTTCCTAACATTTTAGCCTAGTTTTTATTTGTTGACGAAATTGTCAGCAGGCCTATATTTAGTTCCACTTATAGTTTTCGTCAGTGGAAATGAGGTATAGTCGACGAACATTTTTCGTCTTAGTTTTAAAGGACCACTTCACCACTTTTCAAACCTTCTTCATATAGGTCCTCACTAATAATCATGAAAGAAATGGTGCCATTTTTTTCTACTCGGTCTGTGTCTCATAGGAGGGCTGTGGGCAGTTCAGAAACCGTCTTCCAGTGACATCATCGATGGGGAATATTGGCATATTGTTGTTCATCATGTTTAAAAACAATCTGCCTAATGATGATGTCACTGGAAGACGTTTTCTAAACTGCCCACAGCCGTCCTACGAGACACAGACTGCCTTTTTGTTCATGATTATTATATGAAGATAGGTTGAAAAGTGGTGAAGTGGTCCTTTAAAGTCGACGAAGAAAACAACACCGCTATTGTCATCATATTGTATGTGTACATGTGTACGTTACAGGACTGGGCGAAGGAGGACTACAGCGGGGGGTGTCCTGTTAATGTCATGGCACCGGGCCTGCTAACGTATTACCACCCCAGCCTGAGGAAACCCTGCGGCAGGTAATCAGCCCTAGTACCTACAGCTGGCCATCGAAGCCCAGCATGTTGCAACGCTCTCTCTCTCTCTCTCTCTCCAGGGAGAAACTTGCTCCTTACTCTGACATTATGGTACTGTGTGTGTGTGTGTGTGTGTGTGTGTGTGTGTTCTCTCTATAGGCCTACTTATTTTCTTTAAAGAGTAATTGGCTGTCCAACCCCCAGTGGTGATTTTCTCTCCTTTATTGAGATAGCAGGTGTGTTCCTGGGGAGATAGCACAGGGCTGCCAGCCAACAGGAGAAAAATCTCTGGTGGGATTCTATGCTATAGCCTTGCGGGGGGATATAATGTGGGTCTCTCTCGCTCTTTTTCTCTCTCTCTCTCTGAGCCAGCCGGTTTTAACAATATTTTCACAATCTCTGGGCGTTCGGTCGGGTATAGTAACGGTTAGCAAGGGGAAGCAACACGTATATGCAGTGGGAGAACAGCAGTGTGCTTTAAAACGCCCACCTGTCAATGTGTGTGTGTGTGTGTGTGTGTGTGTGTGTGTGTGTGTGTGTGTGAGCGCATTCTTATCGTTGTTGATACAGGTCTTTGTGATATGAATCTACAGGTAGATTACATACATTTTTTTGTATGTCCTGTAAAAAAATCCAAACCATTCAGGACGGGAACCCCTTTTGGTGTTTTTGCTCCTTCTGGAGGTTCTTGTTGCTATAGTAAATGGCAATATAACATTTTTGAAAATAGATTTGAGAAATTTCTGAAAACTTTAGGTCGGTATTTAGAAGGCTTTTTTAGAAACGGCCTTAGTCCAGGCCTGACATAGAAATTTTCAAAATGTCTTCCAAATTCTGACAACTGTCTGAAAAACCTTATGTTTCTATATCAGTGGTGCTAAATATTAAAAAAACTATGTAATTGGCCGCCGACCCCATCTGAAAATATGTTGTTCCAGGGACACCCCCCCCCCCCCCCCCAAGAAGCAAAGATTTGAGTTAAAACCGTTCCCCCTGAAAGAATATATGGTCATGCTCGTAGCGCTATGAGCACGACACAAAATACCTGAACTGCAGGCTGCCCGCCAAAGATCTCTCACATTGACATAACCCACTCCACTCCAATTCCAAATTGAGAGTACAAATGGAACCCAAATCTGCGAGGGTCTCTCTGGGAGAGGGAACAAAGTGGAAACCAGATGGACCCACCCTTGGCTATAGATCTCTCTCTCTCTCGTCGGAGTTAAATGAACACAGAGCGTTTCATACTGCGTATACTAGACGCGCCGTGTGCCTACAGAGCAGTGACCTGAGCAGAATGGAGAGCAACAGCAGTGATTATGCCCCCGCTAACATGCATTAGTCCAGTTCTAAAGAAATGGACACGGGGCCAAACGTGGCATTCTCATGGGACGACGGCCCCTTAAACCATTCTGGGCGGGGGGGGGAACCCCTTTTGGGTGTGTTATAATAAAGCATTATGTTATTGAAAAATAGCAGATCTACAAGCTCGTAGCGCGCTATACGAGCTTGCAGGTCTGCTATTTCTGAAAAAAATCGCGAATTAACTCAAATCTTTGCTTCATGGGTCAGGGTCCCTGGAACGACATATTTTCAGATGGGGGGGGGGGGGGGGGGGTCGACGGCCCAATTACATATAATTCTGGGAGTCCTTGACATGCAAACGCTGGAGAACGACTCGCATATAGAAACACGGGGGTTGTTTTTTCTTCATAAAACTGTGATGATTAAAGTAAGGCTAATTTAGTTAGAATCGTCCTCCGGGTCTAAATGGGTTAATCCATTTCTAATGGCCTGTTAGGAGATGCACAATGCCGAACGAACGAGAGAGAGAGAGAGAGAGAGAGAGAGAGAGAGAGGTGGATAACGAAGAGAGGCAACCGGGGGGGGGGTGGGCGTTCAGGGAACGCATTTCCATAATGACATTACGTCCACAGGGAGAGAACAGGGAGCTCATTGCATATAGCGCGACTATAGCCCATTTTGGGCGCGAATCCCTTTTTGTGTTATAGCATTATGCTATGCTTTAGCTATTGAAAAAAATAGCAGATCTACAAGCTCATAGCGCGCTACCGAGTGGCGCGCTACGAGCTTGTAGGTCTGCTATCTATTTTTTTGAAAAATCGAAGAGCGACTTGACACAGAAACATAGCTTTTTCAGAAAACTGTCAGGATGTCGAAGACATTTTTAGAATCTGATCCCGGGTCAAAATGGGCTAGAAGAGGAGCGGACGGGACCGTTCCTATACCCTCATACGGGAGATGGATCCTCTCAAGGACATACTTGACGTTATGTGTGTCCTTGACACACATAACGGCACACATGTAATCAACAAAAGTCTTGAAAAATGACAATTCGCAGCGTTTGCTGCGTTTTACGCGAGGATGAAATTCGGACATTACCAATTTAGCGTCCCTATTCTGAGGGACGATAAGCCAAATTGTGAAGGACACTTTTTTTCTTTTAGATTGATTCCATCATCCTAATATAAATGCACCACGTCTCTGTGTTTATACGTATACGTCTGTATAGCCCCGAACTGAGTGAGTGAACTCATGCTTCCTTCAATGCATGAGGAGTGAGCAGGCCGCTTCTTAGGGGGGGGAGTTTTCCCCCGAACACGAATTCAGCTGCTCTGTTTTCCCAGAGCGCAGCAAACTCGGTGGCTAGGCTAGCTAGTTTCTTGGGACGTTTGTGGTCGTGACTCGTGACTACATCTGTCATTAAAGAAAATGATGAAAAACGGCGCGCTATAGTATGCCGTACGATATGGGCTATAGCCCACGGTCCAAAATGATGAGAAACGAGGCTAACTTTTTTTTTCAAAATTTCAAAAAACATGGGCTATAACCCATCGTTTTTGTCATTTCGTCATTTTTTTCAAATCCTCAAAAATGATGAAAAACGGCACGCTATAGTATGCCGTACGATATGGGCTATAGCCCACGGTCCAAAATGATGAGAAACGAGGCTAACTTTTTTTTTCAAAATTTAAAAAAACATGGGCTATAACCCATCGTTTTTGTCATTTTGTCATTTTTTTAAAATCTTCAAAAATGATGAAAAACGGCGCGCTATAGTATGCCGTACGATATGGGCTATAGCCCACGGTCCAGAATTATGAGAAACGAGGCTAACTTTTTTTTTCAAAATTTCAAAAAACATGGGCTATAACCCATCGTTTTTGTCATTTCGTCATATTTTTCAAATCCTCAAAAATGATGAAAAACGGCACGCTATAGTATGCCGTACGATATGGGCTATAGCCCACGGTCCAAAATGATGAGAAACGAGGCTAACTTTTTTTTTCAAAATTTCAAAAAACATGGGCTATAACCCATCGTTTTTGTCATTTCGTCATTTTTTTCAAATCCTCAAAAATGATGAAAAACGGCGCGCTATAGTATGCCGTACGATATGGGCTATAGCCCACGGTCCAAAATGATGAGAAACGAGGCTAACTTTTTTTTTCAAAATTTCAAAAAACATGGGCTATAACCCATCGTTTTTGTCATTTCGTCATATTTTTCAAATCCTCAAAAATGATGAAAAACGGCACGCTATAGTATGGCGTACGATATGGGCTATAGCCCACGGTCCAAAATGATGAGAAACGAGGCTAACTTTTTTTTTCAAAATTTAAAAAAACATGGGCTATAACCCATCGTTTTTGTCATTTCGTCATTTTTTTCAAATCCTCAAAAATGATGAAAAACGGCGCGCTATAGTATGCCGTACGATATGGGCTATAGCCCACGGTCCAAAATGATGAGAAACGAGGCTAACTTTTTTTTTCAAAATTTCAAAAAACATGGGCTATAACCCATCGTTTTTGTCATTTCGTAATTTTTTTCAAATCTTCAAAAATGAAGAAAAACGGCGTGCTATAGTATGCCGTACGATATGGGCTATAGCCCACGGTCCAAAATGATGAGAAACGAGGCTAACTTTTTTTTTCAAAATTTCAAAAAACATGGGCTATAACCCATCGTTTTTGTCATTTCGTCATATTTTTCAAATCCTCAAAAATGATGAAAAACGGCACGCTATAGTATGCCGTACGATATGGGCTATAGCCCACGGTCCAAAATGATGAGAAACGAGGCTAACTTTTTTTTTCAAAATTTAAAAAAACATGGGCTATAACCCATCGTTTTTGTCATTTCGTCATTTTTTTAAAATCTTCAAAAATGATGAAAAACGGCGCGCTATAGTATGCCGTATGATATGGGCTATAGCCCACGGTCCAGAATTATGAGAAACGAGGCTAACTTTTTTTTTCAAAATTTCAAAAAACATGGGCTATAACCCATCGTTTTTGTCATTTCGTCATATTTTTCAAATCCTCAAAAATGATGAAAAACGGCACGCTATAGTATGCCGTACGATATGGGCTATAGCCCACGGTCCAAAATGATGAGAAACGAGGCTAACTTTTTTTTTCAAAATTTCAAAAAACATGGGCTATAACCCATCGTTTTTGTCATTTCGTCATTTTTTTCAAATCCTCAAAAATGATGAAAAACGGCGCGCTATAGTATGCCGTACGATATGGGCTATAGCCCACGGTCCAAAATGATGAGAAACGAGGCTAACTTTTTTTTTCAAAATTTCAAAAAACATGGGCTATAACCCATCGTTTTTGTCATTTCGTCATATTTTTCAAATCCTCAAAAATGATGAAAAACGGCACGCTATAGTATGGCGTACGATATGGGCTATAGCCCACGGTCCAAAATGATGAGAAACGAGGCTAACTTTTTTTTTCAAAATTTAAAAAAACATGGGCTATAACCCATCGTTTTTGTCATTTCGTCATTTTTTTCAAATCCTCAAAAATGATGAAAAACGGCGCGCTATAGTATGCCGTACGATATGGGCTATAGCCCACGGTCCAAAATGATGAGAAACGAGGCTAACTTTTTTTTTCAAAATTTCAAAAAACATGGGCTATAACCCATCGTTTTTGTCATTTCGTAATTTTTTTCAAATCTTCAAAAATGAAGAAAAACGGCGCGCTATAGTATGCCGTACGATATGGGCTATAGCCCACGGTCCAAAATGATGAGAAACGAGGCTAACTTTTTTTTCCAAAATTTCAAAAAACATGGGCTATAACCCATCGTTTTTGTCATTTCGTCATTTTTTTCAAATCCTCAAAAATGATGAAAAACGGCGCGCTATAGTATGCCGTACGATATGGGCTATAGCCCACGGTCCAAAATGATGAGAAACGAGGCTAACTTTTTTTTTCAAAATTTCAAAAAACATGGGCTATAACCCATCGTTTTTGTCATTTCGTAATTTTTTACAAATCTTCAAAAATGAAGAAAAACGGCGCGCTATAGTATGCCGTACGATATGGGCTATAGCCCACGGTCCATCATTTTTTTCAGCGATTTCTTTTTGTTGTTTTAAGGGTAACTGTTTGCAATATTACACGAGAGGGGTGGTTTAACATTGCATTAATGACGCTAAACCACCCCCTCTCGTGTAATATTGCTTAAATCGTCACTTGATAAAAAAGCAGTTAATTAAGTCCTTGGCAGACATTGAGTTTTAATTGCGGCACCCATCATGACACAAACGGCAGTTTAATTCCACGTGAATGTATCGCACAGAATAAACGCTGTGAACATTATCTTCGTATTGCCTTACTCTGAATATACGACTCTCGACTGGGTAGATTAAAATGGAATAAACATGGTCATTAACCACAGGACTTACAGGTCAGCAAGTGACGCTAATACATAGTGATGTGAAGGGTAATGCCAAAGGGATCATAAGGGCCACGCCATCTTCGGTCATTAATTGCACTGTGCGTAAACATGCTAGCCTAATCGGCTTATTTACTTATTCTGTACAGGGGTAATAATGACATTGCAGTGTGCAAATTAATGTTAGCTAATGATGCCCTGATGACTGGCAGGGTGTGATTAGTATTTCACTCAAGCTAATAAGTGTTTGCCTATACAGCCCATTTAAGGCAATTCTGGGTCGTCTGGTCAGAGCACTTTTCTATTATTCCTAAATAGATAAACATTTCATAAATGCGAGGGAGTGTTTTAGAGGGAAAGGGAGAGAGAGAGAGTGCACAATGCAACAAAGGAGCAAAGCACCAAGCATAAATTGACCCCACGGTATTTATGCATAAATGATTTCTTTGCAAGCGGAATAAACACTTTGTGTAGAAAGCAGAAAAAAGAAAGAAAGAAACTGAAAAAACAAGTGTTTGCTCACCCACGCTTTCCACTGTGGTCCAGGCCTACATTTCATCTGAATGGTGAACACGGTCTGTATCTGTTCAAATAACCAGTGTCATTGATGGATTTGCTAGTGTTGCGCGAATCCAGTTTCCTGACAGAATTTCAGCCTTTTATTTGTCTTGCACCTGAACTGTCAGAGAAAGAAGCATGTCTGCCCGTGGCAGTCATCTCGCAATGCAGTGCATCGCCACACACCGTCAACTTGTAGATCTTCACTCGTCATGCACGCATTTCCCAAACGGAGAGCATGTATTTTATTCAGTATGACCAAAAGCAAGGATAAAACACCACCTGTGTGGACAATGAGGGGCATGATTATCCGACTATAGTGTTGTTTTTGGCAGCACGTTTTGGTTTTAGCCATAGTGTCTTGAATAGCTTTCATTTAGTTTTAGTCACATTTTTGTCACCTGGAAAGTCTTAGCGTTAGTCTAGTTTTAATCGACTAAATCTACAGTGGATTTAGTCGAACAAAATGTATTTTGGCGGGACTTGATGCCGTCATATAATGACTGCTTTTACACTTGCTGAAAATACCCGATCTACAAGCCCACAACGTGCCGTGCTGCGACGCGTTGTGGGCTTGTAGATCATCTATTTTCAGCATGCAACTAATTGTAAAATGACTTATAGTGGATCTCTTGTCCACTATAGTCCCTTCCTAACATTTTAGTCTAGTTTTTATTTGTTGACAGTGTTATCCATTATCCACCCCAGCAAATCGAACCGTGTGTGTGTGTGTGTGTGTGTGTGTGTGTGTGCGTGCGCGTGCGCGTGTGATATTCACGTTTCAGGATCCATTGGGCGGGCACCGAGACGGCCACCCGTTGGTGCGGCTACATGAGCGGTGCGGTGCAGGCGGGACGGCGGGCGGCTCTGGAGGTCCTGGCAGAACTCTGCCCCGTGGCGCTGACCCCAAAGGAGCGGGAGGAGGAGGCACAGCAGCGGCAACAACACGAAGACACGGACGTCCCAGCGTGGCTGACGACGACGTCACCGCCATCGTCCAAATTCCCGTACCTGAGCGGAGCGGCGCTCGTCGTAGCGACGCTGTCCGCTAGCGTCGCTGCAGCTCTCCTGCTGGCTCGCCCTCAGCTCTGCCAGAGGTGGATGGCACAGGGCCACGGCTTAATGTGGAGATGCGTGGCCAAGTGTAATGTGTTTTCCACTGGTGGCAGGAGCTGATGGAAATCATAGTTGTTGTATACGTTGACCGAGAGGTACAACTTATTATTGTGGAAACCATGTCGTTGAAACCCAAGGGCAGCAACAAATGCCCGCAGGGGTGCATACTTAGTTTAGACTAGTCATTGGTTAGACATAAGGGTTGGGAGAGGGTTAAGGTTAGGTTTAGGTGTGCTGCCCCGTGGGAGGTTCTAGGGTGAGGGTTTGGGGGCCGCTGCTATAGCCCGCATGTTGTTGTGAAATAATGTGATGTAGTGTTATTAATGTATTTATGTAGAAGCTAATCTGGAATTAAGTAGCCTTTGTCTTTGGGCTGTATTGATTGTGTTGGGTTTCTCCTTGTCTTGTTTTGGGTTGTATACAGTAAGCACTGTATTATAAATTATATCCATACTGTATGTTACAGTATACGATTGGTCTCGCGCTTAAAGACTGGACACTCCTCATTCCGCTTTTCACACATGTAGCCTCCTGGTGTTCCACATGCACTGTAACACATTTTATATTATGTATAATCTATAGCCGACATCCATTCATTTCTGTGGAATGTCCGTGAAAATTAAGACCCAGAGTTGAGAAACACCACTGAAGGTGCATATACTTTGTAACCTACATTTACATTGAACAGTGAGAGAGTACAGTATAGTAATCATCTGCTTTACAAACATTGTAGAAATAATATACTATACTATACTATAATCAATTGTGTACAACAGATGAAAGAACAGAGAATGTAGGCCTACTTCGATTCTCCAAAGATACTTTCTGCACCCCCGCCCCCCTCTTGACTGCAAATTATGTTAATGATGATATTAAATGACCCGTGATGTAAATCAAGCGGAGATTGATTCTGTTGGAACAAATAACTTCCTAAGGGAAAAGACACAGGGGGAAAATATCATTCCTAATTGAGTGGACAGGACTCCTGTGGCCTCATTTTAATGTATCCAATATGTTCTTTAAGACAAACAAAAAAAGCAATGCAGATTATGGGGAAGAACTATACTGTCTTTAGAAGTGTGTTTTACATTTAGGGTTTGAGAAATATTTTTCAATAATGGTTGTTGTGACTTAAATTTCCATTGATACACTCTGGGTTTCATTGAGCCCATAATGGTTGGAGCCTCGCTGTAAAAACGGTGTGCACTTTTCCAGCGAAAACCCACTCAGTGAGCTTGGCGCACCGCCCAGATCAAGCCATCCTCTCAGGCACACACATTCACCCACCTACGCATGTACTTGTGCGTACACTACACACACACACCTGCATCAGTGCTCGCGCGCACCCACACACCCACGTGCACATGTGCATGTATACACTAAACGCCCACACACTCGGAGATAAGATGGATGAGCCAGTCAGACAATGATAACGTCCCGGGGAAAGTGATTTAATCGCTATCGCTGGATTGCACAGTTGATCGAAAGGTTTTTCTTGTCAGTGCCCATTCCTCTCCCTCGAGGGATATCTCAAACACCCCACCGGTCATTGGACAGCAGTCTGTGACTCCATCAGCGCCCTGGCTTGTTATTTGTCCTTGTTATCACTAGCTTGCACGGGGATCAACCGCTTGTTCTCCCTGGCTTCATTTAAGCCGGTCCAGACTGAACGAGAGCCAGCGGGCCACAACGTCTCTTTGTACATGTCGGTGTTTTGGACACCATTCAACTGACTGATTTGGTCATTTTGGGCGACCGCCACAAGAGCAATGGATCCCTCATGGGCCTGACTCGCACTCACTGCAATTTGTGTCGTATACTGATTGCTTTTGTTTTACTAGTCGCCGCACCTGACTTCATGGAGAGGCAGAGCCAAGCCGAAGGGTGTGCTATTTCCGGGACTCTGGCTTGAGCTGCTCGGCGGTTCCTTCTCGCGATATAATGTCATTCCCAGTTTAAGGCATGCATGTGGTAATGTGGTTTCTGGGGTGGATATTGGCAGTTTGCCTTGTCAGCTGCTGTCCTGTGGTCATTTTAATGCATTCCGATGGTCTGCTTCAGTGCCGGGTTACACCATTGTAACTTGGTAAGTGATGAGCATTTCTCTGTGAAGGTTATTCTGTCTGCCTGAGGATGTGTGCGTTTGTGGGCGTGAATGATGACACCAAACATGGCATGAAACCTCCCCCTCAGATGCAGCGTGGCCATCTCTCCATTTCAGACGTAAGAAAGAAAGCCATCAGCTAATTGCAGACTCTGGGGCCAACTGGTGTGTGAAATGAGGGGCAACCCTTGCTAACACAAAAATAACACCCTCACAATTTGTACTGTACCTTGGAGAGGAAAATTAAAAAGTTGGCTCCCAAACATTTCCAAACCTCATCCACACAGACACAAATACACTCTACTCCAGTATAGGCTATACTGCTACCAGTGTACTAAAACTATGAAACATTTCAAAGATTCATTTTCAGGCAAACATGTCCTCCGTAGGATGAACATTTTAAAGTTTGAATGTGGTTTCTAGGTGTAAGTATGCAGTGTTGGGTAATGCGCATTACGTAACGCAATATATTACGTAATATATTACCGAAATGCGGTAACGCGTAATTATGTAAGGGATAATATCTGGCTAGGTGGTCATTGTCGGGACATAATTCACCGACGGGGAGTTTAGCCACTGAGGCAACGGCGTCAACTTTGGGAGTGCTTGAGGGCTGAAGCACCCACTGACGCAATAGTAAGCCAAATAGCACCCACTGACTCCCCCTGGTCATTTTGTCACGTACTATAGGCACACACCTTTACGGTGTTCACAGAACAGAATGCTAATACGGTGGCTTTGTTCCAGTGACCGCACTCCGGTACTTCATTCACACTCCTGCAGTAACACTACACTGACACGGTCAGCGGAGAGGCTGCTGTCTGTGTACCGTCGGCCTGTCTGTAAAGAGCCATGGGAGGGGCAGGGCAGGGGAGACACTGGGTAATCTCCACACTGACTTGAGACTTGACAAACGGAGCCATCTCAGCCAAAATATCCCAAAACAACTCGGGGAACAGAACTGTTCCTTTTCTTCAGACTACTTTTACTTTAATGAAAAGGTAAGATGCAGTGGCTGTATTTGGGTCAAGGATCTTGCTTGAGCAATGGTGTACGAGATTGGTAATAAATTGGTCAAATCATTTTGTGTTTCTCTTCTTTATATATTACATTACTGTTGAAATGTAAAATTTACATTTCAACGAAAGGACCTGTAAATGACAACACAAAAACTAAGGCACTGGTGTCGTACTTCTGGTTTACCGGAACGGGGTGCAACTCCCTGCAGTGCCCTGCTCAATTTGTTGTATTTACATGGTTCATTGGTTCAATTTCCGCAATTTCTGCAATTTCCGCAATTTCCGCAATTTGCAATTTCCGCAATTTCCCAATTTCACGTGTTTTCCGCAATTTTTTCCGCAATTTCCGCAATTTTCAATTTCCACAATTTCCGCAATTTGCAATTTCCGCAATTTCCACAATTTGCTATTTCTAATTTCCTCAATTTCCGCAATTTCCGCAATTTCACGTGTTTTCCGCAATTTCTTCCGCAATTTCCGCAATTTCCTCAATTTCCGCAATTTGCAATTTCCGCAATTTCCGCAATTTCATGTGTTTTCCGCACTTTTCAATTTCCGCAATTTGCAATTTCCGCAATTTCACGTGTTTTCCGCAATTCTTTCCGCAATTTCCGCAATTTCCTCAAATTCCGCAATTTTCAATTTCCGCAATTTCATGTGTTTTCCGCAATTTTCAATTTCCGCAATTTGCAATTTCCGCAATTTCACGTGTTTTCCGCAATTCTTTCCGCAATTTCCGCAATTTCACGTGTTTTCCGCAATTTCCGCAATTTCCTCAATTTCCGCAATTTGCAATTTCCGCAATTTCACCTGTTTTCCGCAATTCTTTCCGCAATTTCCGCAATTTCACGTGTTTTCCGCAATTCTTTCCGCAATTTCACGTGTTTTCCGCAATTCTTTCCGCAATTTCCGCAATTTCACGTGTTTTCCGCAATTTTTTCCGCAATTTCCGCAATTTTCAATTTCCGCAATTTCCGCAATTTCATGTGTTTTCCGCAATTTGCAATTTCCGCAATTTCACGTGTTTTCCGCAATTCTTTCCGCAATTTCACGTGTTTTCCGCAATTCTTTCCGCAATTTCACGTGTTTTCCGCAATTTCACGTGTTTTCCGCAATTTCCGCAATTTCACGTGTTTTCCGCAATTCTTTCCGCAATTTCCTCAATTTCACGTGTTTTCCGCAATTCTTTCCGCAATTTCCGCAATTTCATGTGTTTTCCGCAATTTGCAATTTCCGCAATTTTCAATTTCCGCAATTTCATGTGTTTTCCGCAATTTTCAATTTCCGCAATTTCACGTGTTTTCCGCAATTCTTTCCGCAATTTTCAATTTCCGCAATTTCACATGTTTTCCGCAATTTCACGTGTTTTCCGCAATTTCACGTGTTTTCCGCAATTTTCGTTAAATACACACATTGAGCAGGGCACTGCAGGGAGTTGAACCCCGTTCCGGTAAACCAGAAGTACCAGTACCAGTGCCTTAGCTTTTGTGTATTCAACTATTTGGGTAAAATGTGAGCTTTATCCTCTAATTCATGGGCCTGGATTTTTTTTTTTAAATCAATTAAATCTAAGCAAAGATATTGTGTATATATTAATCAAAAATAATATACTCTTTCATAAATATAATTAAAAAAATGATTAACATCTAAGCAAAAATATACTCTTCCATTAATATAATTAAAAATATTAATTAATATCCAAGCAAACATGGGACACTTAATTTAGCATTGATTTCATGATGTGACTGCAAACCTGTAGTGCAAAAATCATCATAGATCTGACTGATAAAAGCTATTGTGACCTTAAACCACTAAACTTGTACAACATACAATAAATACCCCGTTTTGTAAAATTGACTAAAACAATTGTGACCTTCAAACAACAAAGGAAACACCAGCACGATTTCACATGGTTTATTACCTCTGACACAAACAAAGTGCATAACTGTAAAGTGCATAAAACAAAATGCATTCAATCCAGACCATGGTCTGACTACCATGTAAAAACCTGAGTTTTCAAAAACTGAGACACTAAATACTTTAAAACATTTAAATTGTTTAACATTTAAACTTTTTCACAATTCACCGGCATACAACATTTTAACTCAATAACAGTGCAATAACAGTATTGATGATATGCACACGGCTGCCATCTTGCCAGCAAGGTGCTACCTTCCCATAGACAGCTCATTCATCCAAACAGAAAAGTCCTATTTAATTGTATTAAATAACGTCAAATATAATTTGAATTAGATAGGACTGTTCCGTTTGGATGAATGGGCCGTCTATGGGAAGTTGCACCTAGGTAGCACCTTGCTGGCAAGATGGCAGCCGTGTGCATATAATCAATACTCTTGTACGAGGAAGTGGGGAGGGGAGGATGATACCTTTTTTGCTTTGTCTTTAGAACAGCAGTTGGCCTTGGAACAATCGCCAGTGCCTGTAAGCTGTATCCATAGTTGAAATGCTTAAGACAGAAGCTTCATCTTGAGGTTCAGGACCTTTGGGGTTAGCTTGCCAGAATCCAGCTCCAAGAAGAGTTTCTGGAAAATCTCAAAGGTGTACTTTAACAGCTTTTGGTAACTGAGGTTGAGCGCATAGCATAAACCGATGAGGACACAGCAGGCCCTGGCGATTGTTCCAAGTCCCTTCACCACTTCCACACCCTCCAGGACAATGCAGACGTCTGTGCTGTCACTGGTCGAAGAGGTACACACAGTGTACACACTGTGAGCCGCTCCTGCATCTCCTCCAAGTTGTCAGTGTCCTGCAACATGAAATTGCCATCGTTTTAATAAAACATCCACATATTATGTAAGCATAGATATCAAACTAACAGGCCCTGGCCTGAACCCTCAATCAAATGAATCATGTGGCCAGCCTGCAACAGTCATCTATGAGACTGGTTGTCAAAGGGATTCTTGAGGAGAGTGCCATCAGTGGGGGGGGGGGATGAAATATTTACTACAGGTAGTTCTGACCATTGACCATCTTCTGGTTGAAATAGGTTAGTATCTAGCCATGCTGAATTGAGCATAAAACACACAGATTCATCATTAGAAATATCATCAGTTGTGCCGATTAGTGAGTTTGTCAGAGCAGCAGAATTATTGACTTAAGAATGGAACAGAAAGGGCAGGTATACACTCCTGAGCCAAATATTTTCTGAGGTGGTACTTCAGTATAAGAAGGTTGGGAACCAATGGTCTAAACCACTTATCCACTTTAAAAAGGAAGGATGATTATAATGACCATGTGAGGCTTTATGCTGCCCAATTATAATATTCCACAGCCTGTAGCATGGAAGAAATGTTGTTCATCCCTCCAGTACAGTTCAAAGATGTGTAGTGCTGATAACAGATGTGTCAAACATCTGCATCAACCTACTAGACAACATGAAAAGTTCACCTACGTTGAAAAATGTGATGAGATTCCCCGCATCTTCTCGAACGTACTTCAAGAGGCCCCGAACCACAACATCTCTGTCCTTCTCAGGTACACCGTGCTGAGAGAGAGAGAGAGAGAGAGAGACCTATATCAATGATTACAGAATACAGTGGCATTTACCCCATTTAGACGATTCTACAAATGTCTTCTAAATCCTGACAAGTTCTGAAAAACCTCATGTTTCTGTCAGTGGTTCTCAAACTATTTCCTGTCAAGGACCCCCGAAAATATATGTAAATGGCCGCCAACCCCAATCTGAAAATATGTTTTTCCAGGGACCCCCCCAGAAGCAAAGATTTGAGTTAAAAACATTTGCTCTGAATTCACAGACTTTTCAATAATAGCAGACTTACAAGTTCATATTAGTGCGGCACTCGGTGCCACGCTATGAGCTTGTAGATCTGCTATTTTTCAACAGCTAGAGCATAACATAATGCTTAAAACAACAAAAGGGGTTAACACTTAAAGAGCGAGTGAGTTTAGATTTGATCTACCTCCAGCAGTCCCAATATGCTCTTCAACCTTTCTCCCTGGGCTCCACCTCTGGAACGGAAGAGATCCAGCAGCTTGGGAGTGTACGGGTCCAACGCCGACATGGAAGTAAGCTCCAGCTGCACGGTGGTAATTCTCATGAATTCTGAACTTATCTGAAATACAAAAGGTACAAAAAGACAAGGCAACAAAGATATCACGTTAGTTGTAAACTGCATGAGTAAGACATTACCGTAGTAAACACTACAGAGAAGTTTAATGCTAATCCAACCTCAGTCACCACAAAATGTCCAGTTGACCACTGGAAAGTAGGAACAGCAGGAATTCTACGTCACCTGAAAGGGAGACAAAAAGACAAGCTGTTCTCAGTTGAGCACAATGCGGATGCTGCGTAAACACTACTGTGAGATAAATATTTTTTTAAAGGGGACCCCCATGAGTCCACAGCTAACTTATAGTTTGGAACCAAATGGGCCCTTATGGGTCTGTAACTCTGAGAGTGTACACATGGAACCAAATGGACCCCATGGCTTAAAGCAAAAAAAAAATCCCAATACTGAAAATGTTCAGAGCATGTCCCAATATGGGATTTGTAAAATGTTGTGAAAGGGGAACCCCCCCCCCCCCATGCATCAGTCTAGCCAAATGTGACCAAATGGACACTGATAATGTATTGGAATAAATCAATGTGACTACGCCACTCTCTTTAAGGGGAGAGACCCTGAAACAACCATACATTTACTGTTACTGTGGGGACCCAAGCTCAGGTGAACGAGACAACAGAGGCTTTTTGTGTGTACAACCATTGAACACTTTATTTAAATAAGCAGAATGTTTATCAACAACACGGTGTGTACCAACACTTTCATTGACCGGGGACAATAAGTTTAATAATAATAATAATAAGCACTCAGCACACTGCTAAAACTAATAGTCCACTACAAAGGTTAAAACCACTGCGGCTTAATATGCGCACACACTAATACAAGTACACTCGTTGTGAACACACTACACACTTAGAAAAAGGGAAAAGGGAACAGCACGGTCATTATTGTTATAGGTACACAGCTCAGACTATGACGATAACTGGTGAGGCACTTGAGTAGCAACTATCAGTAAAATAAAATACAGGAGAAGAGCAGCGGCTGCCTGCTGACCACGATGTGTGTCACCAGTCAGCCTACAATATACAGAATAGAAATATAATTACTCCCTGAGCACCATCATCATTACAAACAATACATATATAATGTACTGGCAAGCCCATCTTCCTACCTATAGGCCGAGGCATGTACACCCACGGCAGGAGCATGGGCTGACCAGGGTCTGGGTCTGTCTGGTCTGTCTACAATATAATACAGAAAAGCATATTATTTACACATCACAAGACACCATGTGGGTCTAGTCATAAACCACCATGCTGGGTAAATGCAATAAACTAGTATGTACACGAACCTCTGGTTGCTATTAAACAACATATAAGTTAACTCCTACCTATAAACTCTTGTTAAAGTGCATACACAGTAGTTGCTGGTTCCTAGCCGTCCTGCTGCACAGCACCACCAGAAACTATGGAGTGCAGTGACAGTGATAAGTATATATAAACAGACTCATGAAACAAACAGATAAAGCATAACCCGCTTTGTGACATACCTCTTTCGTAAAGTTTGGGCGCACGGTGCTGGCTACCGGTGAATGCTACCACCCCAGGACTGAACCACGGACGGACGAGAACAAACGCGACTCTCTCTGCTCTCACGAGAGCTTCTCTCACTATATAAAGGCTGTTGCTGCTGCCTGCTCTGAGCTCCCAGGTCCTAAGGTCCCACCGCTCACACATATGTGAGAGTACTACAAATTATTTTATTTTTAAAAGATCCTCTCTCCCTCTCACACACTTATGCCAGTGTTACCCTCCCCTGTGCCAATGTTGGCCCCAGTGCTAGGTTGGCTACCCCTCTGGTATAGCGATTATACAGTAACGATTAGCACAGTACAAAATATTAAAACAGCCTGAGTAAACTTACCGAGTAAGTACATGGAATAAATATTTCTTCATTCCTCTGCTGGGCTCTCCGTGCCCGGGTGACTCGGATCATGTTGGCTGTGGATGGTTCAATCAGTTCCCAAAACACCACCAGGTGCTCATAGGTAGCAAATCTTGGACAAATTAGGATTGTCATTGTTTATAACCATGAGCAAGGTTACTTTCATGTAATGACATTTACATAAATAAATGTACACAATAAATAAATGAAATTGGTATGCTTTATGCAAGTTATTCTCACCTTGTGAAGTGTCTAGTCTGTGAGTCTGAGCCTTCAAATCGATGTAGTCCAAACCTACATTTCAGTGACAAGTCCTCCACTTGCTTCTTCAGTTGAGTGATTACATCCTTCATGTCATCCCTCTCACTCAATGCGAGGTCAACAGCGGCAGGTTCAGGGGGTGTGCAGTAGTCGTGGTCACAAGTCGTGGTCACTTCCATGACAGTTCCAGCAGCTGCTGCACCATCCATCGCCATCTGATCTGGGCAGTTAGTAGGTCTTTCTCTCCTCTGCCAAACACTAACGCGTTGGACATATTTATTCCACTCAAACAACACAGGCAAGGCCCCCTTTCTAATGCGATGAAGTCCACCTGGAGTCTCTATCACGTCTTCTTTCGTGAAGTGCCTACTGCACACGTAGCACCGAGGAGTGACGGTGAAATTGTCTCTTCTAATGTTAACAATCCATTTAGCCCTTACTTCAGCATTTTCTGGGAAACGGTGAAAACTCAATGTTGTAAACCGAGCTGATGCAGTGCAAAGAGGCACTGAGCAATGCTCGGTAGAGCCCACTGCCCTCCTCATCAACTTCACCGTGGTTTTCTTCATGTTAAAACTTAACTACCGGTAACTAACTAACTGACAAAACAAACGATGAAAACGAACGGTACGTACATTAACAACATAAACACAGACTTGGACAAAAAAAAGTACAACAAAAACGAACAATTTAGCTTAGTTAACAGTATCGGAATAAAGCTATGATATTACTGAAGCAAATCTGTTTTGCATAGACGCGGAAGTAAAGCGGAAGCCCCGGCCTGTGTACTTGGCTAGACTCCGCCCCTTACTAGACTTTGTGCAAGAGGAGAATAATGTCTTGCAAACCATGTGAAGTTGTGAACCAGCCTTCTGCACTGCTCCATCCAAGTAGAGAGAATTTGTGTGGGAAAACAAACCGGGGTTTTGCAGGAAGTGAGCACCAGGGAATTCTGGGAGTTCTCTTGCGCAATTCTACAAACTACTTAATTAATTCATTTGAATTCATGCAATTTTCTCAGAACGATTTCAAACCTTAAAAACTAATAGATAAAATTACGTTAGATTAAAATGTAATCATCAGAATAAATATATTGTATTTAACTATAATGAGTGGATTCCATATATAGACATTGTTATGTAATGTTACCTCAAATAATAGGCACAAAATAAAGCAAGCAATTATATTGATTACATTTTACTTTAGATATTCAATTAATATTACAACAGAAAAAAATCCTTTCTGACAGTGTACCTTGAAGCGGAAAATTACCTTGAAGCAGCAAGGTGCAAGGTGTGTGTGTGTGTGTGTGTGTGCGCGCGCGCGTGCGTACTTAAGTACTGTATGAGGTATTTTACTTCACTGTATTTTGAATGCAGTACAATTTCTGAACTTTTACTTGTATTTCTACATTGCAGTATTAATAGTTTTACTTTAAAAATGTGAGTGCTTTTTACACCACAGTACATGTCACAGGGAGTGGCAATGTTTTATAATGTGATATGGTGGGTAAGGGTTGGTAAAAAGTACCGTACAGTATCCCAGTACCGTACATTTCTCTGTAGCTTATCGTTTGTTTACTCTAGTCAGTGGTGCCCACACCTTTCAGGTCGAGACCCAAACTAGTGAAAATAGCAGATCTACAAGCTCACAAAACAGCCCAAAGCAACGCCTTCTGTGCTTGTATAGATCTAGTTTCACTATAGTTCACTATAGATTCACACTTAATTATTTCTTATTTCTTAATTTTTATCATTATTGCATTTATGGAATTTCTTAGATGTTTGTTTTTCATTTTAATTATTTTACTTTTTAAAATAATAATAAAAATAAATATTGTGTGTATACTGTATTTTGTAGGAAGAAAAAGGGGGATTTTTTTACTCAGAGTCGTGACCCATAAAAAAGGGTCCCGACCCACAGTTTGGGAACCAGCGGTCTATAGCGGTATATCTAGGGCCCTGCAGTGGAGGAAGTGTCACGGACTGGAAACTCTTCTGGACTCTGGTCAACATAAAGCTTCAACAGCATGAATAATGCATGGCGGCCGCTCGCAAGGATACAGCCCTGCCTGTGTTGTTGCACACACACAGTCCCAATGATGGAGGGAGGCTGAGAAGACAGGAAGGACTCGGCTCCACAGAGAGCAAAGAAAGACCTGAAAACTATTGGTTTTATTAATTGACTACATGCACCCCCTTTGGGGGCAAACGGCGGAGATATATAGGTGATCTAGCCGAAGGCTATTTTTCTTTGCCGATGATATTATAGTGTATACAGCTAAATCAGGTGAGGGGCTCGTATAGAGAGACCTGACTCGGGTCAACTAAGTGTCTGTCTGTCTGTCTGATTTGTATATGGGCAGTCACATACAAACAAACACACACAAAAAAACACTGAGATAGAGAGAACATATAGGAGACAGCTACAGAAAGATGGAAAAGACGCCAGCGAGAAAGTGAGCCGTTATAGACGCCAAGAAGACAGATGCGGGTGGAAAAAGAGAGATGAAGATGGATAGAGTAGAGAGGCCACGATGGAGAGTGAGTGAGCGAGCGAGAGAGAGAGAGAGAGAGAGAGAGAGAGAGGGGGGGGGGGGCGGGGGGAGGTAGAAATGGGGACAGGTTGTATTAAAAGAGAAAGATGAAAACCAAGAGCGAGGCACTGGGGGTGGTGGTGTGGCTGGGGGGGGATGTAAAAACACTGAAGGCAGAGCCAGGCAGTTCGGCCATCTGTCCCCCTGAGCTGACAGCTTTGACACATTCCGAGTGCAAGCGAACGCAGATCAAATCCGCCCCAACCCACCCCACCCCTCTCGGATATGCGAGTCATTATAACAGGCCGGCATAATTAGAGAGCTGGTGGGAAAGCAGAACGTTAACGGGTGCCCACAGTCGGTGTCATCATCAGGAACAGCATCGTCGAACTGAGATCAATGTTTTCGCTCTATGAATTAATGAGCCTAATGTTGACACGATGATGGCCTCATTGCCGAAGATCTGTCGTCGTCTTGTCGGGAAGGGGATCAAGTCTTTGTCTGTAATATAAGACATGAAACACATGTCCATGTCCAAGTCAACACACACACACACACACGGAAGCTCTCAGACATTTTGAACATGCTCGCTCATTAAAGGGAATGTGGGTCATGCATCACGTCGATTGATTTTATTTCATGTTGTATATATACCCTGGAAGTCCACGTGCTGCCATTTGCATCTTCACAACTGTATAGATAGACGGTATTCCCATTGAAATAGAATAGAAAAAAAGAAAATGATTCATGAATATTTTAATTAGACCGATTCATATTGCTCAACAATAAAGTCATTTTCTTTATAAAACAGTGAACAAATAATACAGTCGATTTACTAAATATCAATACGTTTAGGGGGGGAGAGAGCAGAAATGTACAATATAAAATTACCTTTTTCCCAATGTAGAAATCTAACAAGTGTTTTTTTTAAGACGAGACCAACAATTCACAACTCTATGAGCTTCTGTGATATAACGTAAGAATTGATTACAGATTAGACGCGCGGGTACGCACAGCGATTTAAATTAGCCACTTTGTAGGTTATGAGACAAAGCATGTAACACACTTGCTCCTCTTCTTACGAACAATCATCATTTTTCGACCGCGGTCGAGATCATTGATTTCACAACGCCGTGCCAAGACTTTCCGGTCCTTCATTGCCATCCCCCCCAAGTTCCTGCTTACTGATGCACGTGTCCCTCCCTATAGCGATGACATCAGGGGAACGACAGTTTTCTACCCCTGGTCTGCTTTGAGGCAGGACTCCAGAGAAGAAGGGAAGATATGACCTCATCGTCAGCTCTGTAGCAGTGGCCGGCAAACTGTGTTCTTCTGGTTCGGACTAGTGAAGAAACACGGGGAAGGTTGCCGTATATTAGATTAGTCGGCTCTTCCAAGGCAGATTTTGCGCTTTGTTCATAGATTAGAAGCAAGTGTAGACATTGCAAGACCACTAGTGAGATGAAATAATGATGGTAAACATTTTGAGTACCCCTCAGACTCCATTGTTTTGCCCTCCGCCAGTTCGGGCACGGGAGCAGCGCATTTTCACATTGCATGTCCCCGCGCTTCGGACCTTTGGTGTGTCGGAAAAGCGTGCGCACCCCAGTTCGGGTAAACATACTAGTATGGTGCAGGCAACACAAGATATCTGATAGTCTACAAAGGGAAAACAAATTTCAAAAAGCAATAGGCAATATCTCTCGCAAAAGATGTTTGTTTCTTTGAAAGTTCATAGATCAGTTCATAAGAAGAGCAAATTGGTGTGTTCATGAGTCCTAAAAAAAAAAGTCAGCAGTGCGCGTCCGTTTCATATCGACATATTCTTCCTCAATTTGTCATTTCAAGATCAATTTTTCCACAAAGACACATACAGTAGTACATTATTTTACACATAAGAAAAGCTGATCTGGCAATGGAGCGCTGCGGGATATAAGAGGAGTTGAGGCTTCAACAATGTGTTTAAAACTTTATTTATTCTTAAGGAAGGCAGAGACCCGTTTCTTGGCCTCTGGTTGTACGACGCTTGCTCCCAAAAAATATACAAGCTCGGAAGTTGCCACGGCGCGTCACATTGTGAGCTCTGATGTAGATGGCCTATTTTCAGTGTGTGACAGACGTCTGCATCGCACAACGTGTAGCATAAAGTATCCACTGTAAAGGACCTTGCACGCAGAGTCCGATGAAATTATTGTATTGGTCAATCAGTCAAATTTGTTGGGGGAAAAAGAGAGAATCCCTGGAATAAAGAATAGGTGAACTTGAAAGAAATGTAAATAATGCACCACCGCAGCCACTATTCGGATGGCAATTTTGCAGTATAGGATCGAAGAGGGTCATAGTCACAGAGAAGCATGCGTTTGATTAAAATTGTTGTCTGTTTTTCCTTGTACTAAAGAATCAGACTCTGTGTGCATGGGGCTAAAGTGTAACAGAGCTACACTTTTTTTTCTTTTACAGAATGTTATTCTCAAGTAGAAGAGACAAAAAGCCATTTGACTGTTTGGTATTTGGTGTTGGAAACTGTAGAAAGGCAATATTCATAAAGTACAACATATTAACAGCTTTATAATTGCAGAATATTACACTTTTATACCCTTTGTGGAAACGACATTTTCCTTTCCTTGTCTGAATGCCTTCGTCCTCCAGTCCCCACACAAATGACACCAGGGAATGAGTGATAATAGTATAATAATGATAAAAAAATAAATAAAAACTTACTTGCTTAATTGGCAATAGGTAGGTTTGCACTCTTTAAGTGTCCCATAAACTTCAGACACTCCTGTAAGCTACAGTTATTGATTGGTGAATCTTTGCAGCGCCAAGGGTGGCATAATGTTACACCTTCCTTCAAAGAGTTCCTTCCTAAAAAACAAAATAAAATCCACAGAGAAGAAAGGTTTGATATATCCACGTAGGAAGTGAAAATGTTCCAACCCACTTGAAATTATAACACGGCTTCGTTAGCAGAGCAAGTCAGAGCTACTTAATTGTTCGAAGAACGTTCATTAATGATTCATTGTTCAGCCTGAGCCTGAGGATTTGGCTCAGTCTTTATAGTCTGCGGTTAAACAAAGCCATGTTATCCTCACCGAGTCAATTAGCCGATGCGGTCAGTAAACCATCCATTAGCATCCACCGTCGGGGCCAGGGGCTGGGCGACTGTCTGTCAAACCTCTGTTCCGTAACAAAAACCGGGCTATTTGATATGGTAATTAATGCCTATGCCGTTTTCAACACGGTACGTGTATAGTGACAAAGAGTGATGGAATGTAGCAAAGCTGACAGGTATAAGTACCACATGGGCCAAAAAGTACATTATAAAACCTTGAGGGGGGGGGGGGGGGGGGAAGGGGAAACTAACATTATTTCTCACGCTAGCCCCCCCCCCCCCCCCCCCCCTTTCTTTCCGCTTTGTTAGTCTGAGAGGATATCCTTTTATTCGACTCTGGCGAATAATGGGGTAAGAGAAGAGTCCATCCGGGTCATCTGTCCCTGCTTATTCGTTTCTTTGTTTCCGTTTATAGTGCCGATTCCTGGCCGGTCCATTCAAAAACTGTCCATCTGTAGTTAATGGATGGTCGACGCTTCTCTCAGCCAGGCACCAGGTAGTGGCCTTGGACACGTGTACTCATTCTGTGAAAGAGAACAGAAGAGACATGGCACTTAGGACCACTTAGCCACTTTTCAACCCATCTTCATCGTAATAGGTCCTCACTAATGATTATGATTACATGGCAAGATTCGTTTCTACTGTCTGTGGCCCAATCCCAATCCGCTCCCTTGCTGACTCAATGAGCCCTCACTGACTTAGCTGCGCGTTCATGTGAAGTCTGCGAGGGCTTGAGGGATGTCCCATTTGACATCAGTAAATCAGTGGGTCTGAGCACACTTTAGATTCCATGCACGGACAGAAGAAGCTGTGTTTTGTGGCATTTCCGTTTTTTTTTAGACAGCTGGGACATCCCTCAAGCCCTCGCAGACTTCACATGAACGCGCAGCCAAGTCATTGAGGGCTCATTGAGTCAGCAAGGGAGCGGATTGGGATTGGGCCTTTGTCTCATAGGAGGGTTGTGGGCAGTTTAGAAACCGTCCTCCAGTGACATCATCATTAGGCAGATTTCTTTTTTAAACAAGATTTTGTTTTTTTGAAAATGAAAATGAAAATCTAAACAAAAATGTTTAGATTTTCATTATCGTGAGAACGATTGGCTTCAATTTTCGCATTGCAACTTTTCAGGACTAGAAAGCCTGCAGTTTTTAGCTATTAGCTTGTATTCCCCATCGATGATGTCACTGGAGGACGGTTTCTGAACTGCCCACAGCCCTCCTTATGAGACACACAGAGTAACTGACAAGCTTGTTCTCTAGCCAGTGACAAACTTGGTGGTTCCAACATGGAGTTAATTAATACTGTGATAAGAGTTAATCTCATCACAACACAATGGGGCTGTGATAATGCCAGCAAAGCAAATTAGGGTGAGCAATTAAGCAGGCGATAAAAATCCCCCTCACTAGAAGGTTGAAGTACGGTGACTTTACCTAATGTCACACGCGCGTGTGTGTGTGTGTGTGTGTGTGTGTGTGTGCACGTGCGTGCACAGTACGAGTGTGTGTTTTTGTAAAATGCAGCTCATGTTTATTTTAATTTTGAATAACATTTTCAGCGCTCTCTTTGATAATGTTAATTAAAGCCGAGGTAATTCAATTGAAATTCCCAATTGTCTTCCATTGAACTTGCTTGCCATAACATTTTACAGTAGACACATTGTGCATCCTCGCACAGTGCTAATGGTAATGCAACGATTGCTGTCTCAATTGCCCTTTAGCGCAGTGTGTGTGTGTGTGTGTGTGTGTGTGGGGGGGGGGTGTTATACATAAAACAACAGTTAAGTATACAGTATATTTAACACAGAGGCATGTTCCTAATCAGCAGCATACTTGGTGTTGTATAGGTTGTCAAAACAATACACATTTAGACAAGTTATTTCACTGTGGAACTTCCCGGACCACCTATTACATTTTATGTTATACAACGTTGGTGAATTCTGTCACAAAATACACAATTTCACCGCAAACTCACTCCCCAATTCTGGATGGCAATGCTATGTGACTGACTGAGTGTCCCAGAGCTACAGCTAAAGGGGAGGTCACAGTATATGGGGCTATACAGAACCCCTCACAGACATTATTTTACACATGAAATCATCCATTCGTCCCCTAGGTATACTGTCCCCCACAAGACTGATTAAAGGAGTCAAGGTTTCAGTTTTCCCGGACATTCAGTCCATCATAAATCGTCCCCTCGCCACTGGTTCTGCGCCACCGGACATTAAGTGTGAAATAACAATAAAAATGTAGACACGCACCCCTCGAGTTCTACACTATTTTAGACCTACAGTATCTCTAAACTCCCATTTGTATCGAAGGTTTTAGAGAAATGTGTGTATGCTGTATAAACCTAAAACAGTGACAACTCCAACAACCTACTTGGAAAATTCTCAGTCAGGTTATGCCACGGCAGAGACATGGCTCCACTGAAAGGCACCAATCGACTTCAGCGGCCATTACAGGACGACAATTTAATATTCCTCTATCGCAGCTTTTACAGTAGTATTAGTCAGTCACAATATTATAATCTTATGCTCTTTCATCGTTCCTTGCGCAATTTTTATGTGATGCTTTTTGTGATGCTGTACAAAGCGCTTTGTAACTCAAAATCACATGTGTGCGTGTGAACCGAGTGACGCAACTACACTTATGATTATGGTAGTTGTACTGTACTGTATCGTACAGTGTTCTGTAGCGGCTACAGAACACTGCACGATACAGTACAGTAGGCTACAGTGTAGCCTACTGTGTATTGTACTGTACTCATGAGTTTTTAACTCGAATCTTTGCTTCTGGGCGGTCAGTGGTCACTGAAACAACATATTTTCAGATGGGGCTCAGCGGCCAAACACAGATAATTCGGGGGGTCCTTGACATGGACATGGAGTACCACCGACATAGAAACATAGGTTTTTCAGAAAAGACATTTTTGTAGAATCAGGTCTAACTGGGTTCAGGTCTAAATGGGTTAATGGCTTTGGAGTAAATATACTCTTGAGGACAGATGATGCATATGGTCGCTGTCTGGTGCCCGTGTTCCAGTGAGTGGACCCAATGTAATTATTATTTAGTCACAAGCGCTATACTGTAGGTAATACCTTACATTGGTTAATTATTTATATAAGCCCTTCTTAAGGGACTTCTCTGTTCCAGGCATGTCACTTTGGTGAAAATCTCCCAAAGAAATTGCCAATAAGCTATGGGCAATTTTCAAGACACTTTCACATGACGACATGACACAAATATCCCTTACACCACCTTTCAAATAACACACAGAAAAACACGTCCCTGCAAGTGATGAATGTCAACATAAACAGTGGTAATGTCAACATAAACAGTGGTATAATGTCAACATAAACAGTGGTGTAATGTCAACATAAACAGTGGTGTAATGTCAACCTAAACAGTGGTATAATGTCAACATAAACAGTGGTATAATGTCAACATAAAAGGTGGAACAAAAGCAAAATACAGCCAGAATGATATAGTGGCTGATAAGAGGGAAATGAGGGCTAAAAATATAAATATGCAATACGTACAGTATATAAAAATAGGCTGTGTCCCTTTAACCAATGACAAGTATTAATTGACAAAATAATAACTACATTGGATGCATTGAAACACAGGTTTTCCATTATCTGAAAAGTAACAGTTTTGGACACACAACGCAACCTCGCCCTCTAGGCCCCAGTGTGTGCGCGTGCACATGCGTGTGTGCGCGTGAGACTGCGTGCATGCCTGCGTGCGTGCGTATGTATGGATAAATAGATTGATTGACATAATGATACCTACATCCAAACATAACATTGACGACTGTGTTGCTGTACAGTTGCTGGCTGGTTCCCAGGTTCTGTTTTTGTATTTGTAATTTGGGATGTAGAATCTCATGAAAGGTTTTGCACAGCATGCAGAAGGCAGGCTGACTAATTTGGCACAGGTACTTTAATCAAAGTGTGTTAGCAGACCGTGTTAGAAATGCAATCCCATGTTAACGGAACTGGACGGTATATAGGAATTATTATTACCTTCAGCTGTGTCATCAAAAAGATACATGTTCCCTTCGGGGGAAAGACAGAGACTATTGCCCGTAAGGCTCCCATTCAAAGAAATTGCTTTTTATCGAGCTACAATTCATCACATTTAAATTGAGATTAATGATGCATAAGTGTTGCTGTGTCTTGCACCAATACAAGCAGTTTAACAATCTTTAGGATGTTAACTTTAAATACAGCCCTGATATGGACCATGCTATTGACTCACAGCTAAAGTGGTGGCTTATTATTCAATTTGGTGGCCACAGATCATCTTTCTTCTATAACAAGACATTTTAGATCAATTCAAAGGAATAGAAGTTGTTGCTCCATTGTCATTGTCGAATAATTGCTTTAGTTAGGCTACAAACTAGCTAAAATTGCCTGTCGATCCGGCCTTAGAAGTAGTTTATCACTGTGAACAAATAACTTAGCGTATGCGATGACAATGTAACTGCTTCTTTGCCTGGAAATGGAATCTGGTTAGGATGCCTCTCGGGTGTCTCCTTAGGGAGGTCCTTGAGTATGAGGCACGTCCTACTGGGAGGAGACCCCGGGGCAGACCGAGGCGCAGTTGGAGGAAACACGTCAACTCGCTGGCCTTGGAACGTCTCGGGATCCCCCAGGAGGAAGTCACTAATGTTGCTCTGGAGAGGGAATTAAGTCTGGTGGAGCTGTTGCCCCCGCGACCGCGACTACGGATAAGCGGTTGAAGATGGATGGATGGATGTAATTAAACAAATTTGTCTAGACCAAAGGTGGGAGCCGTGGCCACCAGGGGGGGCAACCAAGATTGGAAAGGAAAAGGCATACTTTTAAATTAAATTCATGAGATTATCGTGCAAGTCTAACAACTTTCAACCTGGCACAGCTATTTGGGTCACATCATTACTGTCGAAATCTTCTTCAAACATTCCCCCCCCCCCAACAAAACAACAACAAAAAAAACGTAGATCTACTCACAACGTGTCGCATTGCGACAGCCAGATCGAGTCTCTATGGCTATTTGGGGGGTCCTTAGCATGGGAAAGTTAGGGAACTGAATACTGTGGAGTGGGTTTTCCACTGTACTATTGTGAGCGTGTCTGGGGGGGGTCACAGTCCATATAGTCAATGTCACTGTCTGTTCAATACTCTTATGGATTGAAGAACCTGCTGGCGAGCCCGACATATATATAGAGCTTAAAGCGGTGAGGGTGGCCCCATGCTGTGACCAGCCCAGGTCCTTGCTCTGACGTGAACCCTGAGGAACTCGAATTCTCTCTCCACTGCAGTCCTGTTGTGCTCTCTATGCAGACTCCTTTAACCCATTCTGACCTGAGATCAGATTCTAACGCACAGAAGAATGGTGGTTCTTTAATGCATTCTGACCTGAGATCAAAAAATGTCTTAAATCCTGACAGTTTAAAAAAAAATAGCAGACCTACAAGCTCGTAGCGCGCCACTCGGTGGCGCGCTACGAGCTTGTAGATCTGCTATTTTTCAATAGCTAAAGCACGACGTGATGCTAACACCAAAATGGGTTCCCGCACCAAAACACACACTGTGTTCCTCTTTCGCAGGTCAATAAGAAACACCTCAGAGGAGCTTTAATTTGCCAGTGCCTTTTCGAAGCAATATAGTTCTCGCACCTCCAAGATATTTTCAAACTATCGCCGAACATCGTGTGTGTGTTAGAGGGGGACGCCGAGGCGAAAGCAGCGACTCCATATTGGGGACACATTCCTCCTCCCCCCCCCCCCCCCCCCCCCCCCGAGTAGGTCAGGAGGTACACAACAACACTATACCGTACACCTCTGTAATCCCTATTTGATTGAGCATACAAACACAACCTTTTGGAAGAAATAGCAAAACCTCTGTGACATTTTGCCAAAGGGAGATCCAGACACTGCCGTGCACAACGCCTCAGTCAGTGGCTCGAGCAATGGAGCAAGCCACGCTGTTAGTCTAGCGGGCGGGTCTTATAAGTCCAAAACTCAGAAGTGAGCATAGCATTAAAAAAAAAAAACACCTATGTCACCCCCGAGTCCTGAAACCGCCCAACATCCTCTCTCGGTATATGAGCTGTCTCTTCGTTGTCTCTGTAATGAGGCCAATGGCAGTGGTGTTGTCAGGCATAACTTCATGATGGAGTTTGAGTTATGCGTGCTGTACGTGTGGCCTCACAGTCACCCCGTGAACAGGGAGTACAGGACGGGGGGAGGGCTGAAGCACACGTACAGACCCTGGGGGGGCCCCAGAGCCGAGTCAATGTAAAGCAGCTACTGTATACCTGGTGTACTCATGGTGTCAGGAACCACAACAACAACATGCTAGGTCTCTGAGCCGGCCTGCGGTGACAGCCTTGCAGGTTTACAATGGTGTTGACTGCTGGGTTAGTGTATAGTGAACAGCATTCTCACTATGTGTTCCTCAGTTCTAGGTTGGTATATAGAGGGCATTCTGGAGGGTGAGAACAATGGCATTGTTCGGTGAAGTTTTGTCCAAACTGTACTACAGGCTTTAGTGTGTTGGAACGGTCCGCGCCGCTCACAGAAGCAAGTGGGTGTATAGCACAGCAGCAGTCTGACAAATGGACGCATTTCGGCTGGCCTTCCGCGGCGTTGGTTAAGGCCAGGGGAGCCGAGACACATCCGCTTTGTGAGACCGGCTGCAGTCAGACTGCTGTTTGTCAGACTGAATACATTAAATACGCAAAACTTAATTGCTTCAGTGAGTGGGGACAGTTCTTTTTTGCTAATATGAGTCTGCACCCGTCCTTGTTTTTTTATTTAACTACCGTACTGTCACTATAGAGCATTCTTTCGGCTCGAGACGTTAGTCCTTCAGTATAGGTTTAATTAGTGTGTTAGGCATGCAGTATGTACTGTACTGTACTGTAGAAAAATACATAGCATTTTCTGGCATTTTCAAAACAACTTGTTGATATATTGTATTTTGTAGTTTTCAGGACATACTCTAATTGTCTGTTAATTTATACAACACTGTAATGCAGGTAGGTACTATACAAAAGATGTACAGTACATTCAAATGAAAAGGCACAGTCCCGTATGCAAAAGAACGCGTACTGTACACACACGTGCACGCACTGCACTGCATTTAAGTGCGGAGCAAAAAAAAAAAAAAAACTCTCCTAAGCTCAGGCCAGGCCAGCCACAGTCAATTTCAATTTCAATTCAGGCAGTGTTGCTGCAGCACAGTGCAGTGCACTCACTGCCCCTCCCCCCGTCGTAAACAGAAAAGCAACGTGCTCTCACACTGCTCTGTGATCAGAGGGTGGCTTGCATGCAGGCAGCCTGACAAAGTTTGAGACCCCCTCTTCATGTAGGATAGTCCGTCCGTTACCTGTCCAAGTTTACTTTTTCGATATCTAATGTTGCTGAAATAAGATCACACAGGTTGAAGTTGCTGTGACATCTAATTGATTTGCTGACAAAAATAATACAGTGTCGTCGTTTAATCGCGTAAAATACAATATAGGACGCAACGGGACACGTGGTGACGGTAGAGATTTAGAGAACAGAAAAGTACTAGAATGGAGGACTTTGTGTTTAATACGGTGTTGTTGTGTGACTGTCAATCTATATGGAATAACAAGCTTTGGGTGATTACTCTTAGCCCGTACGTGTGTTCACTGTTCAGTTCTACAGTTTTACAAAGAATATAGGGCTGAAGTGGTTAAAACCCCAGCAAACCTCTTCAGGTTCCACTCATGACTGCTATAATGCAGTGAGCGAAAGCTTGTCAGTTTGGCCTCATTCGAGAGCCACAGACGATGAATTAATCTCCATGCCAAGATCAGCTGGCACGCCCAGCCATCCAGTCATATTATATCCACGGTTGCCTCTATACATTTTCCCCTCTTAAACCCCTCTTATCTAGTGTGTGACTTAACCTTTAAATAGCCTATTTAGGGATTGGCTTCAGGTTATCCAACATTTTCCTTAATAGCCACATGTGCAAGTCATCACCACGCATTGGGTTTTCGCTTGCTTAAGCATTTTCCAGAGCTTTTCCAGAGTCCGCTTGAAATTGTCCCAACTTTCAGCCGCCAAAGCTGAGCTAGTTGACGTTGTATAATGAACGAGGGATCTAGCACGTCACCGAGCGGAACTTTGATTTAACGCTCATGAAACAGGCTGAGAAGACTTCACTTCATGACCCATTTAGACCCGAGGATGATTCCACAAATGCCTTCTAAATCCCGACAGTCAGTGGTTAAACATTTTCATGTCAAGGGAAAAACTGAATCCATTCTCTTTAGATCAAATAGTAATCTCAGCAAGGCAGATGGCTTTTCTTGGTTAGAGTGGGTGACAATATTATCAATATGAACAAACTGGTCAGGCTACTACTTGGCCTCACTCCCCTTAACCCACCTCGCCCCTGCCCACTTTGACAGGCTGGAATGGCTTAGGGTTTGACGACAGAGTACAGCACCTTGCAATGGGTCTGGTCCACAAGATTCGCTACACCACCAAGATACCCATGTACCTGTCTAGATACTTCCTTAATGTCAACGAAGTCCACTCCCACAACACCAGAGGGAGCTCAACGAACCACGTGCAACCCAGATTCGGTACAAACAAGGGATTAAATTAATTTCGCTCCTATATGCCACCAAAATGCGGAACGCCCTACCGACTGTCATTAAGACTTGCAAATCCCCTGACTCCTTCAAAACTGCTCTCAAAGGGCACCTATACGGACGGACGGCTGCAATTCGAAACTGGCCCCCGTAAAATCTGAATCCCCCCCCCCACCGCCCCCACTGTATATATATATTTATTTTCCCTTTTTACCCGACCCGCCTCGAAGCTACAAATGTCCCCGTCGCTCTCTCACTCCGACTCTGGCCTCTCACCAAGGCGGTTGGGCTATAGCTGGCGGCAGATGCACGGGGCATAAAAAAAGGACGCGCTTCCCGAAAGCGCAATGAGTGAAAGCACCAAAAAGGAGCGAAACATACAGTAGGAAGGAGGAAAAGGACTCACTGTTAGCCCCCTGCCGGGGCGACAGAGGACGGAGTCCCATATAGGTTGGATTCCCCAATTCCCCCCCCCCCCCCCCCCCCCCGACTGGGAAGAGAACCTTTTGGTTATCCCCCCCCCCCGCCAGGATTAGAAAGACAATTTTGAGTTCTCCTTGTGTTATCTTTTCCTGTGATTGAACAAACAAATAACCGGGCGGTTGAGCCCACTGAATACCCGTCTCCTGTGTCTTGGTCTGGGTCAGATGCTACAATTCGTACGTCTCTAAATGTTTTGATGAAAATGGTGGGGGTCCTATTGTAAACAAGTGTAATGCTTCATGGCGTCGTCCACTCACTGTTAACAGTTTTTGTATTGAGTTGTACTTGAAGTTGTACTGTAATTCTGCAAACTGTTAATGAATCAATCAATCAAAATCAATGTAATGTAGTTCCAGGGACTAGAATGGGTTAACCTTCTGTCTATACCTCTCAGGTAGAGAGAGAGAGCTGAAGACGGCTATACGCGTACACACTGCAATCAACTTTAGTAAGAACACTAAGAGACCTGTGTGCTCTTTAACCCATTCTGACCTGAGATCAGATTCATACGAGGTTTCCACTGGACACACATTGGTCTGATTAACCCATTCTGACCTGAGATCAGATTCTAAAAATGTCAGTCGTTCTTATATTTTTCTAAAATAGCAGACCTACCAAGCTTGTAGATCTGCTATTTTTCAATAGCTAAAGCATAACATGATGCTAACACCAAAATGGTTCCTGTTCAGAATGGGTTAATTGCCACACACACACACACACACACACACACACACACACACACACACACACACACACACACACACACACACACACACACACACACACACACACACACAGCAGGCACTTAAGAGTGCTGCAGCCTATCATTAACACTTAATGCCACATAACATGTTGAGTGCATGAGTGATTGAATCACCACAGGCAGCTGGACATATTTAGCTATACTGAAAAGATCAAGGCAACGCATACATACAGCAGATTGACATCACCTCCCCCGCACAGAATGAACCTCTAAGTTCACCTCCGTTTAACGCTATATGTGTATATTTTATGTAGATTTAATTTATATTTAAGTTGAAATGTCTCTATTCCTGCGAAATTATTGCTGTACATAATATTTTCTGTTTCACTCGTGCCTGTGCGTGTGCGCGTGTGCGCGTTGACAGGGGAGTTGCTAATTTTATAATGTGTTGCACCCTTGCCTTGGTCAACACATTAAACGCATTTTAGCACAGCAAGAACACCGTATAATACAACTTGGAAGAGTCTGCAGGACACAACAATCCCAGCTGAAGGTCACACAACAAAATGCTTCAGCTCCCTATATACTACCGCAGCCATCATGCAAATTGTCCCTCATGATGATGAAAGAGTAGCAACTTCTAAAGGTGCGTTCAAAGGCCTCAATCACACTATTGAGACGGCTGTTCAGCCATCAAACAAAAAAATGTTTTTGTCAAACCATGTGACTTCCATTGGTAATGCATTGGGGGGGGGGCATTAAACACGGACAAGACAGCCGTCTCAATAGACTTGGATGGTTGGAGTGGCGCGATTGCATACAACGTCAATATGCAGAGACATAGAAGTGGAGCGAACGTGCGCGGCGCGACGTGGTGCGGCACAAACGGACTTCTGAACGATTTTCTTTGCTCCGTCGTATCTAACCCACTTAGACCTGAGGACGATTCTACAAATGCCTTCTAAAGAATGCATAAGAATGCATAAGAATAGAATATGTGGTTCCAGGGACCTCCCCCCCCCCCCCCCCCCCAGAAGCAAAGATTTGAGTTAAAAACGTTCGCTCTGAAAGAATATATATTCAAAGTTTTGCGGCACATTTTCAAGATAAAAAAAAAATACCAGACCTACAAGACCTATAGATCTGCTATTTTTCAATAGCTAAAGCACCACATAATTCTTAAAACGTTCCTGCCCAAAATGGGCTGTAGGAGCTCACAACGCGTCAGGATGAATGTGACACGCTGTGAGCCGGCAGACGGGGCTATTTTCAGCGGCCAGCGACCGCCATACGACGAAGCACAAATTCTAGTCTTCAAGACTAAAATAATCCCTGCTCTTTTCAAGAAACAGGTAACATGGTCTCGGGGGTGGGGGGGGGGGAAGGTGCAAGGCTGCCCTACTCTTTCATCCGCTGTCTCAATTGTCCTGATGAGCTTTTAATTAGAGCAGTAATTAGTGCAATGCAAACATGATGTAATTAGTTTGCTCTGTGTCAGGGAGCTGGAACTAACACAGATATAACCCATTTTGGACGGGAACCCCTTTTGGTGTTAGCATTATGTTATGCTTTAGCTATTGAAAAATAGCAGATCTACAAGCTCATAGCACGCCAACGCCGAGTGCCGCGCTACGAGCTTGTAGGTCTAGCTATTTTTGAAAAACCGTATAGAACGACTGACATAGAAACATGGCTTTTTCAGAAAACCGTCAGGATGTAGAAGAACATTTTTAGAATCTGATCTCAGGTGACAGAATGAAAACTGTCGGGATGTAGAAGACATTTTTTTAGAATCTGATCTCAGGTCAGAATGGGATAATTCCGGTCCTCTCCACTGGATCACACGGCTTCTTTCTCCACTCAGGGCTCCAATTATCCCATTGTATTCTCCCCACCCATTGCCTGTACTCCAGTGTTGAAGCAGCATGCTATCCTCCTCTTTCCCCCCCCCCGTCAATGAGCACACGCTGGGCAGAGAATTCGTAAACGATTTCAATGTCATTTTATTGTAAAAAGCAATAGCAAATTAATCACGGGGAAAGACAAGTGCAACACAATGCTTCCCGATAGAACCTCGTCGGCATGGAAGCGATTGTCTGTGCGTGCGTGTGTGTGCGTGCGTGCAAACCTGATTGTGCCTATTTGTATGCAATCATAAATGTGTATCCAACCGTGTGTGTGTGTGTGTGTGTGCGTGTGCGTACTCCTATGGCTGTGGATTTATACTGTGTGTGTGTGTGTACTGATTCCCCCATAGGATGGACGTGGGATTGCTCTAATCTTCTCACTCGATAGATACAGAGGGCGTGGGGCGTGGGGTGGGGCAGATCAAAGTAATTCATAGCTCAGCTTATATCAATAAATCATTAAACAAATCTCAAAGCAACAGGAAAAAAAAGCCCCATGAACAAAACCATCCATAATAATGCTAGAAGGAGCTATAGCTTTTACAAAAGATAGGGTCCCTCCTCGCTTTGACAGAAAAATAATCCTCATCCTCTGGAAGTAAAAAGGTAATAAACACCTATAGCTTCTGTCTGTCAACACGAGAAGCTGCTCCAATTTGTTGTTTTCATCTCACCCTATAGTTGTTGAACAAGGTCACACTATAGTCTTTTAACTGATCATTTCAAATGTTGGAAATTCAACTAATGTGGAGAAGGAAAAAAATGCAGTACCTATGTTATAGTTCTTCAAATCATGTTTGAACAGTTACACATTCCACCCCGTCGTCCCCAACATTTCTTTAGGAGAGCCGGGGTGCTTTACAAAATCTACACATTCCCATTACATTCCCAGATATAGTGATACAGTGTCAAGTTGAGACGATGAGCCATGATGCTTCTTAACCCATTCTGACCTGAGATCAGATTCTATAAAAATGTCTTCTACATCCTGACAGTTTTCATTCTGACCTGAGATCAGATTCTAAAAATGTCTTCTATGTCAGTCGCTCTTCGATTTTTCAAAAAATAGCAGACCTACAAGCTCGTAGCGCGCCACTCGGTGGCGCGCTATGAGCTTGTAGATCTGCTATTTTTCAATAGCTAACACACGACATGATGCCAACACCAGAATGGGTTCCCACCCAAAATGGGTTAATGTTCCCGTACTGAGTAGTCCCACGTCACGTCATGAGTCATAACTGAAAATGAAATTCATTTTGTGTTTTCCAACTCTCAACATGTACACAGTGCAATACCTGCATATAGGTCGATGTGTCAGAAAACATTTAAAACAAAGCAAGCGCATCGGGAGAAGCAGACGCGAGTGTGTTTATCCGTGCGAGGCAGGCTTTGAGCGGGCGCTATAGCCTGTGAGTGCCCTGTGCAGAGCAGTGTTGCATACCGATGGGATTGGAACCATAAATCATGTCGTCTCATCAACATGCCTTAAAGTTTATGCCTACAATATCACAGGGGGGGGAAAAAAACACAATACAGCCCCTAGGCCTTATACTTCCATTGTGCTCCTCTAACAAAACCCAACTATAATGATAATTATACTGTCAAACAGACTATACATATACTTTTATGCAATGCTGTCGTCGTTTGATGCAAATGTTTGACATTGACAACATGTCAGATGTTTCCTGACTTAATTGTCGCCATAGTATGACCTGGGTGTGAGATATGTGTTGTACAAATACAGTGTTTTAACATATATTTCTGTTGTAGTGTGTAGATATCTGAAGTTGTCAATTATGTGTTGCTCTAAATGGTAAATGGTGCATTTATATAGCGCCTTTATCCAAGGCGCTTTACATAGATTGTGATCATTACATTCACCCATTCACACACATTCATACACCGATTGCGGCGGAAGCCATGCAAGGCACCAACCAGCACATCGGGAGCAATTTGGGGTTCAGTGTCTTGCCCAAGGACACTTCGACATGTAGACATGGAGGAGGAGCCGGGATTCGAACCGCCGACCCACGGATCATTGGTCGACCTGCTCTACCTCTTGAGCCACAGTCGCCCACAGTCTACCTTTAAAAGTCCAATCCTAAACTCCCCCAACAAAACAACTAAAAAACTAAACTAAAACTAAAATGAATATGCCATTATCTCATGAAGCCAAGTCTCTTATCTTTCCTCTTTACGGTTATTTACATGGAGTGTCTAATAAAGGATCAAAGTTAGATCAAACGACTCATTGCAGAGTGCAAATATACTGCCGCAGTCCTTATCTCGAAATGTATCCTCATTTCTATTTAGGGAACACAATGCATAAATGCCCAAATGGTAGTGCCAAGTGCACGAAGGAATGAAAAAATAATAATCTTGATGGCAAGTGCAGTATTTTTGCCTGAAGACGCACATTATAGCTGAAGCTGGAAAGGAAAACTTCACACCGACAGGGTTCACACATCTACAGGAGACTCATACTAAAGGCATGCAGCTGACAAAGCTACATTATATTATTAGAGTGTCTATATGGCACAATATGCCTTGAGTCACCGACTGCACACACACACACACACACACACACACACACACACACACACACACACACACACACACACACACACACACACATAGCCGATAGCCGATCTACAAGCTCACAACGCAAATGCAATTTAAAAATAACAACAACCTTGAATATTAATGCGGAAATGACACAAATCTTGTGGTGACACTTCAGGACAAGTCGAAAGAAGGCATGGGGTCTGGTTTAGTCATCAAAGCATCGTTGTGCTTTTTAGAAACTAAATAAAATGGGGGTCCGTGGTCCAAATACACATTCATTTAGGCGTCCTCGACATGAAAACGTTCGAGAACCACATACTGAACCCTGCAGTCTCCCAAGCGAGAGACAGCCAATTGCACAATCTTTTGAATTTCCATTTATGCTAAGCACCAGCCTAGATTATGCTTCCAGGGAGGGGATATCCTCTGTAGTTTCTAAGCCTTTTCAGGCCTTCTGTCGCACAGAGTGGTTGGGTGGAACCATTTGAAAACCCGTGCGAGTCCTAGTCTTGAGAGACTACATATGAACCCCCTCTGGTGATTTATATTTTATATCTCTGCCTCTGGTCAGACTGACTTGAATACATTTATTAGACAGATGTTTGATAATGTCACATTTTAACAATTTAATACAAAATAAAAGCCATTGCATTACGACACGTGTGCTTGTAGATCGGATATCATCGCTATCAGTGTGACAAAGAATAGAGGGCATAATATTCTGCTGCCCCAACTCCCCCCCCACACACACACACACACACGTGTGTACGTGCATGCATAATTAACATGTAGGCTGCAGTACAAAAATAGGCCATACAGTACAATGAAAAAAAAATGAGAGAGAGAGAAAGAGAGAGAGAGAGAGAGAGAGAGAGGGGATGTATAAATGTCATTTAACTGGCGTATAGTACAGTTTTGAGAGATCTCGTCTGTATGCATTAGCACGCTGAGAAATGCAATCCATGATCTTAGCGTATAGAGCTCAAAGATCTCCCCGAGGAAATTTGATGCAATGAGTGAGTTGTAGCCGGGAGCACACCGAGCATGTCCCCGATGAAATGTGTGCGTGCGTGCGTGCAGATTTGTTTGTGTGCGCGTGCGTGTGTGTGTGTCCGTCCGTATGAGTGTTATGATTCACGGTGATTATGATTTATGCCTGTGATGGACGACAACATTAGAAGGCTGCAGCTATTTTCCCCAGCCCTGCCCCGGCCGCTCACAGTCTCCCCTACCTCTCTCTCTCTCTCCCCCTCTCCCTCTTCTTAAACTATGATGTAGTGCACAATAAATTTAATTTTAGATGTCTGATACACTCAAACAAACAATTTGGCAGTGCTTTGTTGCCCTTTTTGCAGGATAGAATGCTTCATGTGCCGTTAGCAGCGCCGTTGCCGCAAATATCCGCTCAGACTTGACAAATACTAACCTTTACTGTAAGCCGACTGTACAGAACAAGAAAGCTAATGTATTAACAATTATACTGATCTAGTGCTGTAAGGAGTACATTTAATGTTTACCTGCAGTATCCCACTTCATTTTGTACTCGTAGCACTGAATTGCTTTTCTTTTTGAGTGGTGCAACCACTCCTACAACCAGCGATGCCTGTGCGTACCCATGTGGCCATGAGCACGAGTATATGACTTATTAGTACCAGTAGGGGGCGCCAGAAACAGAGAGAGGGATAGGGGGGGGGGGGGGGGTTGCACGACTCAGTTCACACAGGTGTGATTTTTTTCCTGCACTCTACTAACACTAGACCTGTACGTGCCCGTCGGCCAACTTGGGAACCTAATAATACCAGTTGTCAACTTGTCATAGATAGCACCCATTGTACAGATCTACTGTATATGGAGATCTCTGTATCCGTCCGTCTGCCTCTGTCTAGCTGTTGCCAGACCCACAGTACCAGACAGGCGCGGACGTTTTCTGCTGCCTGCCGGCGTCTTTTTTTTCTCCGGGTTTTTAAGACAGCTGGTGGATGGAAATTAAGCTCCACGTTTCCCGGAATCTGGCCGTCGCGGCATCCATTCATGGGTGGAGCTTCTTTTCCAGCCACCTAACATGACCATTCAACCTTGCCATTGTTGACTATATAAGGTTTATGCCTTTTAAGCGACTTTATTCCCTTTGTAAATCGTTCTGGATAAGAGCATCTGTTAAATGCCTCGGAGTCAGTGGCGGAAACTCCGTGGGTTCAGAGGCGCGATTGAACCCCCTGGCATTTTGGCAAAGGCGCGACTGAACCCACTGCATTTTGGCAAAATACTGAAATTTCCCCTCCCCAGTGGTCATGTTGTCATGCACGTAGTCACATACCTTTACGAGGGGTTACATTTACAAGATAGGTGTTGGGCCGCCGCGCATGCCGCATTCAAATGCTAATAAGGTGGCTTTTGTTCGAAAAAACTAAACTCGATTTTTTTCCACCGCTGGGGAGGGGGGGGGGGGGGGGGGGAGGGATGCGTGGCTGCTTGAACCCCCTGCCGTTATAAGAACTTTCCGCCTCTGCTCGGAGTGCCAAAGAGTTTAAAAAAAACAACTCTGGAGATAACTGGAGATGCAACCCGTTTTTGATTAATAACTTAAAGATATTTAGCACAGAAATAACACACGGAGCAACTGGGATAAATAAATGCTGAACCTACAGTATAATCCTTGAATTTGACCATGCACTAACGAAGCGAACGAACACAAAATAAAGATTATCCTCTAATCATTATCTACCGGTATACTCTAATCTGAGAAAACATGACTTACAGTATACCAAAAGCTGGCTTCCGTGGCCCAAGCGCTCTCACATAACGACTACATACTGTAGACTCATAACATAACCAATACAGGTGGACAAGCAATAGGCCTACTGCAAATTCTATGCCAGAGACCACAGGTGTTTGGTTTGAAGAGACTACATAGCCTATAGGCCAACAATCAATTAGTGGAATTAGTGGTGATTGACGCGCCGGTGAAAAAAACCCGAAACGCTTTGCCGATGCCGCAAGGTCGTAGCCGCGCGCGAGCATCATTTCCATCCACCAGCTGTTTAAAAAAAACAGGAAGAGACGCCTGCACCAGGCGTCTTCTTAACGCGTCTTGGCGCGTATACGTGCCTGCCGCGCCCATACACACACACACAATACTCACTCATATAACAAGAACAAGCAGATTTTAGGAAAGGGAGAGGATTGTGCGTTGACCGGGATATTCACTAGCCGTGCCCACCTGATTGGATCAACGCGCAAAATGGGCATTCTAGCTCCACATCAACTTTGTGGATAGTTTATGGCACATAATATACTCCCACCAGCAGCTCATTTTTTTTAATAATCAAGAGCTTTCACACCCTGCCAAGTTTAGGAAACCCTGACTAGTGAATAGTTTTGAAGTCGAGACAGGAATGAGGCCAATGATGTCAGCCTTGCAGCGCTACTTTCCAACACATTCATAGACTTTTGGTGATGCGAGAAAGAGCTGGGGATCAACGCAGAGACATCGGAAGGGATGCTTTTCTCAACAAATATAATTATAGCACCTTGACTCTGCAGATGACTTGGCAGCGGTCTCCCATGTCCACCAGCATGCATGTCCATCCAAGCAGCGTGCTATACCTGTATCACCAATGCTATAGCTGGAGAAACCTATACCCTCGATTGAGGCAGTTGTTGTTTTTGGCAGGAAATCCCTATTTTAGTTTGAGTCATATATAGTCTCTTGAATAGTTATCATTTAGTTTTAGTCACATTTTAGTCACCTGGAATGTTTTAGTGTTTCAGTGACTAAATGTCATAAGATTTTAGTCGACTAAAATGTATTTTGGCGGGCCGTTGTAATGACTGATTTTACACTTGCTGAAAATAGCCGATCTACAAGCTCACAAATGACTTATACTGGATCTCTTGTCGTCCACTAGTCCCTTCCTAACATTTTAGTCTAGTTTGTATTTGTTGACACAATTGTCAACATATTTAATCTTAGTTTTAGTCATCGTAGTTTTCATTTCGTTTCCATTTAGATTTAGTCAGTGAAAAAAGGTAGTAGACGAAAACATATTTGTCGTAGTTTTAGTCGACGAAAACAACACTGGATTGAAGAATTCACATACTTGGGCAGTACTGTCACGATGTACACAGCATGTGATGTAATAGAACGGACGAGCGCGAGCAGGCAGAGATATCCCAACAGTATATACTCGGCAGAGCTACAAACCCCCATCAGAATGTGTGGATGTCATCCCAGTACAGCATAGTAAAGTACACGAAGATAAAACTGTAGCGCGGAGCTGTGTTCCTTCAACCTTACGGCTCAGAATACTGGGAAAAAGACATCTTCAAACTGTCATCATTCCACAACTATTAAGAGCTTCAGGAGAATCCTGCACATCTTCTGGCCACTATAACACCATCTCCAACCCAAACGAGACGAAAACTTCATCAGACCAGTGTGTGTCCAGTGGAAACCTCGTATGAATCTGATCTCGGGTCAGAATGGGTTAAGTGTCGCGCGACACACTTGTTGAAATCACCATGCGTCGGTCCGAAAAAATGGCTTGGGTTAAAAAGAACCGACTGATGGAAATGATTAGTTCTTGTGTCACGCACTCGAGACCGATGACTCAATGTGAGACTGATGTGTAGACAAAGGCAGCTTAATTATGATCACCCACACTGTCACCGTTCACACAAGTTGTTCTCACGGCATTATAGTTCCAAGGACGGCAGCCACATAGCTCTGAAGGTGTACAGTACACAATGGAACCAAATGAGCCTGGGCCCGTTTCGGTTCCATTTTGTACCCATTATAGACCTGAAAGGGTCCACATGGAACCGCCACATTAAGGAACCCACTTGGAGAACACACACTGTAAAGTCTGGGGAAAAACATTACATTACACCTAAATCCAGCTAAAACGGGTTCATGGATTTCATTCATTTTCTTTACTGTACATACGTTTTTGAGTGGTGCAACCACTCCTATGTATGTACCAGTGGTCATGAGCACGAGTATGTCACTTATTAATACCAGTAGGGGGCGCCAAAAACAGAGAGAGGGGTAGTGCTGTGCCTTCTGCCTGCTAATGAGAGAGAGAGAGAGAGAGAGAGAGAGAGGAAGGGGGGGGAGAGAGGGGAGTTGTACCACTCGGTTCACACAGGTGTGATTTTTCTAGTATGTTTGGGATCATGTGTATGTTTTCTGCCTTTTCCCTTACTGTAGGCTACTGTTCAGTATAAGCACGGGGCTAAACTTTGAACCGATTTGATAAAGAAGGGAAAAAGATCTCCCCCAAAGTGATCTGCTTGAAGTTTGCCAAGGTATTTATAAATCGGCCACAATTAATCCCCATTATTCATAGGATCTGAAGGTTCAGAGAGCACTTGCCTGGAAAGCCTTGCACGGGATGAGGAGAGTGTGGAAATCAGACATTAAAAAGAAATCTTCTAAATCCTCCAGTTTTCTGAAATAAATATTTTCACGATTTTTGAAGAATAGCAGACCTACAAGCTCGTAGCGCGGTATGAGCTTGTAGATCTGCTATTTTTCCAATAGATACATTATAACATAATGTTTAAAACACCAAAAGGGGTTCCCACCCAAAATGGTGGCTGTTCATAGCTACTGTGGAGTCAGTACTGCTGTATGGGGCCGAGTCATGGACCCTCACAGTACAACAGGAAAAAGCCCTGGATGGAGTCTACACAGGAATACTACGAATGGCACTTGGTGTCACATGGACGGACCGCATCAGAAATGTGGACCTCTATGGGGACCGACTTACCACGGGTCACAGACAAAGACAGAGAGAGAAGGATGAGGCCGGCAGGGCACTGCTTCAGGCACCCAGAACTTGTTGAGGCAAGTAAATCGACCCTATATGGGAGCCAACTCAGGGCAAAGCCAGGAAGGGGAAAGAAGCGTACCACCTAATGTAGACGTGCTGCGGCGCGACAGCTTGGCTGACAACACTGCAGAGCTCAAGAACCTGATGTTGGATATAGGAAATTGTGGAGGGCAAGCGATCCAGGAATCCCGAGTTGGTGTTGGCTGTATAGACCACACTTTCGCAGCAGTGTGTATTCATACTAGTCCAGATTCACGTGAAGAGGTGGCCACCTATTCGGTGGTATACTGTACACCTCATCGCCGAAAACTGGACGATGAATAGGCCTATACAATAAAGCCGCTCTGTAATTAATGAAAGATGTACAAATTGTAAAATGAGCTTACTTTTACTATAAACGTTGTTCTGAAAAAAAGCTGCAAAGATTCTCGTGTATTGTGACTGCAGGGGCATGCCTGCATAACGTGTCATTCCTAATAAGAGACCATTCTCAAGAGCAACTTTTCTTGACCCATTTTGGGGCGGGAACCCCCTTTTGGTGTTTTAAACATTGTGTTAATAATTTAGCTATTGAAAAATAGCAGATGTACAAGCTCGTGGCGCGCCACTTGTAGGTCTGCTATTGTGTGTGTCACGCAACAAATGTAATAGTCTCTGAAATCTAGAAAATATATAGCTATTCTTGTTTTTACTTATTATTTTCCTCTCTTTTTTTTCCTGCCACACACTTTCTCTATAGGCCGCTATGGGTACCTTTTGAGCTTCTCTGATAGAACATCAAAGAGAGAAAGAGGGAGTGACATAAAACACGGAAACACCGGAATTGCACTTCTGTATAGACAGAACCTTGACTTGATGCTAAAGTCTGTTGGGCCCCGAGGCAGAGAATCCCATGGGGGCCTCCTGACCAAAGTTCAATAATAGCTGAATGAACCAATTAACTAGGCTACCTGACGTGTAAAAAAAAAAAAAAAAAAAAAAAATACATCACTCGCTTTTTCTCTTTGATTCTTCACTTCCCAACAGATCCCCCACAGGGAGACATGGCGGAGATCGGTTGCCTTTAGGGAGGTTACCCATTGAGATGTCGTCGTACAATACATTACAATTAAAATGTATCAACGCCGCGTCAGGGCCCAAGGCGGTTGCCTTGCCTGTCCATAAAACGTGGCTATACTACAGTATGTGCTGAAAGAGGGGTCCCGTGAGACTAATCGGTAAGTGTCTACGACCAGATTTGCAGAGCTGGCCCATATATGAATCTTTAGTACATACTGTATGTGAGATACCACTGTGATTGTATATGCTATAAATGACTCACCAGTCACCACTAGTTAGCTTGACAAAGCCACAGTTTTCATTCAAGGACTGATCGCTCTCTCTTTCTCAAGTCCATCTTCTTTAAACCCTCGATTCTCAAAGTGGGGTCTACTCTAGCCCAGGGGTCCTTCAAGATCCTAGGTAGGAGGGTAGGAGGGATGGGCAGGAGGGATGCTCACAGGTACTCAACCAGAGGAAGTCCTTATGATCTAGTTCCCCCCAGTTTCAGGACACTCATGGGAAAAAAATGTTTTTTTTCTACGCAGCCACTACTCTGCACTAACCTGACGCTGCCAGATGAGGGCGGTATTGCGGAAACATATTCCCCAACACAACACTCATCTGGGATCTCTGACGGAGTTGAGCCCTGAGTCAGATCTGCTTCGTACCGAACCAATCAGCGTGAGCTAAAGGCGGGATGCGGATGTGACGGTATATAGACACGTCGATATGATTGGTTGTGTTTGCACGCCCACACGGTGATAGACAGACGCTCCCATCCAATCATCTACCATGTATCTTGAAAAAAAGGAACAGCCCCGTCATCGAATTTTCTTCCGCGATCCCAGATCCAAATAAGCTGTGAAACAAATTTGTGTAGCAAGCTTTTTGGATCTGGCAGCGTCAGGTTAACTCTGCACTCCCTCCAGCCCTGAAATCCCTAAATTCTATTGCAATATTTAGGAAAGACCTGAAATCATGGCTCCATCTACACACTCACTGGTCATAGTTAGCTTCCGACCCTGGATAGCCCATCTCCCATGCTCAGGACTATTCTCTCAGGGTATACCTCTTGTCCTATGTATATAGCTCCCAGCCTTATATATAAGGATTATTTATTATATGTTCCATGGTTGTTTTGTCTGTACAGTATGTATGTGTATAGTTTCATGTTACAAAGTGGACCACAATGGAAACAAGCGAAGGCTTTTTTGTGTCTAAGTCCATTTGGCGGTTTAAAAAAAATTATGTCATTTTCTGTAATTTTCTTAAACTGTCAAAAAAGTATTCTATCTATTCTATCTATCTATCTATCTATCTATCCTTGGGGGGGGGGGGGGGGGGGGGGGTTCCAGGGGTGAACGTTTGCCAAAAATACCACTGTGAGCTTGTAAATCGGCTAAAGATTGGATGCAGACGGAAAAATGTGGTCCAAGTACAGTATAGCAACCCAGATCCGTTTCAACCAAGAATAGAGCACAGCTGCAGTTGCTTACTGTATGTCTCGCAGTGGCCAGACGACGTGAATAGTTTGCCGGTGGCAAAAAATAATAATAATTGCCTTCGGCGGGGTCCATGACAGTGTGATACGACAGTGTGAGATGATGACAGTAGTGTGATATGAGTCTGGCCAAGAAGCCAGGCTACCACTTGCTCTCCCTAGAATTGAACAGGGGGGATATGGTTGTTGTGATCCACCAGCGCAGTCCTGGAATGACTCTCCTTGAAGAGAATGCCTCATCCAACTAATTATCACAACCTTGAAAAACAAAAGATAAAAAAAGAAAGAAAAGAAATGGAAAGATAAAGTAAAAAAGTCCTATCTTTCATCAAAGTGGAACAAAATATACCCGTTTCAAACTACCCAGGGCCAATCTAAGTAGAAAGTCAACTTAAACCATTCAGGGCGGGAACCCCTTTTGGTGTTTTAAGCATTATGTTATTACTTTAGCCGTTGAAAAGTAGCAGATCTACAAGCTCGTAGCGCGCTTGTAGATCAGCTATTTTTGGAAAATTGTGAAAATATGGCGCACATCTTTGAATATGAATTATTTCAGAGCAAACGTTTTTAACTCAAATCCTTGCTTTTGGGGGGGGGGGGGGTCTCTGGAACTACATATTTCAGATGGGGGGTCGGCGGCCAATTACATATATATTTTGGGGTGAGCACCGCTGACATAGAAACATAGGTTTTTCATAAAACTTTGACAATTTAGAAGACATTTTTGTAGAAACGTCGTCGGGTCTAAATGGGTTAAGGAAGAGATGACTTCTGTGGGAAGCGTCAGCCCCTGCGTGACGCAGCCAACCAGCATTATGCTTTATATGCCTGTAGGGCACCATTACAAACTGTGCGATATCCACACATATCTCTGCTCCCCCTGGAAACCAAACTTTAATAATTCAAACATTTGCAAAGGGAAAAATTAAGAGCCTAAACCTCATGAATTATGTCCATGTGAGAAGAGAAAGAAGAAAGAAAGACAGTGCATAAAACATACATGAAAAGAAACAATTTGCAACGTGTGTGTGTGTGTGTGTGTGTGTGTGTGTGCAAGGCGAAGCGCGTCGTACAATTTAATAAAGTTTGACAAAGCCTTAAGGCCTCGGTCACCCTATTGAGGCGGCTGTCTTGTCCGTGTTTAATGGCCGCCCCCCCCCCAATGCATTTCCAATGGAAGTCACATGGTTTCACCAAACATTTTTGAGTGGTGCAACCACTCCAAGGAACAGCAATGTCCGTGTTGGTTCACCTATCTATGTGACGTTAATGAGCACCAGTATGACTATTAGTACCAGTAGGGGCGCTGTTGTGCCAGAAACAGAGAGAGAGAGAGATGTTTGGTCAAACCATGTGACTTCCATTGGAAATGCATTGGGGGGCGGCCATTAAACACAGACAAGACAGCCGTCTCAATAGTGTGATTGAGGCCTTATAGGCTTATTGGCCTATATATCCTAAGTGGACATTTTTTGGTCAAAATGTTGACATATTATTGCTTATAGTAGCTTTAAAGCCTGATTTTAGACTTTGCCAACATGACGTGTTGCTCGGTAGAAGATAGCCTGGTCGGTCTACAGAATTGTAGCATGGGTTATTTTCTCAGCGAGTGACACCATCGTCCTACACGGTGTATAAGTTAAGTTAAAGTATACCTATTACTCATGCCTATATGGCATTACGCCGTTGCCACGGCAACCAATGCAGATGGAGCTTTTTTTTTTTGGAGAAACAAATCGGATTTGCCTGCAGTCTGAAGAAAAAAAAAAGGAAGACAGCTCGCCTCTCTTTCTCAATACTTCAATGGAAGTGTGTACGTGTTGAGCGAGTATAAGCCTCTCTGTAAGTAGCTGTTTTTCATGTTTCCATTCTGGGTGTTGATATCATGCCATTTGCTGGCTGATTGCACATTATGATGATCCTAGCCTCATTGTGGTATAAATAGAACCTGGTGGTGCTGTATGTACAGCTTCATTCTGAGCGCTATCTGTTGCGTTTTTTCCCCCCTCCTTGCTTAAATAAGCTTCACTGACTGACCCTCCTTGCACACACAGACAGCAGGAGAAAGCTAAACTTAACTAAATGTATTTTGGCCCATTCAAAATAGTTTCTCTTGGATCCACCTTGACAACGAGATGGTTCATCTCAAGGGGTTATCAGTCAATCAATAAAGAAATTTCAACACAAATGGAGAGTTAAGGGCTTTTTTTCCACACACATCCAATGGGAGAAGCGTTCAGTCACGGAGGTGCGGGCAACCTAACAGGCGTATTAGCGACAGGCGTTGCACGCGTGATCCTGTGAAATTGTCTCATGTTACACACACGCCACGTCTGCGTCAAGAGTACACAAATGTGTCGGGAGGTTTTGACTGCATGCAAGCTATTAGTGCCAGCTCAGTGTATATACCAGCTCCTATACAGAGGCTGAGACATATTTGGTTATCGCCCCTTTCACCCTTCGCAGTTTTGACATTTTGCCATGATGTACTGTATAGAAAGCCTCCTTACAGTAGCTTCTCTTTCCTGTACGGAGGGGGGGGGACGGGACACCGGTACTGAAAAAAGCCATTTTGCTATACTTCATCGTACGACGGCTCAAGTGCACAGAAGTACAAGCTCCGACGCGTCGTGAGCTTTATAGATTGGCTATTTCCGTGAGCGAAGCCGCATCGTACGACTATAAGTATAAACCGGGATTAAGAGAGCATAATCTTAACCCATTCTGACCTGAGATCAGATTCATACGAGGTTTCCACTGGACACACACTGGTCTGATGAACCCATTCTGACCTGAGATCAGATTCTAAAAATGACAGTCGTTCTTCGATTTTTCAAAAATAGCAGACCTACAAGCTCGTAGCGCGCCACTCGGTGGCGCGCTATGAGCTTGTAGATCTGCTATTTTTCAATAGCTAAAGCATAACATAATGCTAACACCAAAACGGGTGCCCGTTCAGAATGGGTTAAATCAAGAAGAGACCTGGGGTTTGATCTAGTGGAGGGCACAAGATAGAGATAGGAGTCGTTCTCCCGTTTCTTTCATCTTTGCACGGATATAGTACACACTGTTATCTCTACAGTTCTGCCAGACATATTATCATTAACGACAACTGAGAGTGTAAACATTTACCCAAACGGGGATGCCAAATTAATGAACTTTATACTAATGAATTTTTACTGTGGTGGCAACGCTGAAAGCAAAGTGGAGCCTGCGGAAACCATTGCGGCTCAAGAATCCACCACTCCTGAATGAAGTGTCTGGCGCTGGGAGTCTGGCGCAACGCACAGGTCCTCGCTGTACTCCTGGTGAGAGCAGGAGTGGACCTGGTGAGACGTAGGAGTAGGAGTAGTTCCGGAGTGGGTTCCAACGGATTGTGTGGCCCTGGTCTTTCCCTATAGTGGGTCTGATCGAGGGTAGCTACTGGGACGTGAGTCGCGGGACTTGATCACCCCGGCTGGGTCACCCTGACCCAAGTGAGAGGGGTATGATGTTCGCGAGACCCCGAAACCCCGATGACCTCTGGGATACATCACTGAGGAATGGATACGTCCCAGTTAGTTGCATCCATGCGACGTATGTTCGTTCTTCAAAAGCAAAATATTACACACTCACCATCGCCGAGGAATGTGCAAAGTAAGACATTTGCGTGCCTAGCAGTACGTGTTCTGTACCATTAAGCAGCAGCTTGACCGTGTCACTTACACCCATACAGTGTGCTTGCAGGTTGCATGCATAGTACCGTCTGCGTGTGTGTGTGTGTGTGTGTGTGTGTGTGCGCGCGTGCATGTGTGAGTATAGCAGATTAAGATGTTTGTGTCCTGTGAGAGAATGAGGGAGGGTGGGTGGGTGGGTGGGTTGGTGCTACAGATATCTGAGATGAAGTATACTGTATACAGTGTCAGCCAAAGCCTGCAGGTATAGAGATTACAAAATTCAATTTAGGGCGATGGAGGAGGAAGATCTTTTATATAAAGTGTCAGTGAGGCTTTTCCACCTTTTTGGTATGATGCACGCACGCACAGACACACCCACCCACACCCCCACACGCACACACACACACAATCAGCTATAAGATATTTCCTCTGTCGGCCGTGTTGACAACTGAAGAACGCTATTTATCTTAGCTCCAGGGCTATAAGCCTGGCTCCATATGCTGCTATTAATATACCGCTCATTTGGAATTGTGGTGAAAATGTGTGTCTGCCTGAGTAGTGAGTATGTGTGTGCAGAAACACCATTGCAGTGTTTGTGTAGTATACGTTAGGCATGCATGTCAGCGCAGTGTGTGTGTGTGTGTGTGTGTGTGCGTGTGTGTGCGTGTGTGTGTGTGTGTGTGTGTGTGTGTGTGCAGGCCTGAGGTACAAAGCTTATACAATTTGCTTCATATTATTGAATGCGGCATCTATAGCACGTCCTCTGCAGAGAAAAAAATCATTTTAAGGGTGACCCTGCAATCAAGGCAAAGGGGCATGAAATTGCACCCACTAGACAGTTAAGAGGCCGCTTGTGTATATTGGATAACTAAAAATAAACCTTGGGTTTTGTCTGTTTCGCTTCAACCGGTTTTGATCTGTATACCTATAATTCACTCTCTCATTCTACTCGCGTTCTAGTTTGGCTGGATGAAAGAGGTGTGGCTCGCACGCACTTTCCGTCTTTGGAAACACCATCATGGCCCCCAATAACGCCCAATAATATTTGCCGTGAGAATTTGATGACGACTCGTTAGACGCGGCGGGTTTGGGATCCCTTAATGGCATAGAGGTCGATTTGCGGGGGGAAAAAAAGGAAATAAGAAATTGACAAAACTATGAAAGTGGAGAAGGAAACGGATTGAACATTGCACTGCGCTTCTATAACGATTGCTCCGTTAAGCTGTTGCAAGGTAGCGGGGGAAAGTTGTCAGTGTGAATGAGAGCGTTCTTCAAAATGATTTTCATAAGAATGCCTGTCGAGTGGAACAGCGGCTAGGGGGAAGGGGGGGGGGGGGGGCTAGTTGTATGACTCCCACCCTCTCTTCAAAGCTTCCTGGATGAAGAGGATGGGAGGACAGCTGTATAGGGGGAAGGGCAATCATCTGCCTGTTATAGCGCCACCATGAGGCCGTTTTTTTGCAAAACACATTTCCTGCGACATGAGATGCCCGAGGAAGGTCGAAAGACCGAAACGTTGCATTTTTTTGGACATTAATTCAAGCCTGACTGTGGAAATGAAAAAGAAAAAAAAAATCTTCTAAATCATGACAATTTTTTTGGAAAGATTTAAAGGCACATTTTTACGATTTTTCACCTGACGCAGACGCACCTGTTGTTATTAGTAAGTCGAGTGTGCGGAGGTCTTCCCTTCAAAGAAATGCATTACTCGCACAAATTGCATCCATACTGTACATCACAACAATCTCTATAATCATGTGATCAACACAGATCTGTTTGATTTTTCATATTCCATCCCGATTGGCTATACGACTGACATCTAAAGTTTACACGACTGGCCCCACAAAATGGCTCAAATCATGAACAGTCTGTGAAATTATGCATGCACATCCCCCCCTACGCAAAAAGGAAGAAATGCCACTTAGAAATGTTCACATCAGCCTCATGTTGGCGCTATAACAGGCCAAATCATGTTTCTAGCTATAACTGCGCCGATCTGTGTACAACTTTGTATTATGCATTTTTCACATCTGCCTGTCACAGAGACATAAAGACATTTCTTTACGTTACTCGTACAGATGCAAAACTGTTGGCCTGGAAAATGATGTAAGCCATCAGCGAAACATCTGTTATTGTAAGCTAGCTAAGCTCCGAAATGGGTTTCGTCTCCTAGCAACAATAGACTGCCAAAGCCACACTGTATATCAGTGGTTCCCAAAGTGTGGTCCGGGGACCCCCAGGGGTCCTGGAGGGAGTTCCAGGGGGTCCCCAGCTAAATGATAGTTTGGAACCAAATGGACCCTTATGGGTCTGTATAACTCTGAGAGTGTACAAATGGAATGCTTCCAGTTAAATTAACATTGATTTTACAATTGGGGTCCCAGAGATAGAAATGCCATTACATGGGGGTCCGTAGACTAATGCATGTCAAACAGACTACACTAGAGTGACACGTTAATTGTCATCCTATTGAAAGAAGCTTTTATCACCGTTGCCCTTCACTAAATCCCACCCCAAAAAGTGATTGTCCAATGCCAATCCAAATAGTTTAGTTTAACGGCAGGTCAAGCTTTCTTCGCTGCCAACGTGCCTATTGGACAAGGATGGGTTGGGGAGGGACTTAGTGAAGGGCTAATTATGGTTCAGTAGGTCCGTAAAAGTCAAATGATTAGCGAGGCATGCTGCCAGCGTTGATTTCGTCGACTAAAATGAAGACAAAAAATGTTCGTCGACTACCTTTTTCCACTGAAAACTAAGCTGTGATGACTAAAACTAAGACTAAATATACTGACAATTTCGTCAACAAATAAAAACTAGACTATGTTAGGAAGGGACTATAGTGGACAAGAGATCCAGTATAAGTCATTTTAACACTTGGTTGCATGCTGAAAATAGCAGATCTATAACCTGGTAGATCGGCTATTTTTCAAGTGTTAAATTAGTCATTACGACGGCATCAAGGCCCGCCAAAATACATTTTAGTAGACTAAATCAGGGGTTCCCAAACTTTTTTGGACCAGGTACCCCTTTTGGGGTAGATATTTTTCCAGGTACCCCCTCATCCTCGCAACACGGATAACAAATAAATGTATACGTCTAAATGTAGACGTCTAAATGTATACAGACGTCTAAATGTAGACGTCTAAATGTAGACGTCAATGTAGACGTCTAAATGTGTACGTCTTCTCTTATGGGGGTCCCTGGCATATCTTTTCAAAATGGGGTCCACGGGCTAAGTAGTGTCAATTTGGGGGTCCTTGACATGAAAAAGTTTGGGAACCACTGCTTTAAACACTTTAGCACTTTATGAACATGAACAAAATAGATGGGTCCCCCCTGGAACTCCCTCAGGTACCCCTGGGGGTCCCCGGACCCCACTTTGGGAACCACTGGACTAAATCACCTGTAGATTTAGTCGACTAAAACTAGACTGAAACATTCCGGGCGACTAAAATGTGACTGAAACTAAATGAAAACTATTCAAGAGACTATTATGACTCAAACAAAAACCTCTAAATTCGCTGCCAAAAACAACACAGCACGCTGCCGAGGCAGGTGCTGGAACGGCGTTCCGTGCCGCGTTACAATGTGACTCCGCCGGGCCGCGACAACACATGCAGTGACATCGGTCTCAATGGGCTGCAGTGCACATACAGTAGAAATGCTATAGCAACTGCGGTGGCGAAAATGCATATAAACACTATGGTATTGATTCATTTAACGTAGCCTACTAGTAGATGATACTTAATCCATTCAGGCCTGACGTCGAGAAAAAAAAAAAAAAAAGAATTATGTTAAAAGATTTTTGCAGCATTTTCACGATTTTTCAAAAATAGCAGACCTACAAGCTCGTAGCGCGCCACAGAGTGGCTTGTAGATCTGCTATTTTTCAATAGTTAAAACACCAAAAGGGGTTCCCGTACAGAATGGGTTAACACTCTAATTACCACCTGTTCTTCACTGACAAACTCATTAGAGACTGCGCGACTCGTGTAAACCTATTTCAAACTGTGCGAGTTAACTATAGAATAGAGTCCATTTAAGGAATGACCATCTCTTGTTACTCCTGAAACTCTGTACACTGCTGAAAGGATAGAATGTGTGTGGGAGATGTGTGTAAGGGGGTGCTGGGGGAAGCTCTGGAGGGAGACACTATAGTCTCTCTCCGGTGTGATGACATATACAATAAAAGAATGGAGTTCGAATCCTGACGGTTGAGTCCTTCTTCTTCCTGATGTTGTTTACTTACTAATAGTAATATCAAAAAGTGCCATTACACAACAACCTATATAGAGCGTCGCAGTCCTGCCCCCTTTCATGACGACGCCAGGCCCAGGAAATAGTTTCCAATCCATTTCAAAACGTATTTATTTAAAGACCTTATAAGCGTCGTACAGAGCCAACTCTTGCCGTGACAAATCCCGACAACAAACACAATATTTTGGACCAAACAAATAATTACAAAGAAGAAAAACAACAACAAAAAAAAGTGTTGTAACCTGCCGTTTTCTCCTTCTTTCTAATTAATTGTTCGGCCCGAAGAATTGTGTTTGTCGTCATGATTTGTCACGACAAGAGTTGGCTTTGTCCGCGGCGTAAACGTCTTTAAATAAATACTTTCTGAAAAGTCTATGAGGAAAATAAACGGGGATTTCTTTTCCGGGTCACTCGAGGGGGTGGCGGGACTGCGACGCTCTATACCAGAGCCTCCCGCTAGGCCACAGGGATCCATACTGAACGAATGGGTGATAACAGCCCCTTGTAATGAGATGATTTCTAGGTAGTTCTAGGTATCGGGTGAAAGTTCTGACAGATAAATCTGTCTCCAATTCTGTATGAGAGACACTCAATGTTAATAGTATTTGTAGTAATTTGAAAGTTGCATCGTATGGTCAGAAAAATAATTAAGTTTGTGTGTTCCCGGGAAAGTGTTTCTTGTGTCCTAAACATCATTAAAATAATAATCTGGTTGCAAAAGGGGAAAAGCGTCCCTATTATTGTCATGATAAAACAAAACTCTAAACAAAAACAGATTTTTGAGAGGCGCTAGCACCTCCTATGCCCAGCTTTGGCTGTGTGAACACAAACACGATGATTACGATTGGCTGATCACCCCGTAGCGATGATTTGATTGGCTGAGTGAGCAAAGTACATATTGAGGATAAAAAAAAGAACGAGGGCAGAAAAGTGAAGACGCCAAAAGTGATTGGCCTGAATTTGTGATGATTTGAGTGGCTGAGCACGGAATGTGATCTATGATGATAAGAGCGCTCCTCACTTCACAGTGTGATGTTTTTTTATCCTCAAAACAAATTGAAGCGTTAGAGGCCAAAACGTGAAGTAGCCGCCTGTTAGCACCGCCATGAGGCCAATTTAAAACATTTGGTGGTCGAGGTTCTTCTTCCTCTTTGCGTGCAAAGTTTCGCACCGATTGGTCCAGCGCGGCAGTGCCCATGATTAGCTGCTGACAGACAGACAGCCAGACAGAGGCAAAAAGAAACCTCACTTAAAATGAACTTCATGTTCAGTCCATCTGACTTTCATCACCGTCTCTCACGAAGGTTGGATGCAATACAATATTGTACGAACAAAATATGAAATTATTACCGACATGTTGCATCACAGCAAGCTACACTTTCATATAGCTGTGAATAGCACACATATCAACTTGTCAATATGTTCTGCACACAACCCTCTTTGTAACTCGGGATTGATTTGTGAGCGACTGCCAGACTAGCGTCAATAGAAGACTCGACCTTCTTGTTGTATTATTTTCGTCTGCATTATTTCGGTTTAGACATAAACACAGTGCACAGGCTCCTTTCAGAAGGAAACAAAAGACCATTGATCTGTAATTGCCCTATTAAGTATGAGTAAGAATCGGTGTTAATTAAAATCGAACCACACAGGAGTCTGTGACTCGGAGTGGTCAAATGGAGCGATTTGGACACTCTCAGACACGGGAGGATTTCATTGTGTTCCTCTCTATAAGTGCGAGTCCAATCGTGATGCAGCACCCTCGAGGGCTTTATCGGCTTTCCTAGTGGTTAACAAAGACATTTTCAAAGAGGAATGTTTTTTTCCCCACCCTCCCATTACCCGGGGAAAGACGGAGTGTTTGGTTGGAGTGATGCATTTTTTATTTCCACGAACACTGACCATTGAGAGACATTCAGAACAAACTCCCTAAAATGGCCTGACCATTAATATACACTATTCTCACCCAGCATCTCTCCGGGAGAACACTTGATTTTCAATCTTGTACTCAAGTACTTTTATCTCAAGTTGTATATACTCTCAGAATTAAATCAACACTTGAAATAATGTTCTCGTCAATATTCACCAAACAGACAAAATTACGGTAGTTCACGGTTGTGCGATTGCGGCATGACTTTGCAAACTATACGGTTGATGAGTACCAGGTGACAAAAATGTGAATAATACAGTAATACTAATAACAATGATGATGATCATTATGATGACTAGACCTGTACGTGCCCGTCGGCCACCGGCCTACTTGGGAACGATGCAACTTGGGAACCTAATAATAACCGTCGTCAACTTGTCATATAGCACCACATATGTCTGTCCCTTTTGTGCCCATACTGTATATGGAGATCTCTGTATCCGCCTGCCTCTGTCTGTGTAGTGGTTAAGTAATCAATTGGCAGGTGTGTGGTTGCCATGGCAAATCAATTGGCTGAGCAGAGGCTGGGAATTGCACAGGTGAGGGGCCCTAGGCTGATTAGGTCCACTGGCAGAGCCTGAGCAGAGCCTTTTGGTGGTGGTTCTGGAGAACCGTGGGTCCGACCGACTCGATACCGGGCACTGCACTCCCTGCGGGGGTGTGGAATGCGTGTGTCGATTGTGAAGTCGGTGGGGCAAACGGTTCTCGGGTTGCGTGCATTACAACCGTACACGCACACGCACGCACGCACGCAGAGACGTGGTGGCACATTTATAGTAGGATGCTGACTTACGTACAAACGTACATTTTATACTGTGTACAGTTCTTGTAGGTTTATATTCTAAATTATTTCTCAGCTGTAGCATTTATGTTTCCATTTCTGGCCAGAATTTAAAAAAAAACCCTCTCAATAACATCCAGTATCATTAATTGTTCTAAGTTTACTATCACTTGCCTTAACTCTCATTTTCAGCAAACTGCTACTGCAGTTTTTCTTTTTACGTCAACTCTGGGACTGGGTAGCAGCAGAATTATTTGAAACGGGTCAGAGAGAAGAGAATTATTGTCTATACATAGAAACATTTAAGGCTCCACACTTCGTGTGCCCAAGGTGAAGCTGTGAATTTGTCACTCTCTACAAGCTCGGAGCATTCAATTAATTATGCACTGTGCCCATTTCATGAATAATGCAAACTATGAAAAGACAACGGAACGTTCATTTGTGATCTCAAGAGCAGTAAAACAATTGCAATCACAGAGCCTGTTGATACTGTGTCTATGAAGTCCTCCAACTCGGATTAGCTTCTCACTTCACTTCTCTCATGGTGTTCAAATTAGGGGTGTGGAAATTCTTGGCCGATACCGATGTTAAAAAAATTACCTAGCCGATAGCAATGTTTGAATATATATATATATATATATTGGTGGTGCAACCATTCCTATAGACAGCTATGTGTGTGGCTATGTAGTTGTCCTGTCCTGTCTCGAGTTGAAACGGTGCCCACTGCCTGTGTGTGAGGGGAGGGGAGGAGGAATATCACTGCGACACACAGCCGCTCTATACATCTCCGTACAAGGGTGTATTGCCGGATTTGGCTGCAGAGCAGACCATCGGCCATTACCATCGGTGAAAGTCAAGTTTTTTACCGATGCACCGATGGCAGTTAACGAGGCGAACATCGGCCCCTACCGATCGTCGGCCGATACATCGGTGCACCCCTAATTAAAATGAATTTCCTTATCATACATTCCAAACACGCTCTGCTGTGTGTGCTCAGACTTTTACAGTCTGACCACTTTTACCCCGACATCCCTATTTTGGACATGCCCTATCTCTGATTGCATTAAACAACGTTAAACTCACTTTGCCACTCGACTTGCCACTCACTTTATACATTGCGCATATATACCCCTATAGAAAGATTTCAAGATAATCCTATTGTTTTCATAGTGAAAAGAGTAGATCTACAAGCTCACAATGCACAGCAATGCGACGACTAGTGTGGAAATTGTATACGATTAAGTAAATAGAGCATACGTGGTTATTAAGCCCATGAACCCTTGAGTCTCGATTCTGGGCATGTCATAAACAAGTGAACAAGAGGTTTGGTGTAGAAGGAAATAAAGAGGGGACCACATTTTAGATCATTTATAAAATGCACTTTCCTAGTTGTAAATACAACATAAGCTATAGCAGAACCAAACATTCGAGATTCCAGGTTGGCTTTTTCAAGCCTGGAAGTATTTGATAGTCAAGGCACAGAACAAATAGCTATACAAGACACGCTAGAAATCTCTTGTCCCTGGTGTATTGCTGGGATTGACCCCATAACATTCCTTCCTGGCCTCGACATTCCCTTATTGCATCACAGCCACGGCCGGGGAGAGTGTGCATTAGCTGCCGTTCCTGCGGCATGCCGCGACCCATCATCCACTGGGACAGGCTGTGTTGCACACCGCACACAGCCGCGGTAATGAGAGGCAACAACAACCTGCCGAGCCAGCCGCCAACTTGGTGCTTTCATCAAGCTAACCCATTCTGACCTGAGATCAGATTCTAAAAAATGTCTTCTATGTCAGTCGCTCTTCGATTTTTCAAAAAAATAGCAGACCTACAAGCTCTGAGCTTGTAGATCTGCTATTTTTAAATAGCTAAAGCATAACGTAATGCTAACACCAAAAGGGGTCCCCGCCCAAAATGGGTTAAACCAAGCTGACGCCAGCTTCTCAATTATTAAACGCTGCCTGAAATGAGCAACAGTGTTGCAAAGAGAGACTCCAGCTATACTGCTATAGTCGCCCTTCAGTGGTTCGCAAAAAAAGGCGAGGGGAGAAGATTGTGTTTTGAAATGATGAGATTAGGATGTATAGGTTATGTTGCCGGCAAACAGTACATTGTTATGGCCTTGGGGCCATAACAATCTGTGTGAACAACAGATGATGATTATGCGATTCATTACATAACCAAGGCCAATCGGTAGAGCTCGCCATCAATCGATACAAATGTAACGCATATACAAATGATTACATGAAAGTCATAAGCTGGGTCTAGCTTCTCTGGACCCAACTTATCTTCAGTTCTCAAGTCGTATAATTATGCTTCCTACAAAAAAATAATATTGGAATTTGTCATGACATACGTACATTACATACCATACCATACATGTTATGCAATTGTCTCAATGCTCTGTATAAGCTGTATTTACCCTTCTAAAGAAAATAGAAGACATGTTTGCTATGGTGCATTCCATCGATAGAATAGCCGATTCTTTTTCTACCACTTTTTCTTCCTCCCAATTTGCCAGTAGCCTATCCTTATGTCCTCCACAGTCCACACACACATGCCTGTGTTGCATCTGCTCTTGTACCCAACTGGCTCACCGGACGACGAGGACAATACAGAGTGCTGCAGAGATCCTCTGCTTTATTATATTTATTATATTTCATGATTTAACCTCGCCAACGAACCTGTATTCAGTTCAACAAACAAAGGACCACGGCAGCAGCGCTCCCTTCCTCCATTCAACGAGGACAATACTGTACAGTACAGTACAGTACAGTACAGTACAGCGGGGACTGAAAGTGGGAGCTGGAATTGATCCACTGACAACTATTATGTAGTGTGAATGGAACTGAATGCCATGACACTCGCATGCACGTACGCAGTACTTAAGTACTGTACTTAAGTATTGTACTTCAGTGCAATTTTGAGGTATTTGCACTTTACTTGAGTATTTCCAATTTCCAATACTTCTACTCCACTACATCTCAGAGCCACATTTTTTTACTTTATACATTTGAAAACTTTAGTTACTAGTTACTTTGGAGATTGACATTTTGATTAGAAAACATTACATTAACCACTTCAACCTTATATACATTTCGGCCATTTGAAAATAGCCGATCTACAAGCTCACAATGCATCGCAACACGGCGCATTGTGAGCTTGTATAGATCTGCTATTTTCAATAGATTTTGTACACATTTTGAACTTGTGAAATGGGACATTGGGCACAATGAGTACTTTTACTTTTAGTACTTTAAGTACGTTTTGATGCCGATGTACTTTTACTCAAGTACATTTTCAATTCCGTACTTTTACGTGTGACGAAGTAGTTCTAAATTGCAGTATTGGTACTTTTACTTAAAGGACAACTTTAGTTTGTTTCAACCAAGGTTCATGTTTTAGGTTGTTATTAGAGAAAGTAAAAGTGTTATTTTTTTTTCATTTGCTGCTTTCTTTCGTTCTAGCGATTTTAGCTATTTTTGAAAGGGGGGATTCGAACATGGGGCTAAATATGTATATTTTTTACACAATTTTATTGTTATCACAGCTCCTTTCCTTGACGCTAAATTAATTCCTGTTGTGTTACTGAAGAAATGCCTCCATTGTGCCCAGTGTGTCACACAGACGTGGCTACTTTTTAGGTTTTTTTTACCTGTCACCGTGGTAAGTGCTGAGAGGTCTTTTTAAAAACTGAAAATCATCAAGACATATCTGAGAGAAGCACTAATGTCCCAGGAAAGACTGTCTGGATTGGCTCTAGAATGGAGGAGGGAAGCAAGCTTTGGACGTTATTAAAAGGTTAGAATATGTTTTGGTTAAAGTCCTAATGTCAGTCTTGGTGTAGTCGGCTCTGTTTTGTGCTTGTGTATGTGAATCAGAATTACCGTGCTCTCTATCATGCTCTCTACCTCAATTAGAATAATAATACACAGCCTCTCTTTATTTTCTTTTTCTCTCACTGCAGAACTTCCTTTCCTTTCGTTGTCTATGGTGCTGAAGTTTCAAGGGACATTTATTTGTGTAAAATGGCTGCAAGTTTCACCTGCCTGGACTGTGTTGTATTGGCTGCATGCTGCAACAGGGCAATTGTTGTGACCGTTTCTGACCAAGGCTAAGTCATCGTATTGTTTTTTTGTCAATGTCATGTCATGTGAAAGCAGGGAATCATAGCTTCAAATTGACATAATTGGTTGTTCAGTTTGACCCACCAGTTTTGGAGATATGGCTTATTGAGTAATGTCTTGCAAAAAACAGTGAGTTGAGAAAACGGGCTTGAAAGGTTCACTTCTGTGGTCTCTAACATTACACCTAGCTACGTGTGCGCAGTTACTCCCAGGAAGGTTCATGACTAGACGATACAACAAAGCAAATGACATAACATAACAATAACACAGAACAGAATGTATCGTGTTAGAAGATGGCAAGAGAAGACGGCAGAACGTTTAAAGAGACTATTAAAGAGGCATGTTGTCGGGGCATAGGATGACTGGAGCCATCAGTAACAAAGTCTGCTCAACAGAGAGTGACATCTGCATTTCGATCTATGGGGGAAAGACATCAGTAAATGTGGTCTGAAATTGGGGGTTCAAAGCTAACGTCATTCAATATGCGATGTGAATATTCAATGTGTGTGCATTGGTGTGTACGGAAAAACAAGAGCAATTGCTACTCTGATGACAGGTGACAGAGAATGTCAATGCAGGATGTAAGCAGACTGCTGCAGCAACAATCTGGAGAGTATAGTATGATTACAGTGCATCCATCTAGATATTAGATACCTGGCAGATAGTCCATGAGCATATAGACACTTCTGTCCAGGCACGTGCACACAGACATCAAAGGGGGCTTCAGCCCCTGCCCCTTTTACCCGTCTGTAAAACAACTGCCCTCTCCAGACCTGCATGAATGCAGCATTTACTATATGGCGAAAGAAATGCAAATGCCCTATTCTCCTTTCCATGCCATACCCGAGAATCGCTATTTTATGAACTCTCCCGATCTTGAACGCAGCATTTTGTGCTGAAAGAATTTGTCATAACCCGCTTTCCACGCAAGCCCAGACCCGTGCTCTGGGCTGCAAGGGCTTCTTGGAAAATGAGTTCAATGCAAGTGAACGGCAGTTTAAACTGGACTACAGCAGCTCTCTCTGCCTGTTGTTGTTGTTCCGGATCGCGACGGTAGCATATGTTTCGGTTCGACGACAAGCCATGGAACCATTTTCAGGTGGGATTTTCGTGGATCAAAAAGGCGCAAATACTTTGGCGTTATATGCTCCAAAAGGTAATGAAACCATCCCGGCAGCCTCGGTATACTGTATATATGTCACCTTTGAATCTAAAGCTGTCAAGGTGTTTAAAGGTACGAGTGTCATTTACTTGTTGGAGAACCAATTTACTGAATATACGCGATGACGAAGGGAAATCTAGGAGCAGCATTGTGTGGACGATGCTACATGCACCGAGGCCTGTTATACCTGGTATATATAAGTTGACTCGACTGGAGAGGACGCGCGGGGACAAAAATCACTGCGCGGGTCCAGTGTTGTTTTCGTCGACTGAAACTATGACGAGAAATGTTCCGTCGACTACCTTTTTTCACTGGCGAAAACGGAATTAAAAAAAAAACGAAATGATAACTAAGCCATGACGACTAAAATGTTAGGGACTATAGTGGACAAAGAGATCCAGTATACATAAAAGACAAGTCATTTTACACTTGAAATAGTGCCGCCAGTGCTATTTTCAGCAAGTGTGTTGTAAGTGTATCAGTCAACTAAATCAACTGTAGATTTAGTCGACTAAAATCTCACTATATTTAGTCGACTACAACTAGGCCGTTACTAGACCATTCCAGGTGACTAAAACAAAACGAAGTTTTATTCCAAAGACTATGACTAAACTAAAATAGAAATGTACGGCCAAAAACAACACTGCGTTTGTCAAATCATTAGATTCACGAGGAAAAATCCTGCACTCTGCTCTTGCTCAGCAGCATCATGCATCATGTTTTATTCAAATTGACATCCCTCTGGACCCTGAATCCTGATGAAGTTATACTGTAAGCATAACCTGAGATCAGATTCATATGAGGTTTCCACTGGACAACACACTGGTCTGATTAACCCATTCTGACCTGAGATCAGATTCTAAGAATGTCAGTCATTCTTCGATTTTTCAAAAATAGCAGACCTACAAGCTCGTAGCGCGCCACTCGGTGGCGCGCTACGAGCTTGTAGATCTGCTATGAATGGGATAATGTGAGATATCAAATACGACGACTTCCCGAAGTTAAATAAGAGCATACAAATGTGCATGATGATAAATGTTGTGCTTGTTAATACGCAGAATTGAATAAACGTCTTAAAAAAACAAACAAATACTCCAAATGGGCCAAGAAGATTATGCATTAATAAACCCTATTGGAATCAAGACTTGCAAATGTTGTATAATTTAAGAGCAGCAGAAAACAGATTCCAGATGAGTGAAAACGTAGAAGCGAGAGTCTAGGACCTGAGAAATGAATATATAAAAGGTTACACGCTGAGCAACTACAAACTCATAATCACCAGAATTCCTGACTGAAATTAACAACGGGTGTCCCAGGATGATGAGAGAAACCTCTATGGAGGTTAACCCATTCTGAACGGGAACCCATTTTGGTGTTTAGCATCATGTTATGCTTTAGCTATTGAAAAATAGCAGATCTACAAGCTCATAGCGCGCCACCGAGTGGCGCGCTACGAGCTTGTAGGTCTGCTATTTTTTGAAAAATCGAAGAGCGACTGACATTTTTAGAATCTGATCTCAGGTCAGAATGGGTTAATCAGACCCAGTGTGTGTCCGGCGGAAACCTCGTATGAATCTGATCTCAGGTCAGAATGGGTTAAATTGTAAAACAGGGAGAGCTTAGCTCCGATTCAGGGATAGTATTTTGTAACCATTCTTCATTAATTTTGATGAGCTTTTTTTTTCTCTCTTTAAGACCAGCTTAAAGGAGGAAATGGAGAATGAAATGAGTATACAGATATACCTATAATTGCATTTTAATGAGTGCCACTATGCTGGCCCTCGGTGTTCCACTTTGTGGTGCCCTAAGCATAATATCCCCCCCCCCCACCCCCGCCTCCTATAAACAAACAAACAATTAATACATTAACTATAAGCAGTAAGAGGCCTAAGGGCGCGCACGCATCCGCCTCGTTGACGGCAGACTGCTGGGCGAGCGCTGGCGCTTTGGCATTGGGGGGGGGGGGGTCAGATCAACATGGAATGAATCATGTACTGGCCATATAAGGAGTGTCTTGAGTGTACAGGGTTTGATGGGGTCAAATCAACATTATGGAAAGTCGGAACAGGTCAGCTCCATATATGGAGATCTAAGGGTGGTAGCGGGGACATTCTCTTGAGTGTACAGGGTTTGATGAGGGCCGGGCCTTAATTTTCGGGCCCGTTGAGAACTCTAGTTTTCGCCGGCTGCACTAATAACTTTGGGGCAGGCCCGTCTAGAGTTTGAACGGACAGGTATCAGTCAAAAGGGAGACGTCGAAGAGGAAGGATGGATGGGGAAGGATCAACATATGGAATGTCAGAACAGGTTCTGACATATATGGAGATCTAAGGGTTTGAGTTTTGATATCAGATGTAGAGTTGCTGGCCAATATGGATGACTTCAGGGATCTCCATATATGGGCTTAATTGTGACAGCAGGTCACATTTACCATGACTTCAGGGATCTCCACGAGACCTGGGCACCATATATGGGGGATTTCCCATGTAATGGGGATTTTGAGTGACAAAAATGTACAATGTCAGAGTAAATCAGTGCCTGAAATAAAGTTTGTTCTCCACATTTAAAGTTCCACTTCACCCATTTTCAACCTATCTTCATATCATGACTTGACATAATTATCATGTCACGGACGCTGATCATAAGATGGCTTCATTTCTGTCTATTTGGTCTATCGGCCATGTTGGTTCTCCAGTCCAGACACAACCAAGCACATAACACACATGCACGCGCACACGCATGCACGCACACACACAGAGACACGCATGTAAACCAACACACGTGTCACAGGAGGGACGTACAGTGCCAATGTGCATGCATACATGCATATCTCGTATCAAGGCCAGGGTATAGGCCGGGTCTAACTCTAATGGTACCCCTTGTGGGTTGGTTATGCAGTACTTCATCTTACATTTAAATAACTCATCTACGATTATCAACTCATTCGTAGTGTAACTCATCTAGTATTCTTTTTGGCAACAAAGTATCCCTTTTACACTTTGTTGTGCCACGACAATAGCAGACCTGTAGGCTGTAAACTCACAATGCCTCTGTGAGATTACAGATCTACAGTAGTATTATTCACTGAGCGTCATAGGACGGCGGATAGATTAAAAACAAAAGCTAAAACAAAGAATTGTAATTGATGATATTGCCAATGAGGTTCATCCAAATCCTGCTTGAGATGTTTAACCCATTCTGAACGGGAACCCATTTTGGTGTCGGCATCATGTTATGCTTTAGCTATTGAAAAATAGCAGATCTACAAGCTCATAGCGCGCCACCGAGTGGCGCGCTACGAGCTTGTAGGTCTGCTATTTTTTGAAAAATCGAAGAACGACTGACATTTTTAGAATCTGATCTCAGGTCAGAATGGGGTTAGTCAGACCAGTGTGTGTCCAGTGGAAACCTCGTATGAATCTGATCTCAGGTCAGAATTGGACTCTTTTAAGGCCGCCTTGAAAAGACACTTATTCTCTCAGGCTTATGGCATTACAGTTGTTGATTGTTGTTGGTACATTTTGTAAAGTGTCCTTGGGTTCATGAAAGGCAGTATATAAATTCAAGCTGTTATTATTATTATTGTCTCAATAGTAGCCTAGTATATACTGTTCCTTCTGAGTGCTATGTCAGACTATCAATATCATAAAGCCTATAGTCTCCAAAAATGACCCCAAACTACAGCTTAACCCATTTTGGGTGGGAACCCCTTTTGGTGTTTCAAGCATTATGTTCTATTTAGCTATTGAAAAATCAGCAGATCTACAAGCTCAAAGTGTCGCGCTAAGATACACAAAAATCTTTTAATATATATTCTTTCAGAGTTTCAACGTTTTTAACTCAAATCTTTGCTCCTGGGAGGTCCCTGGAACAACATTTTCAGCCAAATACAGCTAATTCTGGGGGTCCTTGACACGAAGACCCACCGACATAGAAACATAGGTTTTTCAAGAAAACGGTCAGGATTTAGAATAAATTTGTAGAATCGTCCTCAGGTCGAAATGGGTAAATTATAGAGGCATACGGTCACGGTCGGGTGTTAACCCTGTTTGTACAAAACTGTTATTTTTCAGGAAATGGGACATCTGTGTTCCAATGTAGTAGTTATTTATCCACTACTTTACATTGGTTAAATATTGCTTTAAATCCACAGACATGCACTCAACCACATTCACATTCAAAACTTTAACAAAAGTTGAGATACAAGCCTGACAGCAATGATAAGTCTTATCAGTAATATATATATATAAACATATATATATATATATATATATATATATATATATATATATATGCATTCCTCTCCCTTAAATAATATAATTGTAGATCATCTTGAAAGGTTGCGAGCCTGTTTGCAATCTTGTATTCACCATATTTTCTCAGACTTCGCAGCCACATCTGGTATTCAAGTGATACTTGAAAACAATTTTAAACGCATGCTTCGTTGATCTTTCAGAAGGCTCTTTACTGGGTAAACACAGGAGGGTTTTTTTTTTTTAATACAGATTAATATTATCAGGCGTAAAATGGGAAATTTGATGCCACCATCGAGGCTCTATACTGCGTGTTCAGGGGAATGACTTTAGATCAGGATGGTTTCCCAAACTGTTTGGTTATGAAACTAGATGGAAATCATGGAATTGATTGCATTGCCACCGACGTTGTTCATTCATCTCTCCAAGTAATAAATATAGTATTCTAAATTGATTAAATTGTTTAATGTGGCCAATATGATTACTGTATGGCCCAAGAAAGACAATCCATATGGGTATAGCTATCAGATGGACACGTGTTCATTTTTTTTTTCTTCTCCCAAATGCATTCTGTGATTAAAGCAGGACTGCATGCTGTTGTTAAATTAACAAGGAAAGGCAAAAAATACTGATTCCACAAGCAATATGCTACGAGTTATATAAGTGCAGTGCTCACGGAAAATGCTAACACATTTGCCGAAGCAGGACAGACACACTGATTTCTAATTTTAGGAGCTTGCATGGTGACATAGTTCCCCTTTTCGACATCGCTGAAGACATACTGGTCCGTTAAACTGTTGATAAGAGTGTTGTACAGTCACCAGACATCCCAAGTTCGGGGACAGTCAGTTGAATTCCAAATGATGTCCTGTTTTCAGCGTTTCTTTTTTTAATATTTCCTTCCTACATTTTATCTTTTAAAGCAGTGGTTTTCAACCAGTGGTCCCAGGGGGACCAGAATCAGAATCAGAATCAAACTTTATTGTCACATCACATTACAGGTAACATGGGTGAAATTCTTGTTTGTGCAGGCTCATCATTGCAGTTAAAAGAAGAAAGTGCATAGTACATGACTAATCTACATGGTACAATATGTGTGCATATAAAAAAAAAAAAAGCCTATGTGTATAAACAGAGTAGTCTCTACTAAAGGAGACCAGTCCGTTCAGTCCGTGTGGCTGAACCACCGGTGGTCCTTCAGGGAGAGTTGGTAACCAAATGGACCCTCATGGATTTTTTACTCTCGAGTGCAACATGAAACCAAATGGACCTTATAGGGGTCCGTCTCCATTTGGTTTATTGTTATACTCGAGAAAATAATGTATTCTTTTCTTCTTTTTTTAAATTTCATTGATATGAAAAAGGTTGAAAACCACCGTTTTAAAGTGTTACCAAGATCACAATAATATTCAAATAAATATCATGCTTCTGACGCAGGTGAATTGTGGTGTTGGTGCAATGTGTGGTAAATTACACCTGCATTTTTTGTTGTGCTGTGAATGCCATCCTGTCACATCTCCTGTTGAATCTCATGGGAAAACTGAGATATTTGACTAAATACATCGTCTCTACCAGACCCTTCGAAGGAATACGCTACTATGGCAAGAGCTGACGTACCCGTCACTCAAAGCAATTCATCCTTTGAAGTACCCCCCTTTATGTTTTATTAATGAATTTCTATTCCAACCTGTACATATAGATTTAATGTGTTTGAGAAACGTATTGTTTGTTGTCATTGTGAATGAATGCATGGGACCCGAATGGAAACAAGACCGCAAGGTACGTCTTTCTTCGGTGCTGTCCTTTTGGACCAATGCTGTGCTTGACTGTACCCTGGCTGTACTGTTTGCATCTTATTGTCTAATAAAATGATCAATCAATCAATCAACACATGCACGATAAATTGAAATGCCACGGAGAAAACTGCCTTGAGTTCTATGGATGCATATAATGCACAATGTATGGAACATCCGCCATTTTAGGTTATTTTGACATTTTTCTTTTCTAGAGAAAACTAATATAGCTGGTCACCCTATTGTTGTCCTATCAGCCAAGCCATTAAATATGTCCTCGTAAGGGAGAATAGGGTAAGAAATAATAGAATAATGAAGGTTATAATACTATTAAAAACGTTGTCGTCATTGTATAACGCATATAACAATGCAACATTTTGTTGCAAGATCATTACACACACACAGCCACGGACACCAACTGCGCGACTGTAGCCAAATGTAAAATAAACCCATTAGGCAAGATGAAGCGGTTATTATTCTATTAGCTTACTCCTGAATGTTCAATTCATTTCACTCCAAAATATCACGCTGTAGGGCCCAACTGTTGTTGGCTGTTTAAGCACTCGTCACTCATGCATTAAAAAAATACATTTGTTGTTGCCATGCCAACTGAATCCTGCCCCCACACACAGTCACACACACACACACACACACACACACACACACACACACACACACACACACACACACACACACACACACACACACACAGTGTTGTCACTGCCGTATCTTGCAGACTCACCTGCCAGTGAGGGAGCCCCGCAGCGGGAGGGCATGGAGTCTTAACCCATTTTTGGCAGGAACCCCTTTTGGCGTTAGCATTACGTTATGCTTTAGCTATTGAAAAATAGCAGATCTACAAGCTCAGAGCGCGCCACCGAGTGGCGCGCTACGAGCTTGTAGGTCTGCTATTTTTGAAGAACGACTGACATAGAAACATAGCTTTTTCAGAAAACTGTCATTTTCAAAGAGATTTTTTTAGAATCTGATCTCAGGTCAGAATGGGTTAAGTCGCCCTTCTCCTCCCGCCCAGAAACTCCCTGCTGACATAATTATTATATGCCGCCCCAGGCCAGCCCACATGGAACAGTGTTGTTTTCGTCGACTAAAACTAAGACGAAAAAAAAAAAGTCCGTCGACTACCTTTTTCAACTGACGAAATAACTAAATGGAAACTACCTGAAAACTATAAGCTATGATGACTAAAACTAAAGACTAAATATACTGACGATTTCGTCAAACAAATAAAAACTAGACTAAAATGTTAGGAAGGGACTAGTGGACAAGAGATCCAGTATAAGTCATTTTAACACTTGGTTGCATGCTGAAAATAGCTGATCTATACAAGCCGATCGGAAAATAGCCGATTTACAAGGAAATTGGGAGAATGAGATGGGGGGGGGGGGGGAGACATCTAAAAGGGATTTAATGTACAGCTTCTGTGAGGTCACGGTGACCTGCACCTACTACTAATCATTTCAATCATCAGTCGCAAAGCGGGGCCAATTCGTGGCCAAATGCCGTGACATTTTCACCCAAGGTGTCAATCGAGTTTATCACCTCCACATGAATGGAACAGACATGAGGCCACGAATGACCTCAGCCTTTTGCCCCATCTACTTGTAATCAATTCATCTTTGACCCTTTGAAGTGGACGTTTGTGTCAACACGGCACTTCATTCCCTCAAGGCGCTCTTGAGATTATCGCACGCACGATGTTGGGATGGATGTACAAACGAACGGACGGATGGACAGACAGACAGACAGACGGAAACATACAGTAATGCCTCAGGCCATATGGCTGTCACAGGTGGAGCATGGAGGCATCAAAAAACTGTAACTGTAGTAATAGTATGCGTGTGTGTGTGTGCGTGCGTGTGTGTGCGTGCGTGCGTGCGAGTGTCAGGGGAGCATGCCAAAACATATCCGAGCTCTGGATTTCAGTGTTGCTGCACTTAAATCACATTACAGGTAATAATTAGTTTCTGTATCTGAAAGGATTAAGGGCATACAGCATTGATGGAGTGCAAAAGCATTAGTCACGCTCTCTGCCATATGAGAAGCTTAGCCAGAAGAAGAATTTTAATGAACATTTCGGTGCCTATAGCTGCTTTATTTGCTCGCAAAGGGAGAGAGATACTAGGACGGGATATTTCCTACAGTGTCAACTGTGTATTCACAGCTCAGATAGATGCCAGATTTGTTATGAAAACTAATGGTGCTTCGACTGCTTCGGTTCACCCGCTGGTCATGCACAGTTGGAGAGGGGTGCGAAAGAATGGCTTGGAAATGGAGCCGACTGGTACAGGGGGGAGAAATGACACAAATATTGTTTAGGTGAAATTCTTCACATTCTTTGTTTGTTTGTTTATTTATTAATTTATTTATTTATTAATCATTTGCACATTCGCAGTAGGGGGATTTCCTCTGGAAGTTGACTCCCTTAAGTTAAGCTTACGAATACATCTCCCTCACAACATGCACGCACGCACGCACGCGCTTCATGAATAATCTCTTCCAGTCGGCTCACTCAAGGTGCGCATCCTTTGATTCCAAAGGGCTACATTTGCACTGAAGCGTGCATCTCCAGATCAAACGTCCCTGCCGCTCTGAACATTCAGGCAAGGTGATCGTAATTACCCCGCCGTAAGAGGAAAGGATATAAATATGCTCCTTATCATCGCGAAGAGATCCGTATATATATATAAAACCATAAGCTCTGGGGATAACAGTACGTGTACTGCCTCGCCTCTTTACAGATTACCACAAATCTCCTATAAATAACAACCAAAGTACTGACTGTTTTGTCCACCCAACCCCGCCCCCACCCACCCCCCACAAAAAGCTTCTACACTAAAGTCCGTCACCGGCAGGCCAAAGACTTGTGGAAGCCCCGAATAATACTTCAGCCGTACAGTGTTGTAAAAAAATCACACACGTGTGAACTGAGTGGTGCAATTCCCCCCCCCCCCCCCCCCCCCTCTCTCTCTCTCTCTCTCTCTCATTAGAGACACAGCAGTACCCCTCTCTCTGTTTCTGGCGCCCCCTACTGGTATAAATAAGTCACATACTCGTGCTCATCCAGGTACACAAACGGGTACACAAACAGGTACATACACGGACATTGCTGGTTGTAGGAGTGGTTGCACCACTCAAAAATAAGCTGATCTATACGGTATATACAAGCTCACAGTGCCTCGAGGACGCGGTGCCTTTGTGAGCTTGTAGATCAGCCGTTACCGCGTATAGTGTATACCACAGAACAGAGTGCAAGGTAAAGCATTTAACCCGTTCTGGGCGGGGGAACGCCTTTCGGCGTTTTAAGCATTATGTTACGCTTTAGCCATTGAAAAATAGTTTTTTTTTTTTTTTTAAACTGTGGCCAACCTTTGAATAATATATTCTTTCAGAGCGAACATTTTTAACTCAAATCTTTGCTTCTGGAAGGTCCCTGGAACAACATATTGTCAGATGGAGGTCGGCGGTCAATTACATACATAATTGGGGGTGGGGGGTTTAGGGTTTTCAGAAAACTGTCACCATTTAGAAGACATTTTGTATAGAATCTTTTCTCAGGTCAAAATGGGTTAAAAAAATGTACCGGAGGGAAAAAATCTGCAAGTTATACAGTGGGCGGAATTAGGCCCCATGATGTAGACAGTAAAACTCAGCCAACCATATAGGAGACGATAATGGGCATTCAAGCGTACGTGCTCTGGTATTTTTCTATTAGTTGCTTTAACCCATTCTGACCTGAGATCAGATTCATACGAGGTTTCCACTAGGACACACACTGGGTCTGATTAACCCATTCTGACCTGAGATCAGATTCTAGAAATGTCAGTCGTTCTTCGATTTTTCAAAAACAGCAGACCTACAAGCTCGTAGCGCGCCACTCGGTGGCGCGATATGAGCTTGTAGATCTGCTATTTTTCAATAGCTAAAGCATGACATGATGCTAAACACCAAAACGGGTTCCCGGTCAGAATGGGTTAATGAGCTGTCAAGCAGCTTCTTGCACTGTGTAATTTGGTATCCAACTGTTGGCCGATCGATGCGGTTTGATCAATCCCCGCTGTGATTTTGCCATTGATTGATGTTGTATACTGTACCGTTATTCCACAACACCAGGACGTACAGTACTCTAGCATCAATAGAGACGGGCTTGGACCTGTATAGTGACTGAAAAGGTGCTCACTGACATGACAACTATTGGAGGAGCCACCAACAGGGTCATTGTGAGTGTTCTCTCTCACACGCATGCACGCACGCACGCACACGCACACGCACACACACACACACGCGTACACGTGCGCGAAAAGCATGGAATACGCACGTGTATATTACAGGAAACTCCCGTTATAAACTTTCCAACAAACTCCGGTAAACTCCCGAATTGTACCATCACACCTGTATATATTACTGCCTGCTAAACTTGCGGTTTACGGGCAAATCTAGTGCCCATGATTGCCCGCTAACATCTCTTTTCACGCAGCACGCAACGCACACACACACACACACACACACGCGCACACACACCTTGTGAATACCAACATAATGTACCTAAAATGCCACGTTTGATAGCATCTTAAAACATTCTGTGAGCCATGCCAGGGTTCCGTAGACAGTTATATAAGGTATGATGCACACTGAGGCAAGCTTTGCATCAGGTGCACAAAGTGTGCTTTTAAAATGATAGAATGTGTGACGAAAAACAAACAATAGATCAAAAGATGCGATGATGATGATGATGATGATGATAATAACGTGGTGCAAAAACCCGGCCATATTCAAATTGGATAAGCAAACAATTCCATATTAAAGTAACTGGCAGCAGGTGTAATAAGGGCCTTTCTCGGCTATAAAAAAACTATAAAAATGCAGTGCTCTGAACATAAGCAGTGGACCACTGTCCCCTTGGTTCACACAACCTCATTTATATTTTCCAGTTTTATATCTAAAAAAAAAGGTAAAACTCTCAAATAACTGGAAAAGAAAACCTTGAAGATTTTAAAAGGTAAGCGGTGTTATGAAACCAAAAAGACAAGGGTTGCTTAACTCTCATTCAAAAAGGCATCCCAATTTCTCTACAGTGCTATATATCTGAACGAAAAGGATTTACCTCTCCGTCGATTTCGCCTTTGTGTTTAGATTTTTGTGGGGGGGGGGGGTCACTCTCTCTCTCTTTTTCTCTTTTTTAGCTCGATGCGACGGACGGACGGACGGACGGACGGATGGACTCATACCTCACACTCCCTGGAACCAGAGATGGTGCAAGTGCAGGCGACGCCACCGCCACCACCGCCGGTGCCGTTGCCCAGCACCTCGGGCGCCGCGGCCGGGTTGTAGCTCATGTAATACTCCTGCAGCTGGGAGCTCAGGTTCTGCTCGGGCTGCAGCTCCTCCGCCGGGCTCTTTTTCCGCCGCTTGTGATGCCGCGCCACCACCACCGACGACGACCGCTGCCGCAGCAGCAGCCGCCGGGCCGCGCCCGGGTAGCGCCGCCACAGCACGTAGACGAGGGTCAGCACGAGGGACGCCGTCAGGAAGAGCGCCACGCTGCCCACCACCACCTTGTGCAGAGTCATGTGTTCTATCTCCAGCAGCGGCGGTGGTGGCGTGAGCAGCGGACCGTTGAGCGTGGGCCGCGTAGCGCGCGGAGGAGGAGGAGGAGCGGTGTCTTTTTTCGGGTCCGCCGCGGCGCTCACGTGCTTGGGGAGGTTCGGGTGGGGAAGGGGCTGAGGTCTGCCCGGCAGGGGGGGAGGGGGGACGCGAGGTCCAAAGGAGGTCGCGGGCGGGGACAACGGCTGGCTGGCGGGGGTGAACGTCGGGTCCGGCGTGGCGGTGGTTTCGGAAACCGGCTCTGAGGTCAGCGGCGGCGGCGGCGAGGAGGGCGGCGTCTCTGTCTGAAAGTAGTCGTTGTTCTCCTCGCAGATGCCGTGGCTCCTCGTGGCCTCCATGATCTTCTCCCCCTGCAGGTGCTTGGGGCTGCTGCAGATCATGGTGGTGTCCTTGGTGCCGCGGAAGTGCCGCAGCCAGGCCACCAGGGGGCACACGCCCGCGCCGCAGTCCCACACGTTGCCCGCCAGGCTGACGGAAGTGAGCGAGATCCAGGCCGACACGGCCTCCTGGGACACGTTGGACAGCTTGTTGGACTCCAGGTTGAGCACCTGCAGGTTGGGCAGGCAGTGGAACACGGCCGGGTCCAGGCTCTGGATCTCGTTGCCGGAGAGGTCCAGCTTCTGCAGCGTGTACCAGGTCCACGGGAGGCCCTGGTTGACCGCCCGGATGCGGTTCCACTGCAGGTAGAGCGAGCGCAGGTTGGCCAGGCGCGGGAACAGGAAGAAGTTGATGCGGGAGAACTGGTTGTGCTCCAGGTGCAGCTCCATCAGCTTCTGCAGCCCCAGGAAGGTGGTGCGCGTCAGGGCCTTGATGCGGTTGTAGCCCAGGTCGAGGAACTCCAGGCTGCGGCACTCCAGGAACGCCCGGATGGGGACGCCGGTGAGGCCGTTGGAGCGGAGGTGCAGGCTCTGCAGCTTGCGCAGGCCGTGGAACTGGCCCGGCTGCAGCGCCTCCAGCCTGTTGTACGACAGGTCCAGGCTGCGGAGGTTGGGCACGCCGTGGAAGGTGGCGTTGTGCAGCAGCGTGATCCCGTTGGAGCTCAGGATGAGCTCCTTGAGCCGCCGCACGCCCTGGAAGGCGCGGCTGTCCATGGCGGAGATGCGGTTGTGGTCCAGGTAGATCCACAGGAGCTGGTTGAGGTGGGCGAACTGGTAGGGGAGCAGCGTGTGCAGGTCGTTGTAGCGCAGCGACAGGCCCTGGCAGCCCGCCGAGATGTTCTCCGGGACGTCCGGGAAGCCCGCCGACTCGCAGTGGACGATCTTGCCCTCGCAGCGGCAGCCGCCGGGGCAGGTCCGCTCCCCGCCCCCGAAGCCCAGCAGCAGCGGAGGCTGCAGCAGCAGGAGGAGGAGGAGGGGGACGAGGACGAGGGCCAGTTGTCCGTCATACAGCAATGGACCTATTAGACACACACAGAGAGAGAGAGAGAGACAGTATGAGAGTGGGAGAGACAGTATGTGTGCATTTTTTGGCTATTAAAAATTATATATATATATTTTTTTTTGCTTGAGGCAGGCGGGCCGCAGAAGACGTCGTCATGCGGCCCGTGGATCACCAGTTTGACACCCCTGCCATAGACTGTAAAAAAATATGGACAAAGCGTTCCCCGGGTCTAACATGGACGTAAAATGAAGCCTGTAATTCCTTGCACTGTATAAGTCACCATATTTCTAGATCCGTTTGGGCCCAGCTGGCCCATTGGCTGGCTCCCGTTTGGGCCCGCAGCTGGCCATTGGCTGGCCCAGACAACGATCATAGACTGTAACGGTAGCCACGCCCCCTCAGAACATACGCGACTTTATGGTAATTTTCTTTTTAATAAATGGGACCATAGTTTTCCAAAAAGAATATTATGACATGAGAAATGAGACTTTAAACTAGTGACTGGAAGCAGAAAATATTCATGACCATGTTTATTAAGGTAATACAGTCTAGGTGAAGTTGGGCCCAAATACATGGACCTCTATGGGGTTTTTTGGGCCCCAATGACAGCGCCACAACAGGCCATTATATGAACTTTCAGGAAGTCCCGATTTCCTTAGTGGCTTCACGAAATATCTGTCTGACTGCCCCCCTGGTGCATACACACATACAGTATAGTATATGAAAACCATATTCATCTGGATCTGCCAGATCATATATGTTTTTGAGGGGCACCAACGTCTGGCTTTTCAGAAATTATGCCATGTGGCAGGCAAGTCTATGGACTTTTAATGTTTGTTTGAAAGAAGTGAGGCACCCCTGACTTCACACAAGTGTGATTTGTTTTGGTTCACACACACACACACACACACACACACACAGCAGAATAGATATTCAACATTTCCAGAAAACGTAACTTCTCTGGTGACTATAGGTTTGCTGCATATACTGTATAAAAACTGTACCGTGCTACCAAAGACTTTGAGAGTGTCATTTTACGCTCTCAGGAGTAAAAGTATTGTTACATGCATACATAAAGATCTAATAATGGTCCATTTTGTTACCAACGCCAGCATTTAGCTGGGGAGCACCTGGAACCCCCTCAAGGACCACTGGTGGTCCCCGGACCCAGTGTTGTTTTCGTCGACTAAATCCAAGACGAAAAATGTCCACTGGCGAAAACGGAAATGGAAACTACATGAAAACTAATCTATGATGACTAAAACTAAGACTACATATATTGACAATTTCGTCAACAAATAAAAACTAGACCAAAATGTTAGGAAGGGACTATAGTGGACAAGAGATCCAGTACAAGTCATTTTACACTCGGTTGCATGCTGAAAATAGCCGATCTACAAGCTCACAAAGCTTGTATAAAATCAGCAAGTATAAAATCAGCCATTACAACGGCATCGAGGCCCGCCAAAACACATTTTAGTCGACTAAATCACCTATAGATTTAGTAGACAAAAATCTTATGATATTTAGTCGACTAAAACCAGACTAACACTAAAACATTCCGGGTGACTAAAATGTGACTAAAACTAAATAAACTATTCAAAAGACAGACTAAAATTTTAATCAAAATGTTCTGCCCGGACCACTGGTTGAAAACCACTGCCTTAAAGGTCAACATTTCTTCCTCACATTTTGCAACAAACGAGACTTGGATTGGATTGCCATGAGATTCTATATGTGCATAGCTTCATGCTCCACAGATGACGGTCCCTGCTGATTCTGTTGAGCCCCATGGCTTTCCTCTATAGCGCCAACCTCGGGCGGCGGGGAAATAAACAGAGAATTACACTCACAAGTGCAAAGCCATAATCAAAGAGAGAGAGAGAGAGAGAAGCTTTCAGACTCTCCTCTCTCTCTCGCCCATATATCCTCACGTCCTCCACTGCCGAGTGCCCAGAACTGTCAACAAGTTGTTTGCTTTAGCAAAGCTACACTGGATTCAAAATATAACTGCATATGAGGCCCTCTCGCTGTGCTCAGAATTTTAATCATGAGAGAAACTATGGCTATGACAGATTATATATAAGGCGCGTTAGATGAAAGATATATCTGTGAAGGACATGCAGGGAAACTAACATATTGTGTGTGGGGGCGAGATCAATTCATTAGCAATGGATGGTTACTATTAAAAAAAAACAGCAGAAGTATTTATTTTCTCTCGATCTGGAGACAGTAAAGTGTTGTTTTCCCGACGTAACTTAAGTGTATTCAGTCTTCCCCTTCACGCAGACAGAAGCCCAAACTAAAGTAAAAGAGGCATTTCAATCAAAATTCTATAGTTTGCCGTCTTTGTACCACAATGAAATCCCCGTTCCTCCGTTGGCCTCGGTCCTCTCTTCCTACAGTATGGTTCCCTTCCATTTCAGTTCCCTCACTAGGGCAATCAGCTTATATAGTTTAGCTGGGAAGCAACCATTGTCCTGACCTGAATGCCTTGCTGATGCTGACTATGGGTTCTGTAGTCTTTTGTAGTCTTTTATGTTGCAGCCAGCCAGCCAGCCACCAGGAGGGAATGCATCTCTGCTCTGTGACTCTACCGGTCTTGACGTGTGCCTTGTGTCTTGACACAACCTATTGCATCAGTACTAGACACCAAGGATTTGTGTGGTAAAAAAGGAAAAGTAGCTGAGCTACAATATAAAAGCTCCCTTCCAAAATAAGAAGCTCCCTATACACCACACGTACAGGCTTCTCACTGGGCAGTCTGGAAAGTATGGGCTGTTAGCGCAAGTGTACAAATGTAACCAAAAGCAGTGTTGATTCCGTCGACTACCTTATTTACACCGACAAAAACTAAATGGAAACTAAATGAAAACTAAGCTATGACTAGAACTAAGACTAAAACTCACGTGAGTGCGCACGTGCTCGTTACGTGCACACGCCCGCGACTCACCAGACCTGGATTCTGTTTATCTTTTTTTAGTTTACACTTGCGTTGTTGCGCCCCTCGTGAACAGACCTGGAGGAGACCTGTCATTGATCCAAGGCAACAACGCGTGCGTTCCTCGCTTCCCGTTTGAAAGGCCCTTTTAGAATAAAACTAAAATTTGCTGCCAAAAACAACACTGAACCACAGTGTTACGGGTCCGTTACATTGTCAGTAAGCGATGGTCTCGGGGAGCAGAAGGTCATTTTGAAATGTTGCCGACAGGTAATCTATATACTGTAGGCATCTATCCCTTTAAAGCTGCTATAAGCAATAATATGTCAAAATTTGAATGACGTTTCTTTTTTTTTTGTTGGTGGTATTCAGACAGCCAGCAATGGGTAGAACGCTCCCAAAAGAAATGTAGTCTCTGTGACACATCTAGGGGCCGCAATCTGCATTCAAAGATGTTCCTAGAAGCTTTTGTCATTGGTCGATTTGCCTGTCTACTTCCCCGATTGGTTAGTCATTGCGACCGGGTTTTTTTTCGACCAATGACAAAGCTTCTAGGAACATCTTTGAATGCAGATTGCGGCCCCTATAGATGTGTCACAGCGTCTACATTTTTTGGGAGCGTTGTACCCATTGCTGGCTGTCTGAATACCCCCCTCCCCCCCCCCCAAAAAAAAGGTAATTAAAATGTTGACATATTATTGCTTATTGCAGCTTTAATAGACATACTTTCGCATGATTGTGTCACAGCGAGAGCGGTGCGCGACAATTGCTGTGCGACGAAGCATGAATTAGACTGTAGCCCAGTCCACTGTGTCTCTGTCCATGCCTCCGTGGTGCTGAAATGGTTGAGTCACTCTCCCCTTTAGACTGTAGCCCAGTCCACTGTGTCTCTGTCCATGCCTCCGTGGTGCTGAAATGGTTGACTCACTCTCCCCTTTAGACTGTAGCCCAGTCCACTGTGTCTCTGTCCATGCCGCCGTGGTGCTGAAATGGTTCAGTCACTCTCCCCTTCTCTCTCTCTCTCTCAAGCTGTAGCCTGAGAGAGACTGAGGCACTCGTTCAGTGTCTCCTACCCCTCCCACCACACTTCGCTTCTCAGTCTTGCAGTCTTGCATTTGGAGCCTGATTTCCGATGTTTCCCTGTTACGTAGGGCACACCTGGCTTAGATGATTGGAAAGTGCCCAACGGATAACAGCATAGGAAGGACAGTAGCCTGCTCTAGAGGGGCGGGCACGCCTGGAGCAACCTCCAATCAGCGGAGGAAAGCGACGCCGCCATCCCTCTGCACTGTAAGTTCACTCCCACTCCTATACTCTCCTAGACCAGGAAATGTGTCACGTTGCCCCCCCGAGGCTTTTATTTTTTGAGCCGAACACGAAACACGAAAATAAAAGCCTGCATGGGTACCGAGGCCAGGAAGGGAAGTATAACTTACATTTTTACATTGAGGAGAGGAGATGTAATGCCCACAGGCCAATCAGAATCTCTGGGCTCCAGCTGGTGTCCAAAAACCGGCCCATCCACACTGCCCCAGACTGAGAAGTGAAGTAAATATTGCGTGAGCTGCGTGCGGTACTTAATCCATTCTGAGCGGGGAACCCCTTTTGGTGTTTTAAGCATCGTTATACTTTAGCTATTGAAAAATAGCAGCTCTACAAGCTCATAGAGCGGCACCGAGTGCCGCGCTACGAGCTTATACGTCTGCTATTTTTGAAAAATCATGAAAATGTGGTGCGAATCTTTGAATATATATTCTTTCAGAGCGAATGTTTCTAACTCAAATCTTTGCTTCTGGGAGGGTCTCATGGAACAACATATTTTCAGATGGGGTGGGCGGCCACGTACATATATTTTTTGGGGGTCCTTGACATGAAAATGACACAGAAACATGGGGTTTTTCAGAAAACTGTAAAGATTTAGAAGACATTTGTAGAATCGTCCTCAGGTCTAAATGGGTTAAAATGCGTGGAGGGCAGGAGAGCGTGGTGGAACACAAACCGGGCGAAACTATTTGAAACCAGGCTGTACTAATGGTCAGATATCGAGCGGGAGTGGGCGGGATTACGAAAACAATCCCACGCAGGGCAGAGTCAGAGACGCACACACACACACACACACACACACACAGAGACACAGAGAGGCTGAAATTAAACCTTACTTGGGGCTCCATCATTTTATATAACCTGGAATGTGTACAGTGGAACAGAAGCACTTTTTATGACGGTGACGTCACGTACCGCAGTGGTTCCCAAAGTGGGCTCCGGGGATCCTTGAGGCAGTCCCACAGGGGGTCCCCTGCTAAATGATATGGTTAGGAACCAAATGGAGCCTTATATGGGTCTGTAACTCTGAGAGTGTATACATTTGTACACTCGGGAGTTAAATTAACTTAATTTTACAATATACATTGGGGTCCCAGAGATTAAAAAAAAGAATGCCATTAAACAGGAGGCCCGTAGCCTAATTCAGGTCAAACCGGGGGTCCCTTGAAATGAAAATGGTTGAAAAATCACTGTAAAAATCTTCTCTTATGGGGGTTCCTTGGCATACTTTTTGAAATGGGGGATTCCGCAAGGCTCATATAAAATTGGGGGTCCTTGATAACCAATGACGTACAGTGAGTACAGTGTTGTTTTTGGCAGCAGATTTTGATTTTAGTTTTAGTCACATTTTAGTCACCTGTCTAGTTTTAGTCGACTACATATAAGAGTTTTTAGTTAGTTAGTCGAACAAAATGTATTTTGGCGGGCCTTGATGCCGTCGCAATGATCTTTTTTTTATCACTTGCTGAAAAAATAGACATTGTCGTGTCACGCTGCGACGTGTTGTGGGCTTGTAGATCGTCTCTTTTCAGCATGCTACCAACTGTAAAAATGACTTGTTACTGGATCTCTTTTCCACTATAGTCCCTTCCTAACATTTTAGTCTAGTTTGTATTTGTTGACGAAATGGTCAGTATATTTAGTCTTAGTCATCATAGCTTAGTTTTCATTTATGAAAAAAGGTAGTCGACGACGGACATGTTTTCGTCTTGGTTTTAGTCGACGGAAACAACACTGGTACAGTACCAATCCTTGGGCTGGCAACGTGTCCTAAAGTACAGTACAGTACAGTACAGTACCTATCCTTGGCAACGTGTCTGGTGCAGGGGAATACAGACATGCTAGCTTGTGAATGACATGTATACACCCTCCTCCTCCACTTCAGTGTATAGGGAATTACATGTTCTGGCCACCGAGAAGCCTTCTGTCAAGAGGGAAGCGGTGAAAAGGTTGTGCTGGCATGAACAAATCAATCACATCTTGTGGAAAAGATATCTCCATCCAGGAAATTCTGATGTGCAGTGGCAGAAACGTGTTTCCATGGAGAGAAAGATCGCTTGTCTGCCTTGCCCTCCTACCCCCATCACACCCACACACCCACACACACCCACACACACTTAGAGGATGTTTTCTTGGCCATGTAATTACTGTTTGGAACAGTTTTTTTTTCCTGACGAGTTTTGAATGAACATTTGAATCACACACAGCCAAGCGCACACAAACACATGGACATCAACACTCAGCAATGCCAGCTTTTATTATGTGGAGCACATGTTTTTAGAGATTGTTTTGTTTTTTATTTAGTTTTTTTTATGTGGAGCACATGTTTTCTGGTGTTTTTCTTCTTGTTTTAGTTGACAAATTGGTTTCGGGGCAGTGTGAGCAGATTGACAATTTAACTTTTTTTGCTCTCTCTTCTGTTTGACTTTCTGTACACATTTTCTTGCCGGTGGCTATTATGTCATTTAACCCATTTTGGGCGGGAACCAGCTCAGCTTGTAGGTCTGCTATTTTTGAAAAATCATGAAAATATTCATTTCAGAAAACTGGAGGATTTAGAAGATTTCTTTTTACATTTTCGAGGTCAGGCCTAAATGTGTTAAGCACGGTTGTCAGGGCCGGGGCAGACAGAGAGGTTATCAAACGAAGAAAAGAACATTAATGTGGAATGGTTATTGTGACAAATAAACCAGTGAAAGATTATATATATATAAAAAATACTCTTTTGTTTACTTGAAAGGGTTACACGGTAAGACTCAACATCTTTCTTATAGCCGGGGAGCCACAGGCCCAAAATTTTTTGGACCACTCCAATAGACAGCTGTGTGTGTCCGTCCCTGGCTGGGACTGTCCGAGTACGAAATAGCCTTGGGTTGGTTTTCAGCACATTTGATTTCTTTTATTTGGATCTGCACAAGAGGCGTATACAGAATAGACCCAAACACTGGTCAGAATAAGGTTATACATTACATGGTCCAACCAAGCTGCTGCACATGCGCTTAACACACAGAGGGAAAAGAAGAGAAAGTATATATTTAAAAAAAAAATATATATATATATACAGCACATTGTTGACACACACACACACACACACACACACACACTTAAGTATTAAGTATTTTAGACTTGACTCATAGGTTACCTGCCATCAGTGACCAATGTCACTGTATCAATATTCAGAGTCATCCTATTCTGAAGTGTTATCTGACTTTAACATGATTAACTCCACATGCTCACTTGTAGCTCATGCAGGGTCCCCCAGGGGTCTGTACTTGGTCCCTTCCTTTTTCCTTATATACACCGATGACTCTCAAAGTGGGGTCCTGGGACCCTCTGAGAGGGTTCCATTGGTACACTCCCCAATTAAAAAAAGTTTGAGGACTGAAAATAGCTGATCTAGAATGTTGCAGCGCAAGTTGCGTGCGTTATTATAGATCTGCCATTTTCACCAAATGTTAAGCCTATTACGACGTGCCCAGAAAGGGGCCCGCTAGGGTTCATGTGGTTTTAAGGCTTAACCCATTTTGGGGCGGGAACCCCTTTTGCTGCTTTAAGCATACTTTTATACTATAGCTATATTGAAAAACAGCAGATGCTACGAGCTTAATTGTATAGGTGTGCTATTTTTGAAAAATCGCGAAAATGTGTTGTAGATCTTTGAATATATATTCTTTCAGAGCAAACGTTTTCAACTCAAAACTTTGCTTCTGGGGGGGGAGGTCCCTGGAACTACATATTTTCAGATGGGGGGGGGGGGGGTCGGCGGTCAAATATAGACAATTCTGGAGGTTTCCTTGGCATGAAAAAGGTTGAGCACCACTGACACACAGAAACATTTTCAGAAAACTGTCAGGATTTTCGAAGACAATTTTGTAGAATCTAAGTGTGTCAGGTCTAAAATGGCTTAAGTGTCCATAGTGGTGCCGCACGCACATCCACTTTCCATCAGCGCCATTAGGGGGGGGACGCCATGTTAGATGGGCCGACATCCTTCCGTATAATCCAATGAGTCATCAGTTTCACCTAAACGGTAATCCCATTGGAGCAGTTAGGGAGGCCCCTCAGCGAGACTCCGGAGAGCCCTCAACCGCTGAGGTCACTAATTTTATTATAAGCCATTCCCGACGGGGAAAACCCCTTTTTGGTTGTCTTAAGAGCATTGTGTGTTATACTTTAGCTGTTGAAAAATAGAAGATCTACAAGCTCATATGAACTTGTATAGGTCTGCTATTTTGGGAAAAAACCCCGTGAAAATGCGTGGCAAATCTTTTGAATGTATATTCTTTCAGAGCAAACGTTTTAAACTAAAATCTTTGCTTCCGAGGGGTCACTGGAACAACATATTTTCAGATGGGGAGTCGGTGGCCCGATTACATATCATTTCCGGGGTCCTCGACATGAAATATTGAGCACCACTGATACAGAAACATAGCTATATTTCATAAAACGGTCAGCATTTAGAAGATTCTTTTTATTTAGTTCGACGTCAGGCCAAAATGGGTTAAGCCACATTCTGTGACGTCTGTTCACAATCCTTCGGGAAGGAAAAAAAAAAAAAAAAGAAATGGGAGTTTTCAACAGCGATTCCGGCATATTTCAGCTTCTTAAAAAAAAAAAGAAATTACCCCCCCCCCCAGGCTAGATATAACGATATGAATGAAAATCACACAACACTCTGCCAGGTCTTCAAGCCAGCGCCACTTTAATTAGTGTGCATGGTGTGCCTATAGTGTCGGCGTAGATCTCTCTCTCTCTCTGCAGACCCAGAGCGATGAAAGCCCATTCGTCGTATCTATATCAGAGTCCCTGAGGGGGGCCTTTATCCCATTCTGACCTGAGATCAGATTCATACGAGGTTTCCACTGGACACACACTGGTCTGATGAACCCATTCTGACCTGAGATCAGATTCTAAAAATGTCAGTCGTTCTTCGAATTTTTCAAAAATAGCAGACCTACAAGCTCGTATCGCGCCACTCGGTGGCGCGATATGAGCTTGTAGATCTGCTATTTTTCAATAGCTAAAGCATAACATGATGCCAACACCAAAATGGGTGCCCGGTCAGAATGGGTTAAGGACTACAGTTGAAGGGGAGGCATCGGATTGTTTCAGATTGATCACCACCCGGTCGTTACTGGTCGTTAGGTGTGGCAGGCTGTGCGAGCCCCGACAGTATACGACTCAATTCTCTCCTATACGGTATATCATGTTATCAGGCCCTTTGGGGACCTCCCCACAGACCACCACTGCCAAGGTGGCTTAATGGTCTCCCAAGACATGGGTCTTTGGCGGGCGATGTATCAGCAGCACTTCAGACGAACGGAGTTAAACCAATCGTTAGGACACAATCTGTCTCTTTGGGATGTCTAATGGGGAGGAACACAGATAAGAAAGACAGAGAGCGACAACCCCTCACTTCCAAACATGTTCACACCAGCGCACATATAGACTCGTGCACACTTGCTTACACAGCAGTGTTGATCTCGTCGCCTAACACTATGGCGAGAAATGTCCGTCGACTACGTTTTTTCTAACTAAATGGAAACTAATATTAAAACTAAGCTATGATGACTAAAACTGAGACTAAATGCATTGACAATTTCGTCCAACAGAAGAGATCCAGTATAAGTAAATTACAAGTCCTTGTAGATGTGATTGCATACTGAAAATAGCCGATCTACAAGCTTGTAGATCTGAAATTGTGTGAAAAATCAGCCATTACGACAGCATCAAGGCCCGCCAAAATACATTTTAGTCAACTATTGACTAAAATCTTATATTTAGTCGACTAAAACTAGACTAACACATTCCAGGTGACTAAAACAAGAATCAAAATGTGCTGTCAAAATCAACAGTGACTTGCAGTAGGCCTATGGACAGACACGTGTGTGTGTTCACCTTCTGTGAACCCACATACGCACATGCAGTTAAATAGTCAAAGTGATGTCAAAAACTGCTATGTACGTATGGAATCCCAGGGTGCATCATGTTGTAGTTCAACTGCAATTGTGTTTAGAGCAGAGGGCATAATTATGTAAAAGCTGTAAAAGGGTTTATTTGTCCATGCATGCACTTCAAAGGAGCAGATGATAAATGTTAATTGTTGGGAAACCAAACCACTAGGCTTTGCAGAAGAAAAAAAAACATCAAATGTGCAACTTTCCCTTTTCCATCACGTCCTCCTGGCTCCCCAGAAATGACTTTTCACTTCAGTGTATACTGCGCTTAAATGTATTCATTGGCATTTAGATTTATCATCATGTTCAAGGCGTTCTCCTTCACAATAGCGTCAACTTCACCAACTAAGGTTATTTCAAAGCAACCCGTCTCTCGAAATCCTCTAAGACCGAGAGCTTCCTTTAACCCATTTTGCGCGGGAACCCATTTTGGTGTTGGCATCACGTTGTGCTTTAGCTATTTTTGGAAAGATCGAAGAAAGACTGACATTTTTCGAATCTGATCTCAGGTCAGAATGGGTTCATCAGACCAGTGTGCGTCCAGTGGAAACCTCGTATGAATCTGATCTCGGGTCAGAATGGGCTAACTGAAGTCGGAGAGCAGTCAAACCTGCCCCGTCTTTTCCCCCTGGCGAAGCGACAAGTTGATATTTCATCTGAATGCATGGCGCTCTGGAGCACCGACGCAGAGGCCATTACCCAGAGTGCCCGAGTGGGCTAAACCAGAGCAGCGCTGCTACGTATGAGGCTGAGGCGGTGAAGCACTTCGGAGAAATGAAAAGTGCATTTGAAGACAAAATATACCTATTCTATATAGCTATCTTTTCACATACGGTATAGGACACATTATAGCACGTGCGTGCATATGATATAGAGGGCTAAATCATCTCATGTGACACACACACACAAGCGCGCACACACACACACACACACACACAGACATGCGCGCGCACACAGACACGCGCGCACGCACGCCATACAGATAACTCAGAACGGCTGCTGTAAAGAAGCTGCCCAGCGATAGTCCACTTATAAAAGCTTTAATCAGCATACTTCTGATGTGCGGAGACTACCTGGAACATGTTAACCCATTCTGACCTGAGATCAGATTCATACGAGGTTTCCACTGGACACACACTGGTCTGATTTAACGCATTCTGACCTGAGATCAGATTCTAAAAATGTCAGTCGTTCTTAGATTTTTCAAAAATAGCAGACCTACAAGCTCGTATCGCGCCACTCGGTGGCGCGATATGAGCTTGTAGATCTGCTATTTTTCAATAGGTAAAGCATAACATGATGCTAACACCAAAATGGGTGCCCGGTCAGAATGGGTTAAAGGCTTAGCGATTTGGAAGCTTCAAATGTGAACCGAGTGCCTGCCTGCCTGCCTGGGCCCCCCCCTCCCCCTCCCCCAACCACCACCTTCCTCTTTACTGTCTTCCTCTGACACAAGAGCCAAGGGTTTAATCCATTTAGACCAGAGGCCGATTCTAAATGTAAATCAAACTGAAAGAAGCAAACAATGTTTCTATGTCGGTGGTTCTCAACCTTTTTCATGTCAAGGACCCCACAGAATATGTATTTGGCCGCCGTTTTTGATCTCACGAGTCGAGTAAAAAAAAACGTTCGCTCTGAAAGAATATAATATATTCAAAGATTGGCGCCACATTTTCACGATTCTTTCAAAAATAGCAGACCTACAAGTAAGATCTGCCATTTTTCAATAGCTAAAGTATGACATAACATAGCGCTTATATATAAACACCAAAAGGGGTTCCCGTTCAGAATGGGTTAAAAGTGTCTGATGTGATAGAGCTTAGGCAAGCAAAAAGAATATTCTAGGGCACTACAGTGCAAGTGATATATTACATTATTGAGTGTGTTCGCTCAGATTTAAGGCACATAAAATTAAAAATACTTTCGGGCCACAGAACCAGGTGACATATTACCAGGCCCGAGCCCCATCATGCAACGGTGATTAATTGGACACACTGGCGTTGCAATATTGAAATGAAGTACCTTTTGCACACTTAACCCATTCTGACCTGAGATCAGATTCATACGAGGTTTCCACTGGACACACACTGGTCTGATGAACCCATTCTGACCTGAGATCAGATTGTAAAAATGTCAGTCGTTCTTCGATTTTTCTAAAATAGCAGACCTACAAGCTCGTAGCGCGCCACTCGGTGGTGCGCTATGAGCTTGTAGATCTGCTATTTTTCAATAGCTAAAGCATAACATGATGCCAACACCAAAATGGGTTCCCGTTCAGAATGGGTTAAAACCCATTATTTTATGCTCATTAATTTGAAAATTGGAGAGAGTAGCAGGCTTAACTCACGCACGAAAACATGGGAGTCGTATAAAAACGACAGATTTATGATAAAAGCTTATTTTATAACTGCTGTGCAGTAGAACTGCATATACAGTACAGAACTACCGCATATACGGTACATTTGGAGACAGAAGACGGTGTCCCACGTGCACACTGTACTAGGGAGTACCTTTGAGTGGTGCCGCTTGTGTTTACTCTTGACGACATGCTGTGATTTTGAGGGGTACAGTATATGACACAGATTATTTATTAGACAATGGTTTAACCCATTTTTTGGCAGGAACCCCTTTTGGTGTTTTAAGCATTATGTGATACTTTAGCTATTGGAAAATAGCAGATCTACAAGCTCATAGCGCGCCGAGCTTGTATAATATTATTGTATATATATTCTTTCAGAAGACTTTTTTTTGACGTCAGGCCTAAATGGGTTCAATGATAGCAGGCCAAAACATTGTAACAGCAATTATTCTATATAGGAAGGAAGGGGTGACACAAGCCTGGTGCTCTGCCCAGAATATATATAAATATATATAATAATATTGAAACTAAGCGTACATATACATTTTTCGACATGAACACTATGGACAGGAATTAGGGAAGTGATTTACTTGCTACTACAGGTTAATTATATTCTAAATTAGTTGTGCATTTATAGCTGTTCTGTAGATTATTGCAGACAGACAGACAGACGTTAAACAATAAAAAAATCACACCTGTGTGAACTGAGTGGTGCAACTCCCCTCTCCCCCTGCCTCTCTCTCTCTCTATCTCTCTCTGTAATTAAGCACTAGGCAACAGTGCAACACTATCTCTCTCTGTTTCTGGCACAACAGCGCCACTTTTGCCCCTACTGGTACTCATAGCCACACACACGGTTAACACGGACATTGCTGTTCCTTGGAGTGGTTGCACCACTCAAATATGGACTTAAAGGAGAATTTCCGAAGTAGCCATTTTCTTGCAGGATTCTGATGATAATGTAGGGGTGGAGAAAAAAAAAGTATAATGTCATTGTTACACTGTTATTGGTTAGCGAAATACAAGGAAGTGGGCTTCCTATATGCCAGAATTTCCAATGGGTTTCCCCAGGCTTTTCATTTTTGAGCCAAATGCGACAGAAAACAAAAGCCTGGGTATATACCGACGCCAAGCGCACTGCAGCTTTAAGCAGGGAGGCGGGGTTTAACGGCCTCTCACTGGAGGCGGAAGAAACTTTGTTCTGTTTGGAGTTATGTCATTTTTCACCTCTAGTTACTGGATAAAATAACCAGATATTTGATAAATAATCAGATTAAGGTCAAGGAAATGGTTAATCCCGAATTCTCCTTTACGTACAGTAGTAACTAGGGATGTCTCGATACACTTTTTTCGTTCCCGATCCCACAATTTCTGTGTTAGCCGATACCGTTACCAAATACGATCTTGTGTTGTATATATAGCTATCTAGTATATATATCGTGCTGTTTTTATATCAGACTCCTCACTCATATGTGCACTTGCAGTTTGGGCAACTCGAAAGCAAACTCCACATGCCCCAACATTGTATTTACCTGCCATAGTGTCAACCCCCTTACCCCCTGTGTCTGATTGGTGGTTAGACTGGCATATTTGCAGATACCGATATGACAAATAAGGGCCGATCCGATACTTTTCTGATGCCAATACAGTATCGGCAGATCTCTATTGGTTACAGTACTGTCAATCACTGATAGATTTACCTACATTATTCTATTTATCTATTATTTATCTATCTGTGACTGTAAAAACGTGTCCGTTTTGTTTTAGAATCATGTAATCCTCACAATGTGTCATTCAAGACTAAATGCCATGAATATGTGCACTGACGTATGCAATCTAGGCATTGGCATTTCAGATGGGGGGGGGGGGGGGGGATTAATGGAACGGAGATAAATGGTTTTCTTTAAAATTACTTACATATTGAATTCTAATTTAGCCACAAATCAAGACAACTATTCAACAATGGCCTTTAAATGAACCATCGACCCAGGAAGTGTATTACTAAAGTGCCCATGAAGCGTGGCTGGTATTACTTAAACGCATTGTAAATCATGTTATTCCCGTGTGATTACCGCTAGCCTTAAATACAGAGGCTTATAGCCGTTAAGAAAATATCCATGTTCTTAATCATGCATGTGACTGAATTGTTGCACGCGTTACAACTAAGGGCCACATGTGAATCCCATGGTTCCAGGGGGACTTTCAATACATTTGATTTAAGATGTGTCAAATGATTTTGAAGCGTGGGACAGAGTACAATTATAACAACACATTCTGCAAAAACAATACAATATGGTTGGACGTCGGTGGCGCCGTTTGTCCGAAACAAATCTCCAAGATATTCTTCCTTAATTAATTAATTAACTAACTAACTAAATAATATTTTCTTAGTAACAGTGTCCATACAATGTTCGACATTGTATTATATTCACAGACATAATCTCTTCTTTTAGATGAGTGTCCACACAGCCATGCCTCAATGCAGTATATTATAATGCTGAAACGCTTTAACTGCAACATGCGACAGAAACTCTACAGGATATGTAAATATGTATTCTTCTCTATCAGTCGTGTTGTCAGAAGCTGAATGTGATCCACCAGACAAAAGGAGAAAGTACAAGACACCATGGCTACGATGAATGGAATTTGGTAAAAAAATGTTCATATCGGCAAAAAAGGAACATATCTCCATGTACTGTATCTCCATATTCTTTTGTTGCACAACAGTGTTACGTTAAACAAGCAAAAATAGCCGATGTACAAGCTCACAACGAGACGCATCATGACGTGTTGTAAGCTTGTAGATGAGCTACTTTTGTTATTTTCTACCGTCTACTGTACTTATCAATTGCGACCAATGAAAAGTATCAACAAGAGCTTGTGACTAAATATTAAATAATAACTATTGGACCCATTAGTACACAGACACATCCCGAGTGGCAAATCAACATGCAAAGTGAGTTTAACATTGTTCAATGTTGTTTAATGCAATCAGAAACAGACTTTTCTGTTTGGATGCATGGGTTGTCAAGGCCAGAAAGTAGTTTTTTGCCACTCATTAGGCATTCCTGCATAACCTCCGGGTTTGATGATGATGTCACACGCATACCCTCTATTCATATTCAAAGATTTGAGGCACATTTTCACGATTTTCCCAAAATAGCAGATCTACAAGCTATGAGCTTGTAGATCTGCTATTTTTCAATAGCTAAAGTATAACATATTGATTAAAACACCAAAAGGGGTTCCCGCCCTGAAGGGGTTAGAAAAGTAACAGTTGGGGACATACAAGGTTTCTACCCGACAGCGACAAATGTGAAGTGTAACTCCCCGTGCTGATGTGAAGTGTAACTCCCTGTGCTGATGTGAAGTGTAACTCCCCGTGCTGATGTGAAGTGTAACTCCCTGTGCTGATGTGAAGTGTAACTCCCTGTGCTGATATGAAGTGTAACTCCCCGTGCTGATGTGAAGTGTAACTCCCCGTGCTGATGTGAAGTGTAACTCCCTGTGCTGATGTGAAGTGTAACTCCCCGTGCTGATGTGAAGTGTAACTCCCCGTGCTGATGTGAAGTGTAACTCCCCGTGCTGATGTGAAGTGTAACTCCCCGTGCTGATATGAAGTGTAACTCCCCGTGCTGATATGAAGTGTAACTCCCCGTGCTGATGTGAAGTGTAACTCCCCGTGCTGATGTGAAGTGTAACTCCCCGTGCTGATGTGAAGTGTAACTCCCCGTGCTGATGTGAAGTGTAACTCCCTGTGCTGATGTGAAGTGTAACTCCCTGTGCTGATATGAAGTGTAACTCCCCGTGCTGATATGAAGTGTAACTCCCCGTGCTGATATGAAGTGTAACTCCCCGTGCTGATATGAAGTGTAACTCCCCGTGCTGATGTGAAGTGTAACTCCCCGTGCTGATGTGAAGTGTAACTCCCTGTGCTGATGTGAAGTGTAACTCCCCGTGCTGATGTGAAGTGTAACTCCCCGTGCTGATGTGAAGTGTAACTCCCCGTGCTGATGTGAAGTGTAACTCCCCGTGCTGATGTGAAGTGTAACTCCCTGTGCTGATGTGAAGTGTAACTCCCCGTGCTGATATGAAGTGTAACTCCCTGTGCTGATATGAAGTGTAACTCCCTGTGCTGATGTGAAGTGTAACTCCCTGTGCTGATATGAAGTGTAACTCCCTGTGCTGATGTGAAGTGTAACTCCCCGTGCTGATATGAAGTGTAACTCCCTGTGCTGATATGAAGTGTAACTCCCCGTGCTGATATGAAGTGTAACTCCCTGTGCTGATGTGAAGTGTAACTCCCTGTGCTGATATGAAGTGTAACTCCCTGTGTTGATATGAAGTGTAACTCCCTGTGCTGATATGAAGTGTAACTCCCCGTGCTGATGTGAAGTGTAACTCCCTGTGCTGATGTGAAGTGTAACTCCCTGTGCTGATATGAAGTGTAACTCCCTGTGCTGATGTGAAGTGTAACTCCCTGTGCTGATATGAAGTGTAACTCCCTGTGCTGATGTGAAGTGTAACTCCCTGTGCTGATATGAAGTGTAACTCCCTGTGCTGATATGAAGTGTAACTCCCTGTGCTGATGTGAAGTGTAACTCCCCGTGCTGATATGAAGTGTAACTCCCTGTGCTGATATGAAGTGTAACTCCGTGCTGATATGAAGTGTAACTCCCTGTGCTGATATGAAGTGTAACTCCCTGTGCTGATATGAAGTGTAACTCCCTGTGCTGATATGAAGTGTAACTCCCTGTGCTGATATGAAGTGTAACTCCCCGTGCTGATGTGAAGTGTAACTCCCTGTGCTGATATGAAGTGTAACTCCCCGTGCTGATGTGAAGTGTAACTCCCTGTGCTGATATGAAGTGTAACTCCCTGTGCTGATATGAAGTGTAACTCCCCGTGCTGATATGAAGTGTAACTCCCCGTGCTGATATGAAGTGTAACTCCCCGTGCTGATATGAAGTGTAACTCCCCGTGCTGATATGAAGTGTAACTCCCTGTGCTGATATGAAGTGTAACTCCCCGTGCTGATGTGAAGTGTAACTCCCTGTGCTGATATGAAGTGTAACTCCCCGTGCTGATATGAAGTGTAACTCCCCGTGCTGATGTGAAGTGTAACTCCCCGTGCTGATATGAAGTGTGTTACTCCCCATTCCTTCCCCAGACAGCGTAAGCCCATTCTTCAGTCCATTGGACACAGCATGTCCTTCCTCTGCTGTGCACAGTACCAAACAGCAGCAGCCCCAGTACAGTAAGTTGCCAGTATTTCCTGACTCTCGAGAAATGTCTCGATGTCAAGGCGGAACCAAAAACACCCAGCTTGATGTCTCCGCCGTAATGAGTTTCTTGTCATTGGCCAAGAACAAACTCGGCTTGTCTGGTTATGTGTCAGCTCTGTATATATATGAAGCCTATTGAATAAATTAATTAACTAATTAAAAGAAAGTTGGTTTTGATTAAGCCAGAATGACGATGATCAAATTGAAAAAAAAAACTGGCATTAATTTAGTCTGTATAGTTGACATAATAACAACAGTATGGAGAGTATAGGCTACATCCACTATAGCTATATTAAAAATATATTACCATATTATTTAGGCCTATTTTGGAAAAAAATGCATTCAATTAAAGAGCCTTTTCAGACGTGGAGCGATTGGCACGACTACAGTAATCCATTTCCAATGAGAGGCGGGCGACTAGCCGAGAGGCGTGGACACTCTAATGGGCGGAGCGCGACAAGCGGGCGCAGCCACCCGTGAAATTGCCGCGCTCGTGCTGGTTTCACCCGCCCGCATCTAGAGCTGGATCGTGGTCAGCTTCCAGGCTGAACGCCTGTCGTTTACTTGGACCTATAAGACACACGCAAGACACACTTGTGCCCTGTGTCTTCTGTGTGTTATGGCCTCCTCAATGCATTTCCAATGGGAGTCACATGGTTTGAGGAGGCCATAACACACAGAAGACACAGGACACAAGTGTGTCTTTAGGTGTGAGTGAGGCCATGCAAAGCGAGTTTGTCTGTGCTTTCACGAGGTTTGATCCTCACATCCAAAAAGCCCTTGATTCAGTAATGTTTTACGGTATGCGTACGTGTTCATCTGTTTAACCTAGTGGACTGTTTCACATTGCAGTGTTCACATGTGCCTGTAGGCAGAGACTAATGATAAGCATTCAACCTTGTATCTGGCATGTGTGCTTCAACCCCTGCACCTTCATATAGCCTGAATCCTATAACTTTAGCAAATGCAGAGTTCTTTTTTACGGTAAAAAACAAACAGCAAAATACAATCACAACCGAGCTGGGCCAGACAAAATCTGCAGAGGGATATTAAAAAAAAAAAAAATGCACTGGCAGATTCGTCTGGTTTTCAGGCTATAGGACGACATATACATCTCAAAGCTGCATAAGTATTGTAAATAAGTTCACATTACTATATACTGTACGTGCTCTTCCCCAGGACCCACTATAACGCAGGGATGTCAAACTCATTTTGGGGTAGCTACTACCTACACTACATCACACACATTATAATAAGAATAACTACTTACATTATTGACTTTTATTATTGGTATTATACCTGTAGCCTAGAAGCCATTTGCTATGAGAGATGCTATTTTTTTTATTTATATGGAGCGCCAATAAACCATTTGAAAATAGAATATTTCAATTTCAAATACTGTCTCAGCAGAAATGTGTAAATGGCTACACAACCCTTGGTTTTACGCAGGCCTGCTTATTTATTGAAGTGATGAACAATGGAACATTAAAAAAATATGAGTGAATAACAATAACTAATACTTAATTAGTTATTTAACCATGACATTTCACTGTTTTCACTTGCTGCTTCCTGCATATCAGGGACCAGTTTCTGAGAAGTTATTTTCATAACATCATTAAATTATAATGATGTATAATCTGCAGTGGTGAGACATATGATCATTTCTTTTGTCAGCTGTGACCTGAATGTTCCTCGGTTACAGACCCTTGTGCTGGAGAAGTATATAGTAGCTTACTCTTCGACACGCAGCAGCAGAGTAGCCTCGCGTTGCGATACTAACCCATTCTGACCTGAGATCAGACACATACGAGGTTTCCACTGGACACACACTGGTCTGATTAACCCATTCTGACCTGAGATCAGATTTTAAAAATGTCAGTCGTTCGTAGCGCGCCACTCACGCTATGAGCTTGTACCACTGCGCTGGGCTGGGCTACGTGGGATATTAGGGCATATGCATTATGCAATAGGGGCGGGTGAAGTGTGGCTGCGCCAGGCTAGCAGAGAGAGAGAGAGGGGGGGGAGGGGACGACATGCGTCGCATTAACAGTCCATTCAATTGAGCACAGCTGACAGCAATCAGACTAGTTAGGGAGGGCAGCTCAGAACTGGAATTGAGCATTTTGGTTTATATTTCTGGCAGGCTCATACATTTTATGCTCTACAAGTGGGGGGGGGGGCGGATTAAATCATCTCGGCCCGCGGGACGTATGTTTGACATGGCTGCGCTAACGGCTAGGATTCAGGCTATGGAGGTGCATGGGTTGAAGCACACAGATACAACTTTCTCTTACTGTAAGTCGATAAGTCTATTTGCTTGACCTACACCAGTGGTTCCCAAACCATTTCCCTATAATCGGGGGCTTAATGTAGCAAAATGTAGAAACCTTTTGCTTGTTTGGCCGATGTAATCTACCTAAAACCAGCCGAAATCCTCGCGTACACGCACGCGCGCGGTCTTTATGTGCATCACTGCGTAAAAAGCGATATTTGGGGCTTGATTAGCTTGATGATAGCTTAGCATCCCGGACATCTGACTGTGTAACACAGTGCAGAAAGCTAGCGGATGTTGTGATCAGCTGACCGGAAATTACATCGCCAGATTCCCTCTATTCGGTCAAAATCAGCATAATGGTGAAGTTACCGCCACCATCAGGACTCAGTGTCTAATACCATAGGATTACAGCGTTAGAATGAGATATAGTGTATATGTCACAGATTCTATTGGCATTAAAATGATGAATTAAACACATGAATAGTGCAGGTAGAAGGCACAATCCACTGTTAATTAGGGTGGCCATAAGAGGGTAAACTGCAACCATTTCCGCTATTTTGTAACATTTTTGGAAAGGAAACAATATATATAAAAGAATATTAAACGTGTCAGTGATCTCTTTTTTGCCACCGTAGGTCACAGTTACTATGAAAACCTGCATTTCACGTCAGTCGTGTCGTGTCGCGCCTCCATATATGGTCACGCATGAAAATGATAATTAGTAGATAATCATACGGTCATCCTCAAAAGTTGAGGACACCAGTTATATAGACAGAGCATGGAATATCTGTCAAGGAGGTGAAGTCATGACGTAATGATTACGTCAAATGGATAGAGAGACATACACTAGTAGAGTGAGTCTTCATGTCTCCCGCTCTATGACAGAGAGAGACAGACTTAGACAAAAACACACAATCAAATGCTGGAGCGCTAACACCGCTCATTGCGAATGCAGTGAGCACTTACTATGAGACCTAGCAGATCATGTCTGTCTGTGTGTGTGTCTGTCCCGCTATCCAAATATGGAGTGTGTTGCATCAGCAATCACTCAGCTGCATATATGGGCACAAAAGGGGCCAGGTCCACTCAGCTCCATATATGGGCACAAAAGGGGCCAGGTCCACATTTATCCAAATATGGAGTGTGTTGCATCAGCAATCACTCAGCTCCATATATGGGCACAAAAGGGGCCAGGTCCACTCAGCTCCATATATGGGCACAAAAGGGGCCAGGTCCACATATACAGTAATAGCGGGACAGACAGACATGATCTGCAGGGTCTCAGCTGCGTTCGCTTCCCGCGTTTGCGCGTCTTACTGGTAAACTGTCTAGAGAACAGGGTGAAATGCAGGAACATCAAGATGAGCCTGGGGACTAGTCTGGAGCTGTGAAGAATATCTATTGGCAATGATTCCAGCACCTTCTATCAGTGCCAACATAATTCCACCCATGGCTGCAGAGACAGCCATGGCTGATGGTCCACTCCTTGCAGCAAGGATGGCTCCGGTCATGGCCCCGCTCGCAATTGCGTTCAAGGGATCCTCCTTCTGTCTCAGTCGTGCGAGACCACAGTCGACCACACTGAAGAGGCCTCCCCATACAGCAAACTGACCTCCCGTGAGTGGGACTCTGGTCCTGATGGACGTGAGGCTACCGATCATTCTGTTTCTCATCCCTGCGGGTGAATCCCTGAACCCTTTGATGGAATGGAAAATACTGCTTCCAATGGCCCCCAGTGCGAAGGCGCCCCCACAATCGTCCACGATCCTCCAGGGGCATGGCGCCCTCGTATAACTGTCCATTTCTTTCTGGAGCTTAGCTTGTCCTGCTCGAACCCCTCCTATCTTCACCTTATATACAGTATATATATATATATATATATATATATATATATATATATATATATATATATATATATATATATATAGGGAGCTCATGGTCTGACATCACACACACAATACAAATGACCAAAAATGGACATGATCCTTTGTTTTGTAGTGACATCAGCGATAACCAGTAAAATGCCTGAGGGCGAGAAGCGACGCGTGCTGATGGGATAACCCGTGTTCCAACGGCGCCAATGTCATTATTTTAGTCAGAAGCTTTTGTTATTACTTTTCATTGGTTAAATATTTATAACAAGTAAGACGCGCAAACGCGGGAAGCGAACGCAACGTAGTTATACTTGTTCGTTGGCATGTTCCAGCTTGTTGTGCATTCGAAGCAGGGCCTTGTCCACGTTCCTGCGTTCATCATGGCCCTTGGCCAGCCATAACCATATAAGGAGTCCCCAAAGCAGCTATACGTCCAAATATGGAGTGTGTTGCATCAATCACAAACAAATCACTCAGCTCCATATATGGGCACAAAAGGGGGACACACAGACACACAGACAGACATGATCTGCTACAGTAGGTCTCATAGTAAGTGCTCACTGCGTTCGCAAAAACCAGTCCACCACTTTCACCCCCCCCCCTCTCTCTCATTAGCAGGCAACTGCAGCAGTCTCTCTGTTTCTGGCACAACAGCGCCCCTACTGGTACTCAAGAGTCATTATACTGGTGCTCATTGACGTCACATGGGTGAACAGACACAGAGACACGGGTCACATAGAAACGGACACACGGACATTGCTGGTCGTAGGAGTGGTTGCGCCACTCAAAAATGAAACGCATCAGAAATAGAGAAAAGAGATAATCTACAAGCTCGTAGATCAGCTATTACCGCTATACGTATAGGGTGATAGGGGATTCACCCATTTAGACCTGAGGACGATTCTACAAATGCCTTCCAAATCCTGTGTTTTGTCAGTCGTTCTCAAACATTTTCATGTCAAGGACCCCCAGAAATATATGTAATTGGCCGCCGACCCCCATCTTAAAATATGTTGTTCCAGGGACCCTCCCCCCCCCTCCCCCAGAAGCAAAGTTTTTAGTTAAAAATGCTCGCTCTGAAAGAATATATTCAATCATTTTCATGATTAAAAATAATATAGCAGACCCATACAAGCTCGCGCTATGAGCTTGTAGATCTACTATTTTTCAATAGCTAAAGTACAAGATAATTCTTAAAACACCAAAAAGGGGGCTTTCGCCCAGATTGGATTAATGTAAGAAAAAGCATGAAAAGCTGAAATATGGAGATACAAGGTTTGGGCCCACACAGCAACGGTAAGATCCACAGACTCGCAGGCTGTCGAGGCAAACTTGTCAGCCAAGGGTTCAGGCATGTAATGTCCTCCTGTATGTATAAGCCTACTGTATGTATTATGTGTGCATGCTGCCTGTCAGTATAGGCCAAGGAACTCAATTTCCGGAGTGTGTTTCACATTCTTTTTATGAATTCATAACCTGACTCCAGGCTATGGGATACATGACTACAAAAGGTGCATGTTAAAGGACCTATAACATACAATTCTACTTTATCAATTTTATTTGTGTTTTTTTTTTTAGCTCCCCTGAGTATTTTCCATCCCCACAAATATGCAATTTTGAACAATCAGGATTTCTCATCATATAGGGGCTTTTATGGAAATTGCTCTCAGGAATTCCTCCCTCTCTTCAGTCTTCAGTTCCAAATTTGCATTTCCACTTTGCTTACAATGTCCGCCATTGTTCATTTTCCAAGCTGGCATGAAATGGAAACAAGCCTGTGTTTATCTAGCATCAGTATTATAATGACTCAAATATTAAATAAGTTGCATATCAGCACCCCCAAGACCTCAGTACGTTGTGGTACTGCAGATAAAACAGCTTCAGAAGCAAAACAAAGAAATGCCATGGACTGGATATATATCAGAGTGGTGATTGAGGCTCAAACCATTAGAAATACGTTTGAGGGACATAGACAATATGATATTAAATATTAAAAACAGTTTTAAAATTGACGTTGTAGCTGCTGTAACTAAAACTAAGGCTAAAACTAAAAGGCAAAGCCATGTATGTTGTACTCAGGGTAATCTAGTAAGAGAGTAATGACACTCCCGTTGACTCTCATTGTAACAATGGAATGTGGAAGTGCTCATTCTATCTCAATGGAATAGTTCCAGCCATAGGAGCAATGTTTGGAACTATCGCCCATAGGGCACCCGCTTTGCGGCGAGATCAAAGCATGTCACCACTCTCTCACTAGATCACTCTGGTTGTACTATAAAGTAAAACAAAAAACTGAAAAAAAAACTCTAACTCAGTTGATATGAGCACCCACGTTCTGGGTAAATGTAAGCTCCACCTCATCAATCCATCTCCCAGGGGTCTTGCGCATTTAACCCATTCTGAACGGGTTAACCCCTTTTGGTGTTTTAAATAATTATGTTATACTTTAGCTATTGGAAAATAGCAGATATACAAGCTCATATCGCGGCGAGTGCTGCGCTACGAGCTTTTAGATCTGCTATTTATTTACTTTTAATCGTGAAAATGTGGCACAAATCTTTGAATATACATTCTTTCAGAGCTTTGTTTCATTTTCCCCCATCAATTTTCACTGTAGTCACTCACTATATCTGGTGAGTGGTCTAATACAAAGGACACTGACACAGTAAAGCTGGGGACATACTAATGGAGGCATGTTTTCTTGTGCGTTTGGGGTGAGGAGCGCACGAACGCTTTTTACATCCGCATTCATACTTTCAAATGTTACTTACGGTACTTGTGTATGCTTGTGTCAAATGGAAAAGGTGTTCAATTGACCTATAGCTAAGCCCCTCCCCAAACTGATATGGTCCAATCACAGCTAAGCATGCCATGGGTTAGACAAACCTCTCCACCAACACAAGTTTTCCTATTTATGATAAAACATTGTTTTAAAAAAGTAATGTCACGCACATAGTTTTCTTGTTTTGATTTGGAAGAGATTTTGAAGGTCTGGTTCCCAAAAATGAACCAGTATTTAATGTGTAAAATCCATATTATTTACATTGGAATGAATGAGCCCGGCTGGAAAGTGTCCAAGTGGGAGTGTCTAAGTGGGAGAAGGCGGGGCTTAGCTAAAGGTGAATATGCAATGCAACCACACTGTCGAGTCCACACAGCTGGCCCAAATAATTAATGTCATCATTGCGCAAATCCATCAGATACATTATATGCCATCACTCCAGTGGAGCAGGTCTGACTGACGAATCCCAACACATATTTTCAGCATTAACATAACATTTGATAGGGAAGTAAGATTAGGCTGTTCTGGAGTCTGTTTTTGTTCTTGCGGTCAGGCTTTACAATCTCAGAGCTGTTCTGGAGTCTGTTTTGGTTCTTGTGGTCAGGCTTTCCAATCTCAGAGCTGTTCTGGAGTCTGTTTTTGTTCTTGTGGTCAGGCTTTACAATCTCAGAGCTGTTCTGGAGTCTGTTTTTGTTCTTGTGGTCAGGCTTTACAATCTCAGAGCTGTTCTGGAGTCTGTTTTTGTTCTTGTGGTCAGGCTTTACAATCTCAGAGCTGAATATTGATGTAAACGAGGACTCGTTTACAAAGCTGTTCTGTTCTTAGCATCTTGTTGTCGTCATGTTGGCAGCCGTTCAGTGTTGCCATTTGCACGATGTCACCTACTTTTTATTTCCTGGGGAAAGAGGGGGTCTAGAACCAGGGGGAGGCTTTTCATTCTCTCTACTACCAAAGGTCGCCAGGGGGTATACTGTACCAACCGTATACGGCAACGTACGTTAGTGTACATGGGATTGGGAACAGTCCGGAACAACCGAACAGAGATGAAAATCACACGCGTCTGAAGTGAGTGGTGCAACTCCGTGTGGGGGGTCCCCGGAAGTTCCAGAGCCACAGGAACGTGGCCAGGGTGCCGGCCCGGTTCCGGCAAGCCGCCCCACGTCCGAAACGGTCCCCGGAACAACCAGAACATCTAGAGTTACCGTGTAGGGGTCCCCAGGGGGTCCCTCTACTGTACTGTCCCTGCACTGTATTGTAATTGTAAATCATCATATATACAGTCAATACGTGTGTATGTGTGTTAGGCTGCACAACAGTGACACTTGGTCGTGGAAACCAACGAAGCGCTATTTTCGTGCTCGGACAGGCCCAGCCATGCGGCCAGGGACCCAGGGACACGCATAGCTGTCTATAGTGTCCTATAGTGTCCTTTGAGTGGTTGCACCACTAAAAAAAAATGCACAGACAAAACGTTAGAAATCTCTCTCTCTCCCCCACCGTTTCCCCCACGGATCTTTTGTAATCTAATGACCGAGTATACACGGGCCTGCCGCCTCGAGATGGCAGAAATGCAACATAGCGGATGCCAGGTGCTGTAAAACGCCAAAGAAACAGAAAAGGAACATGCTTTGATGTGATTGCGCAGCAGAATGCAGGCAAATGAGCCTTTCAGCTGAAGCTGTATAGGCAGAAATCAACACAGTCCTATAACAGTACTGTATTTGACTGACTTGACCTTGACCCCGTAGTGAACAGAAATACATGTGTTGTGATGAAGAGCGACGGTGACATTTGTGGGATGCAGCCAAAATGGAAAAAAAAAAAAACTAATCTGAAAGTTCACCTGAGAAGCTCTCACGGAGAAGAACATGAAAAGTTCCAGTCAAGGAAAGAGACTGCAGTGCTGACAGACAGACAGACAGACGTCATGCATTCTTTCATCCCACCTTTTTACCCTCTATAAATCTAAAGCTTTTCTCTTAATGCCTGAAAACTGAAACTTCATATTAATAGAAAGTGGCAAATACAATACTACCCGTAAGACATAATAAAGAAAGGTAGCTCAACGATTTTTCAGTGCCGCGCTATGAGCTTGTAGATCTGCTATTTTACAATAGCTTTTTTTCCAAGAAGAACATAATGCTTAAAACACCAAAAGGGGTTCCCCGCCCCGAGAATGGGTTTAAGGCAAAACAAATCTATACTAACTGGAAGTCTCCAACTTCTCCATGTTTCAAGAGATGGCTCAACGAGATGCTCTCCATTGCTGAGCTGGAACCAATCCGTCATGACGGTCAGAATACACAAGCTAAGTTCCAAAAAGTGTGGATGCCATTCGTGGCGGTGCTTGAACAATAGTCGAGTATGTTTTCTGAAGGTTCAACCGTGCTTCGCTCACTATTGGACTCATAACTATCCCTGCTTTCTGATGGTCATCGTTCATGAAAGGAAAATAATGATGTGACTATGTTATTTGATTGATCGAGAAAGAACAGAGAAGAGAAATATTGATTTGTGAATTAATACATTGATTCTGCAGAGGAAGGCTGAAGGGAGAACAGCGTTTTCATCCATCTTATACTTTTATTCCTGTTTTAACAGGGCATAACAGGGCTTTCCAGCAGCAAAACGCATCTGTATATGGGTCTTAAAACACTAGCTCCGCTCAAAAAAACAAGATATACAGTAGATTCCTGGCCTTCCTGTCCAAGTTGTTCATTTCAACGTGGTCTTCAGTTAAGTCCACGAATGAATCATTATACGTTTTGTGCAATGTCATGGTCTGTTCTCAGCTGCAAGTTACGTTACAAGTTTGTGTGACATGCACATCGTGGTGTGAGCTGTGATTAGTCCACTTTGGTGGCAACAGCTTCGATATTCACGGCTAAGATATTTATCAGTGTATTTTTTATGTCATAGAACTTATCCTATACTGTATGTTACCTACCACAGACCCTTATGAATTAAAAACCATAGGCCTACTCTATAGGACAAAAGCACTGGCTTAACCATTGTTCAAATTGTAATCATTTGGCAGCATTGTCAGGAGCATTTCTAGGCATATAGGCAACCTAAGCGAGTCACGTAGGGTGCCATCTGGAAGGGGGATGCCTGGTTGAATCATGAGAGACAGAAATGCCACTGGACTCCAGTGCAGGAAAGCCTTTTGTGCAGTCTGTGTGTACCAACAACATTCACGCCGCTCACACTTTAGATGAACTGACACCAGTCACCATTTGGACAGACATATCATTAAACATCACACTTGCGTGAAGTGAGGGGCGCTCTTATCGTGATTCACCAGCCAATCGAATCACCACGTTCCGTGGTACAAACACACAGAGCTGTGCATAGGCGTGGCTATAGCGCCCCCTCAAAAATGGAAATATGACGTTTGAGATTTTAGTTTAATTTTATCCGGCTTGGAAAAATAAGTTGAAACTGAGGCCGAATAAGTTCAATTTAAAATCAACCATTAACCTGATTTAAGGCCTCACCGCACTGCCTCCTATTAAGCAGTGCCAATTTTACATGACTATCTAATTTCCAGCCACACTGTTGTCAATGTCCTTCCCCTATCAGAGGAGTTAGGTTTGTTCGAAACGTCGTCAATAAATAAACCTTTTGGAGCATACGAGTGTGCAGATTCCCCTCTCTTTTTCTAGGAACATCCTTTGGCCTTAGGTTAAGTGAACAAGCCAAGCGACAGGCAATATCAATGTTTTTGGTTACAAATCATAATTCATTAATGATATGTTGTAGCACAAATAATTGAATAGGACTAGCATAGTCCTTCCACAGTCCTGCCCTAAACCAACAAAAATGCAAGGCAAATTTAATTGTGCACACACATTATTTGAAAAGCAGTACAAAAGCTATGTATTAGCTGTTCAAAATGCCATTATTCTAGTTTCCATTATTACAGTGATTATGGCATTCAGATTGGATACATTGGGTACAGCAACATCAAAGGCTAAATTATAATGATGCAAATAGAGGCCAAATGAATCACTGAAAGTTGGACTTCAGATAATCTGAAGTTGTGTAGCATTGGTGCATCCACAACTACAATTTATTCCAGTGGCATCACCATTTAGGGACCCCCACTTTGGAGTATGATGTAGTATTGTTCTTGCTTAATGTAAATCGCTCTGGATTAAGAGTGTCTGCTAAATGCCTAAATTGTATGCATTAGACAATGGACCCCCATTACGTGTCTGATTTTCATTTATACTGTCTTGGTTTCATTTATACTGTGAGTCCCAGTGTTGTTTTGGGCTTAGTTTAGTTTTAGCAGTCTCTTGAATAGTTTTCAGTTAGTTTTAGTCGCATTTTAGTCACCCCGGAATGTTTTAGATTTAGTCTAGTTTTAGTCGACTAAATCTACAGTTGATTTAGTCCAACAAAATGTATTTTGGCGGGCCTTGACGCCGTCGTAATGACTGTTTTTAAACTTGCTGAAAATAGCCGCGACGCGTTGCGAGCTTGTAGATCTGCTATTTTCAGCATGCAACCAAGTGTAACTTATCTCTTGTCCACTAGTCCCTTCCTAACACTTTAGTCTAGTTTTTATTTATTGACGATATCGTCAGTAGCCTATATTTAGTCTTAGTTTTAGTCATCATAGTTTAGTTTCCATTTAGTTTCCGTCAGTTGACAAACATTTTTCGTCTTCGTTTTAGTCGACGAAATCAACGGTACAGTAGGTGGGATCTTTTTTTATCGTCCGACTATGCAAGACTAGAAGTCATAACCAGCCTCTGACCTGTGGGTATGGTGAAACATTGACAGTTTGCAATATTCTCAAAGAGTTCATGTGTAGTTTCAGTGTCATGGTTTTGCACAGTAATTAGTTGAACTGAAAATGTATGTATCTAACTAATCTTATTTTGCTTACTTAGTGTGTGGAACTAATCAAATTGAAATGTTGCGCATTATGTATCATGTAATAAGATTTTTTTATCATAATCTTGTACTTTTATCTTTTTTATGTTCTTGGTCAAAATTGACTCATCAAATGCTGTAATCCGACAAATAATCATCAAATGAATCGCTATAGTGAATATCTATGCTGTCGGAAAGAAACCTCTTAAAACCTCTTAAACTGAGTGTATATATTGTCAATTACTTCCATGAGAGGGGGAGCGGTGGTGGAGTTAGCTGCTTTAGCAGACAGTTTGAGGGTCCAATGGAGTTAAGAGGTTTTGTCCCAAGCGTTTTACTACTTTCCATTGGTTCAATATTTTCGAAACACACAGACGTAAAGGGTGTTCATTAGCACCGATTTATGCAAAAAAGTTAATCTAAAACCTTAAAAAAATGGAGTTGGGAGGTTTCCTCCCGACAGCAACGATTATAATTGTTAGTTGCATCCCTAATCATAATGGCAGCAATTGTAATCAGAGGATGTGCATCCGTCTGGCTGCGTGGTGCCCTCTCTTCTACCATGGATAATCAGCCACATCGTTCCAACAAGTGAGATGCCCTGATGTCAGGAGAATAACATTGTCACTGATTTATATCAGCCTCACAGTCACAGTGCGTGCGCGACTGCGCACGCGTGTGTGTGTGTGTGTGTGTGTCTGCGCATGCGTGCGTGTGTATGCACCATGCATAAACCTCACGTGGATGTATAAATATAGATACTTTGTTTCTCTTTTCCCCCTTGCACCTCCTGCCCAACATTTCTCCGTTTCTTTTCTCTCCTTCTCTTTATGGAAATAATTATGGAAACAACAGAAAACAATGGAGCTCGCACAAAAACAAATTTCACACCTGTACAGTTTACCTGTGACGTGACAATAACAATGATTGATGATTCTGTTGGAGACAGAGATTTATTGAGAGAGAGAGAGAACTGGATAGTCATTTTTACTAATGGCCTACTAATAGCCTACTGCCCTAGACTCTGTCCTATACAAAGGTGTCATGGGCCAAACATAGCCTAGATGGGCGTATTTCCCAAAGCAGTAAAATCTGGAGAATTCATTGTTTTAACTCTAAAACTGTATACAGTAGGTATAGGTTCAATTTAATCCTCAAACCTCCTCATGAGTTGCCCAACTGGTGGCAGGTGTGTAGGGGCGTTGAGGAAGCATAGCCTAGCCGGGGAGCCACAGGCCCAAAAGCTCAACTGTTAAGGATTCACCTGTGATGTCATGACATACAGTACTTTTTATTTGAATTTCTTTCTATTCACTTGGTCATTAAGGTCCACAGAATGAGAGGTCTGCTCTGCCGGAAACATCATGAAAATAAGTTAGCCATTTTTGTATCCCGCCCCCCCACCATAGACAACCAATATAATGCAAAGTTTCATCATACTTTAAGTAGCATGCGACATGTCAAACTAGGGGGTTTTCATGATTCTGAATCAATTCCAAACATTAGTTTTGCACAAAAAACACTCCTAAAAAACACGCCTAAAAACAGTGGATATGGCCAAATTTAGCCCAAGGAGTGTTTTTCGTGCGAAAATAATGCTTGGAATGGATTCAGAATCATGAAAAACCCCTAGTTTGACATGTCACATGCTACATAAACCAGCTCAGTGGCCTTGTGGTTAGAGGGTCACACCAAAGACTAAAAATGGGACCCAATGCCTTCCTGCTTGGCACTCAGCATCAAGGGTTGCCTTGGGGGTAAGTCCCTGCGACATACTAGCGTCATGTCCAGGGGGTGTACTTGTACATCAAGCTGCCTCACACTACAGAAACAGGAGATAGGCTCCTGCCCCCTATGGGCCTCATGGCTCGGCAAGGCTACTATGCTAATTAAAGTATGATAAAATGTCGCCATATTGGTCAGTTATGGTGGGGGGATACAAAAATGGCCATAACATTTTTTCGCAATATTTCCGGCAGATCAGACCTCTCATTCTGTGGACCTTAATGACCAAATTAATAGAAAGAAAAAAAAAATACAAATAAAAAGTATTTAATGACATCACAGGTCCTCTCAAATGTTTGGTGCTGGCTCCACTGGCTACTAGGGATGCCTGCAAGGCTGCATAATTGTGTGAAAGGTTTTTCTGAGTGATTATAGCATAATAAAAAACAATAATAGGCCTATATTCTTATACAAATGAATGATAATGTAATTTTACTGCACAGAGTGCATGGGCAATTCATCCTTAGTGGGCTGCCTATACATGCATTTGGCTGAGACTGAGTGGGCAACAGGGCCACACAGTTAAACCTTTACATTCTAAAGTCTATATACACCTCATGCTGCTGCAGGGTATCGGCTTATGTTTTAACACTATATTGTCCACTCCACTGTCCAGTGCATTTAGAGAATATAGCTATAGATGGAATGTTACTGTCTGTACAACTATCTGATGCATTTCTGCATATACAAGCAATGGAACTGTCGATCTTGAGCGTTTATTTTTTTGGCCCCTTGCAAATGAATACGCATGAAATAGGAAAGCATAATCTAAGCAGTTTTCCATTTTGGAAAGAAAGATCCCGTACAGTTAAAAGAATAAATAAATCAGAGTCTATAGCAACATGCATTCTGCTCCATTTAAGGGAGAGTGGAATCAAAAGAGTCTGCATGGATTTGAGCAAGAAAAGGGCTGTAAAAAAAAGTCGTTCGTTCCCGCTATGTAAACACCCAGTTATATACGGTGGACTTGTGCCAACAAATCAACCTATTTCGTGCCCCGCTGTAGCCTAAAGCGCAGACCACAACTGGCGCTCCTGCATGACTGATGGTGATAATTTGTGAAATGACCTGACTCACTAGTCAGTATATTATGCGGTACGCTTCCGTGGTCATCGTTTCTGAAACAAGTTCACTTACCCATGTCGGCTCATCTGTCCGTTATTCCCCCGGTTTCCGTGGCGCAATCCGCCGCTGCACAGATGCACGACTTGGCTCTCCGGCAGCAAAATACGCACCGTCAAACCGCGGGCGATATGCTCGGGTCTGTGCGCGTCGCGTTTAGACAAACGCCAAGGCTGACTCACCTGCCTTCATCCTAATTCAACACTTCAAGCAGCGATATGACCAAACCCCCCATGATGTCCATCATCATGACATTCGAATTTGTGCCCATGGTTTCCAGTCGACAACTTTGTGGAGACGGTCTAAATCATAGCGTCATATAGTTGATCCTATATTGACAAGTTTGAAGTGGAAAAAATGCCTGGAAAAGGATTTGTCCGACCGAAAACGCTCACGGGGAGAAGAGCGCGCGGCTGCACGAAAATGATCCCTATAACTCTCGTTGCAAAGTTAAAGGAAAGCCATCGTGATTAACTGAAACTGATCTAGCGACTGACGGTCATTCTTTATGCGCAAACATCCAGAGAGGGTAGGTAGGCTACATGCATGCGGTGCTGCGATCTTGGATAGAATATAGGCTTGCCGCCGGACCAAGCTGGCACTAGTGTGTGACGGCGTCGGCTTGTGTGTGTGTGCATTTGTGAGCAGGTTTGCGTGCGCGCGCGCTAACTCGTGGCGGGGGTGCGGGCGTGCGTGTGTGGGTTGGAGAGAGAAACAGAGGAGGGGAGGAGAGAGAGAGAGAGAGAGAGAGGGCGAGCGAGAGAGAGAGACAGAGAGAGAGAGAGAGCGAGAGAGCAGGCTAATTAATGTGGGGTGAAAGAAGAGTACAAAATACAAAGATGACAGTAACGACAGCTGCTGCCAGACATAGCTGATTAGAATTTGATTTCCGTTTGTGTTGTTTATCTGTTTAGAGCTTATATTAGCCTAAAGCACGCATGATGCAGGTATATGTTGCAACCTTTCTTTGACCATAATGTGGCAGTTTCTCCTTTGTAGATGCTTTTCACTTTCATGGTCATTGTTTGCAGATAAGTTATTTTGCAAGACACATTTTGATTTAGTTTTAATTAGTCATACTCTTTTGAATAAAATGTAATTTAATCATAATTTAGTCATCTAAAATGTTTTGGTGTTAGACCCATGGCTCTTTGTCAGATTTGCCATTGACAATGAAAGGAGAAATTCACGTCATATGTGTCTGGGCAAATCGGCCCTGTATATAATTATTGTTAATATTAATATATATAATATTATATATATATATATATATTCGGTATAATACGAACGAGAAGTGGTATAGTGTGGGGCATTGCAGTGTTGCTTTTGGCAGCAAATTTTGATTTTAGTTTTAGTCATATAGTCTCTTGAATAGTTATCACTTAGTTTTAGTCACATTTTAGTCACCTGGAATGTTTAGTGTTAGTCTAGTTTTAGTCGACTAAATGTCATGCTGAAAATAGCCGATCTACAAGCTCACACCGCGTCGCAGCGTGACGCGTTGTGAGCTTGTACATCGGCTATTTTCAGCATGCAACCAAGTGTAAAAGGACTTACCGGTATACTGGATCTCTTGTCCACTAGTCCCTTCCTATAACATTTTAGTCTAGTTTTTATTTGTTGATGAAATAAGTCAGTTCGAATCCAGCTCAGGGTGCTAAAAAACGTTACAATATTATAGTCTTAATTTTATCCAGTCTAGTTTTTAAATGTAGTTTTCGTCATTGAAAAAAGGCAGTCAGCGAACATTTTGTGTCATAGTTTTAGTCACATACAGGCAGAGTGATCATCCTGAGTGATGACACAACTCTAGTGGGTATACCCAGAGTAATATAGTAAGAGAGTGGCGACACTATAGAGCGCCGCAGTCCCGCCACCCCCTCGAGAGACCCGGAAAATAAATCCCCGTTCATTTTCCTCATAGACTTTTCAGAAAGGATTTATTTAAGGACGTTTACGCCGCGGACAAAGCCAACTCTTGTCGTGACAACAAACATAATTCTTCGGGCCAAAGAAAGAATTAGAAAGTAGGAAAAAAAAACGGCAGGTTACAACACTTTTTTTGTTGTTTTTCTTCTTTGTAGTTATTTGTTTGGTCCAAAATATTGTGTGTGTCGTCATGATTTGTCACGACAAGAGTTGGCCTCGTACGACGCTTTAAGAGGTCTTTAAATAAATACGTTTTGAAATGTCTATGGGAAAAATGCATTGGGATTCATTTCACGGGCCTGGCGTTGTCAAGAAAGGGGCGGGACTGCGACGCTCTATAGCGTTGACTCCCATTGCAACAATGGAATGCGGTCATTCTATCTCAATGGGATAGTTCCATCCATATAGAAGCAATGTTTGGAACTATCGCCCATAGGGCACTTTGCGGCGAGATCAAAGCGTGTCGCTGCTGTCCATACTCTACACTGTGTATATACTGTACCTAGCATGATCTCATGTTGCATAATTAGGCCTGCTGTGGATTGGGGGGGCTAGTAATACCCAGTTGCAAGCTAGAACGAGGGCATGCTGCCTCGCAAGCCTTTCAGGGCAACAAAAAAAAAAACCGCTGGGATCTATCCTGTGGTGAGACATGCGCAGGAACATTTTCAAGCTGTTTCACTGATTATTATAAGGACACATGACAGACATGATCCACGGCATACGCAGAGGGAGAAGAAAAAAAAAAAAAGATTCACTTCTTCTGGCGTGTTCCGTGACGTGATGGAAGCTGACTAGCTGTGTACACTATCCAAGCCCCTGTGGTGCTTCGCCGTAATTTCATTTCACAAGCAGCTGTCTGACGATAATTAACCCATTCTGACCTGAGATCAGATTCATACGAGGTTTCCACTTGGACACACACTGGTCTGATTAATCCATTCTGACCTGAGATCAGATTCTAGAAAAATGTCAGTCGTTCTTCGATTTTTCAAAAATAGCAGACCTACAAGCTCGTATCGCGCCACTCGGTGGCGCGATATGAGCTTGTAGATCTGCTATTTTTCAATAGCTAAAGCATAACATGATGCCAACACCAAAATGGGTGCCCGGTCAGAATGGGTTAAATGGGGGTCTTTTCGTGAGAACAATAATCTAGAACAGATTTAACCACTTCGACCCACTGGGACCCGAGGCCGATCCTATACAAAATGCCATCTTAATCAGTAAATCCAAAATGATATGTATTTGGCCGTGGACCCCCCCCCCCCCCCCCCCAATCTGAAAAGATTTTCTTTCCTAACACTTCAAATATTTTCAGCATGCGTATGCAATAACTGTAGATGTCCAAATGTAAACTACTGTACCCTCCCCTGTGGCTAATGTGGGACAAAACGTAGCAGGGTCGTGAAGAATCACATTAGTAAAAACTGGTCCAACATCTGCATTAAAACCCCCGAGAGTCCAGCAACCACACACTTCAACAAAACAAGGGGACGTTCCACTGCGTCACTGAAACATGCGGTTTCCTTCGCCGTTGGTGGGTGGATGTACTGTATGGGTGAATGTAAAATACACTGTAACCGCGTAGGGGAGACTTAATAGATTTTCCATTTAATGAAGGGCCTCATGTGGTGAACGTCACAGATCTGTCAGTGCCTGTGCTGTCTTTGTTTCTTTCTTTTTTTAAGAATTCGGAAATGCTTTATTCTATGAGATTAACATACACGGAAAATTATGCATGGCATTCCTGCAGAGACACAAGATAAAACATGTGGCACAGTTAACAAGGGACTATGCTATTGCCTTACAAGTACGTCTCTCATGATGATGTTGGCAATAACATATATTTAAATATGTATGTTACATAATAAGACTATATACTAAACTAGAAAAAATGAGCCTTGGACTGCTCAGAGCACAGGTCTCCACCAGGCCAGGTAGATGTTAGATTGGAACTCACTTATATGCTCTTTATGGCAGGATCCGCCGGGAGAAATTACACACAGCTGCTGGACATGAGACTAATTAATTAGAGCGACAGAGAGAGAAAGAGGAGTGTGTGTGCATCAATTTAACAAAGGTGCAGACGATCAGAAATCAGCAGAGCGTGAGCGACGTTTGCGCTACTGTATGTGTATGCCAAATTGAAGTGGACTCGGCCCCAGGCTTTTTTTTCCTCCCTGGAAATAAAAACGTCTGGGTTTCCGAGGCTAGGTTGATGTCAGTCCAATAACAATGAAATATGAAAAATGTTCTTGAAGACATGACTATAGAGATGAGGTGTACTGGTGCGTGTGATGTTTGGAGGAAATCGGTAGGAGAATCTACGTCCTGACACTAGAACAGGCCGATGTGAAACATTTGGGTCAGAGGTTCTACACTGGTCTCCAGGGAGTTTCACGCCAATTGAGTATATACAGTGCCAGAGATTAGTTGTAGGCCTACACAGATGGACGGACGGATGGACAGACAGACAGACAGCAAAACATAATCTCGGCATTGGCAACTCTTGATGCAAGATGCATTTTTTTTGTGCAGTGTGTAATTCAGGGAGAAGGTTTACAGTTCTTTGCAGACATTCTTGTCATAATTCATGCACTGCCCATATTTCGTGTTTACATATTTGATTTATTTACCCTGTGCAGTATTTAATCGTTTCAAGTTGCGATACAGCTCAGCAATTCAGCTCACTGTGGCCACATACTACACACAGCATCACTCATATTCAGGTATAGAATGACAAAGTGAAGAAAAATAAATGAGGCATGTCAGGAATAATATGCAACATTGACTTCTGACACCGAAACATTGAAATAAAGGTGGGCAGGACAAGACAAGAAACAACCTCTTGTTTCAGTGTTGCCATCAGGCTTAGGCACAACGGTATTGTCAGCAAAGATAAAACCAGAAGTCATAGATAATTAAACTGTGTCTCTATTCACCACCGTGTCCAGTGCCAATTGATTTGCAATTAATTAATCTTATCAAAAAGCTTTTACAACACACGCAGTCTTTCAACTCTGCCTATAGCCTACTGCACTTCAAAACAATATGGCAGCAACTCCCACAGGATAGGGGGTACTTTAAAGTCCTCTCGCAGAGAACCTAATTGAAACTCTTTCCCTTTAAACTCGTAAAAGCTCATTCATGTGATCCGTAATTGGACTGGACGGGTGGCAAGAACAGAGCATAATGGAACAAGAAAGACCGTCAAATCCTCAGCGATAATGAAATCCATTTGTAACAGAGGTTAAATTGAGCTAAATTAACACTCAGGATTGCACAGTGTACAAAGATGCTCAGACGACATGCTCGGTAATAATTTAGAATTCCACACAACACAACAGTTTCCTACACAACACAACACAAAGCGTCAGAGACCTGGGCCTGACTCAACTTAGTGTATACAGGAATTCCTGACAAGCCGCCAAGTGATGAGAATGGGCAGCATCACATCACATCAGACCCTCTGACCCTCAACACAGGAGCCCCTCAGGGCTCCTGTGTTGTGCCGAGTCCTCTCCTCAACTCCCTGGATACACTCGACTGCGTTATGGGCCAACCACAGCTCCAGCCTCATCAAGTATGGGGACGACATGACGGTGGTGGTGTGTTGTAACTTAATGGGTTTCACGGTTGGTTTTGTGATGTAAATTCACGTGCATAATTTATTTGGAAGCTGCTGAAAATGTAGATTATGTACAGTACAGTTAAAAACTGTTAATCTCGTTTGTACTACATTGATTGATTATTGATTTGACGTTCATTTTCTATTATATTGCCTAACAAAGGGTTAACCAGGGTTTATATTCTTTAATCCATGTTTTTGACTCCTACAACCAGCAATGTCCGTGTACCTGTGTGTGTACCTGTATCATGTTGTCATGAGCACGAGTATGTGACTTAATAATACCAGTAGGGGGCGCCATAAACAGAGAGAGGGGTATTGCTGTGCCTGCTGCCTGCTAATGAGAGAGAGAGAGAGAGAGAGGTGTGGGGGGGGGGAATTGTACCACTCAGTTCACACAGGTGTGATTGTTATCCGAATCGTTAGCTACCGTTCGTTTGATTGATTTAAATATGTATTAAGTTTGCAGAATTACAGTACATTTCAAGCACAAACTCAATACAAAGACTGTTAACTGCAAGTGGACGACCCAATTAAGCATTACACTTGTTTACAACAGGGTCCACCATGTTCAATTCATCAACAGTTAGCACAACAGTCAAAGTGGGACAGTGGCCGCGGCCATTTTGAAGATGTGCGTGCGTGCATCCACTTGCATTGTATAGGCTGCATTCAAAGACCTCAGAAACGACATTCAGAAGAAGATATATTTTCAGTATTTTTGTATGACAGCTTTTCTTTTCCTCTCCTATATAAAGCAACGTAGTTAACCACAGGTGGCCCGGAGTGTCAAACAATGACGGTACAAGGGACAAGATCAGCTAACTCTGTCATGAGAACAGCCAGGCTCTAAGCCAGGGGTGGGCAACGTTGAGAAGGCCACTATACTTCCAATAATTGTAATTGTTACGTCGTCACCAAAGAGGTCCAAGTGTTATTGTGCAAAAACGCATTATTGGCTATTTCCCCTAATATAAGCTCTCAATGAACTGAACTGAACTGAACTGAACTGGGCTTTAGTGCCAATTCCATCGCTTTTTTGTATATATCCTCTCTTCATGATGTAAATAGTATCCCAAGCGGCACACTTTACTTAGTTTACTACTTATTTCTCGATGGAAATAAGCAAATTAGCACTAAAAACCCAACCCCCATTGAGGGCTTGTGGTATAGGGGAAATAGCCAATAATGCACATTTGCACAAAATAACACCCGGACCTCTTTGGTGGGGGACGTAACAACTACAAATAAAGGTAAGAAAGCCTTCTAGTCCGATATTCTCCTTTAATGTCAGAAAGACCAAGGGTCGCTGAACGAGGACTAGAGGAGGCCCTATAGTGTTGCATAGTGGAGATGTCCGTGATATCAAGTGCCTGGTCATGGCCGAGGACTGCAAATGGGGCCACGGAGTACGTCGTCAAAAAGCCTCAAGAGTCTCAGCTGTGTATTGCCTCTGTTGCATAAAAACATCCAGTGCGAATCCCAGCACACCGAGGTCATTCTACAAAAAGCAGCATCGCCACCTGGTACGGTACGGACCGCCCTTGACCGGAACACAGTACAGATGGTGCCGTAGACAGCCCAGCACATTGTCAGACGGTCAGAAGGGAATATATCCACCGTTTATATTTGCAGTTTTTGGAACTATAAAAACTAAATCGGTGTCATAATTATAAACTGTTTTAGAGAAAGCTACAGTGGAATTTTGCTGGATGCGTGGATAAGGTATAGGCCTAATGTCTGAGTTTCAACTTGGCACGAGGCTATAGTTGATAATGACAGAATTTCCATTTGTGGGTCAACTACACTTTTAGAGGGCAGCGAGTAGTCAATTATGGCTTGTGTTTTTTTCTCTTTCTATTAACGTTAAGGGAGACAACGTAGCAGAGGCACAGTAGGTCAATTAAATGACAGTATTCACTAGGCCTTGACACACAGTGCTGTGGTTAAAGTTAACCCATTCTGACCGGGCACCCATTTTGGTGTTGGCATCATGTTATGCTTTAGCTATTGAAAAATAGCAGATCTACAAGCTCATATCGCGCCACCGAGTGGCGCGATACGAGCTTGTAGGTCTGCTATTTTTGAAAAATCGAAGAACGACTGACATTTTTTTTAAATCTGATCTCAGGTCAGAATGGGTTCATCAGACCAGTGTGTGTCCAGTGGAAACCTCGTATGAATCTGATCTCAGGTCAGAATGGGTTAAAGTCATCAAATGCAATAGGACTTTTCTGTTTGGATGTATGGGCTGTCAAGGCCAGAGCGTAGTTTTTTGCCACACCGCATAACTTCCGGGTACGATGATGTTGTCACGCGCATACTAGCCACTCCTCTGCCCAGCTTTGTGTTTGTGTGTACCCCATGGTGATGACTTATTTGATTGGCTGAGCACGGAATGAGAGGATAAAAATCACACCCGTGTGAGGTGAGGGGCGGTCTTATCATCATACATCACATTCCGTGCTCAACCAATCAAATATATCACAAGTGTGCTTTTTATTTTTCTATTGTTTTTATTCTGTTTATTTTAAGGCCTGAAAATTCAGTTCAAAAGATGAATCAGACTCATAACGAAAGTGTTAAAAACTAGGGTAGACTTAGCATTGACAATTTTAGTTCATGAATACATCTAACCATGAGCCACTCTTGAGTAAGAGCAAGTATTTTTCAGCTAGTGGCTAGTGCAGAAAACCTCACCGTCACATCCACTGATACCAAACAAGGGTGAAAATCTAAGAATTAAGCCAATTTCAAGGACCCTTGGCTGAAAGGGGACAAAGATGTATATACTAATAATAATAATAATAATAATATTATTACTGGAACTTTATAAAACTGAAAATGGGTATTCTCTGAAAATTGGCAACGCACCTCGACATGCATTTTATGTTTATTAACCCATTTAGACCTGACCCTATGGGAGCCAACCCAGGGCAAAGCCAGGAGGGGAAAGAAGCGTACCACCTAATGTAGACGTGCTGCGGCGCGACAGCTTGGCTGACAACACTGCAGAGCTCAAGAACCTGATGTTGGATATAGGAAATTGTGGAGGGCAGCGATCCAGGAATCCCGAGTTGGTGTTGGCTAGACCTCACTCTCGCAGCAAGGAGAAGACCTGACAACGATTCTACAAATGTCTTCTGAAAAACCCTATGTTTCTATGTCAGTGGTTCTCAAACATGTTCATGTCAAGGACCCCCATCTGACAATACGTTGTTCCAGGAACTCCCCCAAAAGCAAAGATTTGCGTTAAAAACATTACAAACCTACAAGCCCGCAGAGCGGCACTCAGTGCCACGCTATGAGCTTGTAGATCTGCTATTTTCCAATAGCTAAAGTATAACATAATGCTTAAAACACCAAAAGGGGTTCCCGCCCAGAAAGACTAATAGTAATTATCAGAATATTGAACCAACATTTTAACAAAAAATTGTTTTAACAAAGAAAATCATTACATTACCACAAAGTATTATTGAATACAATTATAATTCATCCTTATCTAAAGCGCCTGGAAGGTGGAGATTATTGGCCCCATTTGTGTCAGTGTCTTTATACCCCGGCCCTTATGCCTAAACTTTTTTTGCCTTTTGTTTTGACTCGTTTGAGTCATTTAAAATGTTGTTCAATTAGCGGAACTGCATCGACACAAACAAATAGAGGCTCGTCTCTAGTACAGGCCGGGAGGGGGGGGGGGGGGGGGGGGGGAAACAGGTGGTTTATGTAAGTGCCACAAGGTAGCACCTTTTTATTTTTGTTATTAATGTTTAATGCTAGCATGTTTTTTTGAATTGTTTCTTACCGGTATATTAATATTTATGGATGGCAATTTATTACATTTTTTATTGGCTATGGTTATTAATGTTACCGTATGTACATTAATAGGTGAGGAATTGTTGTTTTGTTTCAATAAATGTCCCCAGTGTTGGTTGGTTGTTTATTTTTACTGGGTTCAAACTGACACAAAATCTAGATCAAATGCCTTCTGATCCATTTATTTAAAAAATAAATAAAGGCCTGTCCCTCTCTTTAATGTAATCCCCATCCAATAAAGGCCTCTGGAGTTGAGGCAAATAAAGGCCCTAGAGTAGACACTATTAGAGGTAGTCGGGCAAACTTCAGATGACACTCCCTGAGCTGGTCTATTACAGTCAGCATACTGTCCTAAAGGTTGTTACTGTACGTACATGGTCATGCCACGATTCATCAAGGGCCATGTGCAGCATGTGGTTACATGAGGTCTGAGGTTCAACGCCTCTGAATCATAGAGTTAAGACTCACTCAATTGATGAAACAGTCACCTTTTGGCTGATGTCCACAATGTCTTAATGCTATGGAGCGCCGCTGACCTCGCCAGTCCTGAGGTCCTTTTCCGTTGATGCAGGCAACAAGATATTTGAAGTCAGTCGTGGTTTTGAGCCTGTAGCCGTCTCTGGAGTGGACAGTGGTGTCGGTGACCTTGGTTTTTCCTGCATATTTGAGATTGAGATTCTTCAGAGTGACACTCATTCTCCGATGACAATAGAGGGGTGCAGGCTTGCTCCACTGTATCTGAGAACAGCACTATGTCGTCGGCAAAGTCCAGGTCAGTGACATTCACTGGAGGTAGTCACAGACTCTTGCATTGGGGACAGGGTAAAGCCTACGTCTTGGTCTCTCTCCGATGGCTTTCTTCAGCGTATGGTCAATCGTGATGGTACGGTGCGAGTCCCCGCTGCGGTACTCCTGCTACGATGTCGAACATCTCAGTGGATGGCTGCGTTGAGTCGTGACCCGGGCTTGGATGCAGCCGCAGTTTTCACAAGCTTCCTTGGTGTCCTATAATAATGCCCCGAGTCTTGGGAAACGTTGTGCTCTTGACCCCCTTCACTATTCTCTGCAGTGTACTGATTTTGTCTACATGACCTCTGTGTTGTTCACAGGAGAGGGTCGGGAACTGGATGGATCCCGTTGAAGTCTTCTTCACCAAAAGGAGTACTAAATTAAAAGCCAGTCTATCTCAATTAAAAGCCGGTCTACAACAGTAGAGAGGGGGGGGGGGGGGGGGGTTCGGCACAACTGGATGAAGTCTGATCTCAAAATACAGGGCCAGGGAATACAAGTGATACAAGTACTACTTTACCAAGATACCCTGGTCCCTGGTACCATTTTGTTTATCTTAAGGTTTTATGCTAGGGTGTCAGCTTTGCCATCTACTTTGGTCAAATTGTTCTAATATTTATGACAGAAATGTATCCTGTTTTTGTTAACATTTTGTGTGTACTTGAATTGTATTGGCTATTAATGCTATATGTAATAGCTGGGAATGTTGTTTTGTTTTCAATAAATGCACCCAGTATGTTTTACTATTATATATATATTATATACTATAGGTTCAAAACCTTGATTAATTAATTTTGATTCATAAAAAAAAGAAAGGCATCTCTAATCTAAGACTACCTCGTACTGCGTGCTCTGCAGTCGTTGCACATAAAAGGCCCTATTCGAGGAAATTGGTACGCCATTAGCTGTAGGTACTGTATATGTCAGAACTCCGTATTCGGTAACCGGGAACAATGTTGAGGGTGCTCCATTGGTCTCAGGATCGTCCATAAGCATTATGAGGTAAAGCATGAGGGTTGATGAAGTTGACATGTTGCAGAACAACCCTGTCTTTTCCACATAGCTCTTTCCACACGTCAGCAACTTCTTCGCCTTGTCATACTCTTCCCCAGTCTGTCTGTCTGTCTCCATCTGTCTGTCTGTCCATCTGTCTGTTCAGCACCAGTTTTGGATGCCATCAGTAAGGCCAAGGATTTATCTCCTTGCATTTTTTTTAAGGTTTTATATTTGTTTAAAATATTTAACTTTAATTTTTAAATGTAACTCAAAGGGGCGACACTGCTATCATAGACACATGAGAGCCACAGTCTTGCCACAGTCTTGTTTTATATATAGATTCATACGTTTATATTTTACTTCACTTAAATTTATAATGGCAGTCAATGGCCATCAAATCAGGCTGAAACCTTGCCCAGCTATGGAGTCATACGTAGCTTCCCAATTGTCTGAGAACCACATGGACGCCACGCTGTTATTAGACACCACTTTGTTGTTTTATTATTTATTGGATTATTATAGATGAGACTGGATCCCCATGACTCTGCCTAGGTGCCCCGATACTGACACTGCAGTCTGTGTTGAAAGTGAAAACCTGACAGAATTTCCTCAACTGTACCTTGCTAGCGGAGTATTGTCGTTGTAATGTGTTTTGTTTCCGTTTGTTTCCGTTTTCAGCCAGTGGGATCACAGAGAGGCACAGCCCCAGGTCCATTGGCCTCGCCTGTGGAGGATCACATGACGGATGTCATGGGAGTTCTGCTGGCTGAAGATATGGTAGACATCAGAGAGACGGAGCTGCGGGCAGAGCCGGTCCTAGAGCCTCGGCTGGACGCAGCTGCCGATGGAAGGGGCAGTTTGGCCTGGAGAAAGTACATCTGCAGCGCCAACTTAAGATCTGGATATTCATCCATGACTTCCAGCAGCAAGTTGTTGACCGTCTTGTTGAAGTCTCTGAGCTCACCCAGGCTAATGTCTCGTTCTGTAAACGTCTCCTCTCTGGTCATATTGGATGAGCGGATCTCTTTGATCAGCCTGGAGCACTGTTTTGTGACCCGGACGAGTTTCTCATTCTGAGAGGCCAGCCCTTTTTTCAGGTTGGCAACTTCTCTCTCCGCCTGCTCCATCTGTTCATTCTGCACGTAAACTTTGCTTTGCAGGAGACTGCCAGGATTGCCCATGTGCTGTATGTCTTCCTGCAGCTCTTTGATGTGTCTTTTCTTGCGTTTTACCTTCTCCATAGCCGCTCTCTCCTGCTCCTCCAACTTCAGCTTGTTCTGGTTTTCTGCCCTACACTCAGTCGCACTAGTGAAAGATTTGCGGTACCTGGAGTTACAGCTGTTTGCGAGGTGCAGCAAGTTCTGAAACGCTCTCATCTCCATTTCCTTCTTGCGGATTTCCCTGTCCAGGCTGTCTCCCTTTCGCTTGAGCTCCTCTGTCTCCTGCGCAGCCTTCAGTTTATAGTAAGCCTCTGACCTCTCTTCTCCTTCTGGAGTGTACATAGAAAAAGTCAGGATCTCGTAGCGTTTCATCATCAAGTCAATCTTAGACTGTGTCTCATTCACCTTCATGCAGACCATCTGCCTCTCCTGCTCGTTAGTCTTGACCTGCTTGCTGAGCATCTCCCTGTGGTCCCTGATCTCCTTCTCCCTCTCCTTCATGAGCATTCGCATCTTCTTCCCCCTCGTCTCCTGAGACAGCACTCCGTCTTCGTTTTCGTAGAGCAGAGCTCTCAGCTGCTTGATTTGCAAACCCAGGATTTTGAAGTCCACAATGCTGTCCTGTTTCTTACGTTGGATGCCCCCCACCTCCTTGTCCCTTTTATCAATGTAATGTCGGAGCTCCTCTACCGTAGTGTTGAGATCTCTCGTCTCTGCTCCCGTCTTCTCTAATACTCTCCTCATGCGGAGGATGCCGGACTCCAGTTGTATAAGTTCAGGCTTCAGCATGTTGGACGTTTGGTTACTTTTGTCGACGGCATCAGCCAGCTCAGTTGTCTTCTTCACCAAAATCAACTCTTCCTTGCTCTTCTCTTCTTCCTGCCGAGCAAATTTCCTCTGCAGCTGCTGGATCTGGAAGTCCTGCTTGTAGATGGCGGTCTCGTGCTGTAGGAGGTCTTGGTCCAGTTTGCCGAGATCGCTCTCCAGGCCCGAAAGTGCCGACCTGTTCGCTATCAGCAGGGCAACCATGTCTTTCTCCTTCACCCTTAGAGTGTGCAGGTCATCTTGAGCACAGGACAGCGCCTCCACATGGCGTTCTATCTGGATCTCCAATGCATACAAGTTCTCCTGATCATCTTTGAGGAGTTGGTCCATCTGGGCAGCCAGCTCCTCCATGCTGAGGACCGTTTCCCTTAATATCATCAGTTTTGCCCCCAGTGCAGCATTTTGGAGCCTGGCCTCTTTTAGCTTGCTAGTTTTGTCCTGGATGATTTCACTTTCGCTGGTTATCTGCAACCTCATTGACTCCACGTCCGTGGAAGTTCTGCTCACTGAGGGCTTAAGAGCCTCCAATGTGACTTTCACACTAGCACATTTTGTCTCTTGCTCTCTGTATTGTCGTTCCACTTTTTCCATCTGATGGCTGGCCGCGATTATCTTCCTCTGAAGTTCGTTGTTGTCCTCGATCTGGTTCTCCAGAAGAGTCGTCTTCTCTTTAACTGTATAGCTCTTCACCCCAATCTGTTGGTTGACTTGAGCGAGTTGCAGTGAACACTGCTGCGTCTCGTCATCTCGCTTCCTCATCTGTCCAATGGTGTTTTCCCACTCACCGATTAGTTCCTGCCTCTCCAGGTGAGCCTGTCGGAAATGCTCGGCAGAGTTGTCGAAACTGACTTGCGCCGACATCGTCTCGGTCACCGCATTGTCCAGCGTTTTATGCTTTTTAATAGCTTCCAGTGACTTGTTCTCTAAAGCCGCAGTGAGAAACCTGATCCTGCTCTCATCTTGCTGGGCGTACTTGACGATGGCCATGGTGTCCTCGCGTTTGCGCGCAGAGTCGTCCAGCCAGGCCTCCAGGGTCTCCTGGTCCCAGTTCAGCTGCTTACGGAGCTCCTCTAGTTTCTGGTTGGACTTGAAGATGTCGTTCTCTTCGGACTGTTTCTTCTCCCTTAAAAAGTTCACCTCAACCTGTAGCTGTCCCATCTCCTGACGCAGGTGCCCCGCCTCCTTTTCTGCAATGGCTCTGATGTGCCTCTCCGAGTCTGTCCCTCTGTGTCGAGCCATGCGGAGAGCCTGAGTTTGTGACAGCGCTTGATCCAAGTTCTTCGAATGTTCAGACATGGCTTCTATCTTGTCCTTCCATCCTCGAAGTTTATAGTCCAACTGTATACTTAACTTTTCCTTCATTTGAATCTCATCTTCCAAAGCTTGGTTCTCAGCATTTAGAATGGGCAGGGCAAAGCCCTCAGCCCAGCCTACCTCAGCACGAACTGTGTTCAACATCTTCCTACACCGTTGAAATACATTTACACAATTCCCTCACTCTCTTTCTCCGGCACTCACTCAGGCTCGATCACTCTCTCTCGCTGTGTCACTCGATCTCTTTCAATATATCTCGATCTCCGTCCTTTCAAACTACACTGGCTAAGACATCACACACACAGCACAAACTGTTGCTGAACAATGCCCATTTGTGCAGGCAAGTCCTGGATTTGTATTGTATGCCCACAGCTTGAGTTTAATAATAATCTTTATTGTCCCGACCCGAAGGATATTCGTCTTCACAGTCTGTTCAAACATCCACATCAAAAACAACACAGAGCACATAACACACAAGACAATACAAAAACACGAGGTCCCCACAGTATACAGAACCATCCTATGGGCGGCGCAGTTTGTTTAATACCGATCTACAAGCTCACAATATTAAATATGAAGGTATTTAAGTTCAAGACTTGCCTATGTGTTTTTCAGAATGGACAAAATTTGTATAATTTTTCAATACAGAATGAGATCATATCGACATCGGAAATACCGGTTATCAACCCATAACAGAAATGAATTATATCGGACATCGATATCGCCCAAAGTACAAACTGCTTTCCATATACTGTACTCTGGAACATCATAAGCAAAAAGAGCTCAACATTAAGAAAGGCACATTATAGACGTTCCACTCCACTCTTCTTCACTAACTCTGTGTATCGTTGGAGAATAGCGAACTGATTCAACTGAGAAAATGCCCTCTGGCAGGGCATCCTGTATTCTGAACTCAAAAGAAAAGTTTTTCAATCTGCAGTTTCATACAGATTAATCGTAATAGAATCTTTAGACTATAGTACACTGTATGTCTACAGTATGTGCTTATGCATGCATTATGTTCAGTGATTTTGCATGGGTGCATATGTATACAAAACAGTATATTGGCTGTGTGTGTGTGTGTGCGCGTGTGCGCACGCGTGTGAGGTTGTGTGTGTATTATGTGAACGATGTACTGTTGAGAGAGACAAATCGAAAGCACCAGCCAACAGAAAATGTAATCAATGCATGAGATAATTGTCTACATTCATGCAGGTGTATCATTTACGATAGTGCTATAGAGCGTCGCAGGTCCCAGGAAATTATTCTCTGTTCATTTTCCTCAGACATTTCAAAAAATATTTATTTAAAGAGTTTAAAGTTTACGTCGCAGACAAAGCCAACTCTTGTCGTGACAAATCATGACAACAAACACTTTTGTTGTTGTTTTTCTTCTTTGTAATTATTCGTTTGGTCAAAAATATTGTGTTTGTTGTCATGAGTTCGACACGACTCGAGTTGGCTTTGTCCGCGGCGTGACCGTCTTTGAATAAATACCCTTTGAAATGCATTGGGAATCATTCCCTGGGCCTGGCGTCGTCATGAAAGGGGCCGGGACTCTATTATAGGACTGGCTTAGTTTAAGTTTAAGTTAAAGTGACATTCAGCACAGTACATTATACTGAGTAGAACACAGTGGGCCGAGTTGGACTTCAACAACTCAGATTATCACTCCCTGACATCGCCGTATACCATAATACACCGTTAGGGTGAGAGATTCATCAAAAGCCGTGTTCAGGTCATTTTGTTTTCTACTAAGTGGGTGTCATCCATGCATCATGCCAGGCTGGAGGGTCCAGATCAGGTATATATGCTACAGCAGCACAGCAGATCGATGTGAACCAGCTTCCAAGCAGAGAGTAGCACATCTTTAATTATTGAGAAGTGGTGTAATGTTTTTACTCAAGTTGCAACAATCCACAGAGAGAGTGACACACTCAGTGTTTGCGCGCACACACGCGCGCACCTGCGTGTGCGCGCACACACACACACACACACACACACACACACACACACACACAGGTACGAAACCTGGACAAACTCCTGGACACACACCGGATCACTGCATTATCGGCTTATATAAAACACAAATAAGTATAGACTTAAAGTATAGCCATAGGTCAGGATGTTAGATCAGCCCCAAATACATTGTTTTGAAGAACATAGCAGTTCTTGGGAGGCAGACCGTTGCTGCAGGAACTCGCCGTGCCGAGGAGAGACACATCTCTTCAGCTGCAGGCGGAGAGAGACGGGAGAGGAAACCTGCGTTGAAGCAGCCCCCACTCCTGTGCCAGACAGTCCCCTCTCGTTTTGTCTGCGCCGACTGCACTAACCCATTCTGACCCGAGATCAGATTCTAAAAAATGTCTTCTACATCCTGACAGTTTTCCATTCTGACCCGAGATCAGATTCTGAAAAATGTCTTCTACATCCTGACAGTTTTCCATTCTGACCCGAGATCAGATTCTGAAAAATGTCTTCTACATCCTGACAGTTTTCCATTCTGACCCGAGATCAGATTCTAAAAAATGTCTTCTACATCCTGACAGTTTTCCATTCTGACCCGAGATCAGATTCTAAAAAAATGTCTTCTACGTCAGTCGTTCTTCGATCTTTCAAAAATAGCAGACCTACAAGCTCATGGCGCGCCACTCGGTGGCGCGCCATGAGCTTGTAGATCTGCTATTTTTAAATAGCTAAAGCATAACATAGCGCTAAGACCAAAATGGGTTCCTGCCCAGAATGGGTTAAAGACTGCCACTCCGGAGCGGGGCTGTCCATGCACAGCCGCCACCGCCGCTGTAAGAAAACCTGACCCACTCAGGTGCAACCCATCATCATCACCGACGGCCTATATGACTGACTATATACTTAACCCATTTAGGCCCGACATCGACATTTAAAAAAAATGTCTTGACAGTTTTCTGAAAGATGTTTCTGTATCAGTGGTTCTCAATGTTTCATGTCAAGAACCCCAAAAATGATATGTAATTGGCCGCTGACCCCCCCCCCCCCCCCCCCCCCATCTGAAAATATGTCGTTCCAGGAACCCCTCAGAAGCAAACATTTGAGTTAAAAAAAACCTTGGTTCTGAAAGAATATATATTCAAAGATTTGTGCCACATTTTCATGATTTTTCCAAAATAGCAGACCTATCTGCTATTTTTCAATAGCTAAATTATAACAATGTTTAAAACACCAAAAGGGGTTCCCGCCCCCAAAATGGGTTAAAGCATTTTCTCAAGTGCAGTACTCATGCAAGCAAATGTACTTCATTTTACCGTGCACCAATGGGTTTAAGACCAATATTTTCGGGGGCAGGCAGATTGGTGTGAGGCATGCGCAGCAGACAGGCCATTTGACATTTTCCAAAGGGCGAAGGGGCGTGTTTTTCTCCACCCGGTATGCGTTTGATGTTTTGGGGACATGCCGTGCACCGATATGGGAGGAGAGGTGCAGCAGGGGTGTGTGTGTGTGTGTGTGTGTCGAGTGTCTTCCTTGGCCTATACTGGGGGCGTGCACAAAAAGTGTGGCACAGAATCACAGATTGGTTCAAACGCAGGGCATAAAATATATAATCTCAGCCCCTGGCGTATGGCCTGGTGGAGATGGATAAGAGAGAGAGAGAGAGAGAGAGAGAGAGAGAGAGAGAGAGAGAGAGAGAGAGGACAGCTAACCAGCTTCCCACATACATTGCGGTATGACATCTCCATCAGGGAATCGTTTTAAGAAGTAAAAAGGACACACACACACACACACACACACACTTTGAGCAAGACACTAAACCCCTAACTGCTAGGGCTACACACACACACACACACACACACACACACTTTGAGCAAGACACTAAACCCCTAACTACTAGGGCTATAAAATGAGTAAAGGCTCCCTCCAGGAACTGTTATTCCTGTTTTTCACCGTAATGGACCGTTTGTCAGCAGGCAATTTGACATGTAAACACAACTGAAGGTGATAACAATTAGAGAGCCACACACACACACACACACAGAGATATCTATTTACGCGCCTCGTACACACGCATTTTCGCTCATTTTCAGGTGGAAAAGTGGCTTTCACTTTCCCTCTCCACACGCATGAGCAAACTGACACATAGGCAATTAACCAGGATAAGGCGCCGATACTGTGATACAGCATATTTATTAGGCCTAGTAAAAGTATTATTATTTTGCTCCAGCCCCCCCAGCACCCCTACTTCCCTCAGCCATATACACACACACACACACACACACACACACACACACACACACACACACTGGACATTGGAAAAAACAATATACTAACTTTTGGCCGGAGCATGATCAAACAGGAACAATTAAATCTTCAGAGTGTTTCTGTATTTGGAAGAAGGATGTTATCACCTCCCTGGTTCTCTCCAAACAAGTCAGCTGGATTTAGTTGGATTATATTTATAGCTGATAATTGCCGGAAGTAATAAGCTCCGTCGCAAGTAAGTGTCACATTTGCCCGAGCCTGAACAAAGCCATAGTTTGAGGAGCCAAGACATTTGGCGCGTCAAATTCCCTTAATTGCATTTTTTTCTGTGACAAATCTGAACAATTCAGTTCAGTGTGGGTAAACATTGTGGCGTATTCTTAACACACACACACACACACACACACACACACACACACACACACACACACACACACACACACACACACACACACAATAGACCCAAACACTGATCAGAATTAGGTTACATTATATGGTCCAACCAGATATAACTGCTGCACATGCTTAACACAAAAGAAGAAAAAATATATATATAGCACATTGATGACATACTATTACTTGACACACACACACACACACACACACACACGGCCTCCGCCAGGCATGGTATGTTATTGTGGGCCAGCAGTGTTCGGAATTCAGTCATTATAGAGGTGAGTGGAATCGCTGCGTTCATGATTCGAGACATTTTGTTCAAAATGGACCACTCTGAAGTGGTGGTGGTGCATAACAGGCCGATGTGAAGAATTCTGCTATGGCATCCAGGGAGTGTGTGTGTGTGCGTGCACAGTTTCAGTGTGTGCGCACGGAGATTAGCTGTCCACAAACAGACGGACGGACACACGGAGGGAGTCGGGACGGACAGACAGGGTGCTAAACACTGCCTCGGCCACGCCTTTGGCCTGGTGGAGACAATTAGGTTTTATTTTCCGCATTGCAATTCATTGTTGAGTTTCAGGCTTGACATTTTCACTGCTCATTCGGGCGCATGCACCTCTACGCAAGGGGTTGAAATGTTCGCAGGAAAGGAAAGGAAAGGAAAGGAAAGAAAGGAAAACTGTAGAATTCCAGTCTCGTGGTTTTCCCTGGCTGTTTCCTTGGTAAAAGGTGCGCTCAGAATCCGAGTCAGAGTAATGGCGAAGCTCACCTTTAATATAATATTCTCTAAACTTTCCTCACAAACACAGAAAGCCACTTTAGAGGTGCAAAGATATGCTCTCTATGCCCCTCTGTGCTCATAATATTACGTCCCTTGTCCCTACCTGACTCTCCCTATTCAATGTACTGTATCTGCGAAGTTTTGCTCATTTACTGGGACTTACTTTTCTCCTGGCTTATTAAATTGGCGATCAATTTGCGAAGAAATAAATGGTATGACTCACCAATCTTCCTGACGACTTGTCCATGAAAAATGAGCGGCGCAGATGAGTAGATGATAGAATTGATAACACAGCTGTATCTGGTCTTGTCTCGGGTGGCTGAAATGAAATGAAATGAAATTATGATTTCAGTGACCGCATCTGTCATTCAATGTCAGGTTATTCTTAGATAGACCACCCCGTAATGAATTATTCCAGTTATGGAGGATCTTTAGCACTTTATTAAAAATGAAATAAAAGGGGAGAGGTGTGCATACTGTATCATTGCGTAGAGGCCCATCAATGTGTGTTGATCAGGTGCTGCTTTCATGATTTTTTGTGTAACACAGGCCACTCCGCAAATGTCGGCCGTCAATTATAGGCGATCGGTATGGAATATCAAAACTCGTGTTCATCACATGACTCCATATACAGGGTAGATACAGTAATGTCATGTGCAATGATTTCTGTGAGTGTTGGACAATAGCTGTAGGCGGAGTAGCGTAAAAGGTTTTATGGCCAGTATAATACAATGAACATTCCCTCCATGTAGTGGCAACTTGACTTGACCAGCTGGCCTGCAGGGCTCCACTCTTACTGGATGTATACTCCTATACACCAGCAGTGTTGTTTTCGTCGACCTTTTTTCACTGACTGGAAACTAAATGAAAACTAAGCTACGATGACTAAAACTGAGACTAAATATACTGACAATTTCCCTAACCCTAACACAATGAACAAATAGAAACTCGACTAAAATGTTAGGAAGGGACTAGCGGACAAGAATTAAGATCCAGTGTACTGCAAGTCATTTTCCACTTGGTTGCATGCTGAAAATAGCCGATCTACAAGCTCTCAGCAAGTGTAAAAACATCAAGGCCCACTAAAAATACATTTTAGTCGACTAAATCAACTGTAGATTTAGTCGACTAAAATCTTATATTTAGTCGACTAAAAGTAGACTAACACTAAAACATTCCAGGTGACTAAAATGTGACTGAAACTAAATGAAAACTATTGAAGAGACTATGACTAAAACAACAATGTGCTGTGCACTGTACTCCAGTCCTACATGCACAACGCATACATGCAATATATTGTGACACAATCTCTAACCGTTGTTCAACAGGTTACTTACAGTGTCGCATGTTTTCTCAACCCACTAATGTACAAACGTGTGCGCGCGCGCGCGCGCGTGCGTGTGTGTGTGTGTGTATTATTTATTCATATATTTATACCGTGTAATTTAGAAATTCAGATCCAGTCAGTTTTACCCAGCTGATGGCTGCTCAGATGGTAATGATGATCGCTGTATGGACACCGAGATTGAGGTGAACCAGTGACCTTCTGATTACCAGGTGTTCTCTCTATACCCACCAAACATAGGCCTATAGCACATTACATGTACCAGCTTGCACCATCTTAAAAAACAGCAATGGCTACAGATGTACGATGCAAACATTTAGTTCTGTAACATATGCACAATTATCACTAAACAAAAAGCTGAAGTAAGCAAGAAACATGACAAGCCGTGCCTACCATTAGCAACCAACAAACAATCCCCCCATGCTGTAAACCGGTGTCAGCTTGTCAGGACCCAAACATTGGTGTCTTCCTATCTGCCCGTCTAGAAAGTGCTGTGACCATTTGCAGACCGTGGCCGTCTTGCCATCAGAGTTTGGAAGCACTCGTTTTCAGTAAAGACATGTCCTGCTGCCTCCTGCATTATGTGCAAATTCAAAACAGGTGGTACGCAGGGCAGTTGAGTGATATCTAACGAGCACTTCCAAACTGCAACACATAGAAAAAGAATCACCTGCAAGGACACAAAGTAGCTCATAACATGTCTACAGTGGATTTTTATGAAACAAACACTTTGAGGATAGAAAGTAACATAACATGTCTACAGTGGATTTTTATGAAACAAACACTTTGAGGATAGAAAGAGAATAATTCAAGCTTTCCGTACAGCTGCTATGTTGGTGTGTTTGACGTTGTGTAATACAATCAGATATGACTTTTTGGATGAATGGGCTGTCTATGGGACGTTGCACTGTGTTAGCACCTTGCCATTAACTTCAGCGGTCCAGGCACCTTGGCTGGTAATCCAGTCTGGGGGCTCGACTCCCGATCCCGACAGCTTTTACTGCATGTCTCCTCCCCCCACCCCCCACCACCACGATCTCTCTCCCCATTTCCTGTCAGTCTACGGTCTGTCCCTCCATAAAAATAAAATAAATAAAGGCGAAAGCCACAAAACATAAAAATAAAAAGATGGCCGCGGTCTGCATATGGTCCATTGCTCCTGATATCGCCACTCACAGGTGATGGCCTGCCTACAGTACCTCTGGTGGTGGCTATACACACACACACACACACACACACACACACACACCAGCCTACTGTTTTACGGGTACACGATAACTTGTCTTCTTCTTCAAGCTTAATCTCTGTAGACAACAATAAATCAGTAAACCACCCTACCAAAATACATTAAAAAAAAAAGAGTGCAGATCTCTGCCAGACCCGGTTTCCCAAGTAGGGCCCACAAACTTTGGATGTCTATCATAGCCAATTGTAATGACATTATTGACATGTACGCATAATCACAGAACAGAACTCCCAAACCGCCCCCCACCCTCAGGTCCTCCACTGCTGGCCTGCTCTGTGAAAAAGACACGACGAAGCAGCTTTCTGCCTCTACGGGCCGACAGGCTGGAATAAACTCCCATTTCAGCTTAGACAGACATATTTAAAACACAGTTAAGACCCACCTCTTTACTCTTGCTTTTAGTTGAGTTTTTAAAGCTGTGTGTTCTTTCTTATCCATGCTCACTGCCTGATTTGCTGTTTTTACGATCTTTGCTATTGTTTTACCGTCTTAATAATGTCACTGTGTCTTGCTTGTTTTGACGCTATTTTACGTTTGTGTTTTTCTCCTTTTGCCCTGTAAAGCTGCATTCTATGACATGAAAAGTGCTATAGAAAAAGTGTATTATTATTTTTATTGTTATTACATCGTGATCACATGACACCAGTGACCAGAGGCATAATGCACTGCATACCGATGTGAAATACCTGAACTAACGGGTATCAGTTCCGATGTCAGAACAGAACAATCTACATTATGCACAGCGATGAGCAGCTTGTAGAACAGAATGTGTCCCGATGGAATTGACGGAATTGTGCACGGGCAGTTGCAGAAACAAAAAAAAAAGGACCCATGCTTTGTCTATTCCCATGATGCAATGAGCTGCAAGACATGGCACTCTGAAACGCGATAACTTCAAAGAGAGAACACACACACAATGCGACACTTAAAACACAGAATACACTTGTATTTACACACACTTATCCATCTCTTTCAGAACATAAACGGATTGTTTACAAGCAAAAACATTTGCATGCGTGACACTCAGCCAACCCGACCGTTCTCAGCTCCAATTTCCAAGAGAACAATGTTCGCGCCAATTGCAAAGACTAGATGTTTGTACAGGTTGACACTGGAATTAAAGAAATGTGTGTGTCATGTGTGTCATAAAAATGCTATTTCTCCATTCAGCTTCCGTGGGTCCGCCATGACACCTGCAACCCACTAGACTGACACAGCCCTGGGTGGGGAATGCGGCCTGGAGGTATATGTGTGCTTCAGTCCGCAGTTGCATGGATATGTAACTTTCGCTGGATTCTTGCATCTACACTCTACAGCAATCGCTGCTTTAGATAAATTAGATCACTGTCCGACAGGCATTAGTTGGACACCCTACCCCAAACCCTAACGTCACAGGGAAGCCACGGGTCACACACACACACACACACACACACACACACTGATCACATCGTGAAGATTACAATTCCCAAGCAGTCACTGCCACCCTTAGTTGCTATACTGTAGAGTGGGCGCCTGAGTATCAGAAGGTTCACGGTTCGATATCAAAGTGTAGCAGTGTGGCTCAGAGCCTCAGCCTGATGACCTCAAAAAGTACAACATATCCCCCGGTCCATAGGGATTATCCCTTTGGTCTAGTGGTTCTAGATGTTGGACTTTCACGTGGGAGGCCCGAGTTCGAATCCCTGGCGTTAGAAAAGCGCTTTTGAGCAAGACACTAGACCCCTAACTGCTATAAAATGAGTAAAGGCTCCCTCCAGGCGGATCTTATTGGTCCACTTTGACAGCAGGCAATTTGACATGTAAACACAACTGAAGGTGATAACAATTAAGAGAGCCAGCGTGAAGTTAAACGAGTTATTTGTTCGCGCCGGGCAGACACATAATAACGCTTATAATGAAACACTCGCAAATTAGCGGTATTCCGTTCCATCAAAATAATATGTCTAACCAAACCACATTCATGTGGCTTTAACTCTTATGTCACGTAACCATGGCAACGAGGTGGACTATTGTACACTTTCAACTAAGGCATTGTACTCAAAATGCACCTATTTGACAAAAATGGTCTATGGTGCAGATGAAATCAATGTAGCATATAATACAGGTTTTCCCAGAAAAGTGTTTTTTTTTTACTAAGATGAATCAATCTCAGTTTGCCTACACAATAGAATATGAACAGAAGTAGGAGCTAATGGAGCACAGCAGCAAGCTGTTTTTACACAATAGTTTTGTGGCAAACCTTGCTTTTCACCACCTTGCTTTTGTACTCCCAGAACCCCACCTCACCCCTGCACATTGTGATAGGCTGGAATGGCATTGGGTTGACGACAGAGTACAGCAACGTGCAATGGGGCCTGGTCTACAAGATTTGCTATACACCAAGATACCCATGCATTTGTCAAAATACTTCCATAATCACAACACCAGAGGGAGTTCAACAAACCACGTGCAACCCAGATTCGTCTCAAACAAGGGGTTTAAATTCATTTTGCTCCTATCCCACTAAAATGTGGAACGCCCTACCAACAGTCATTAAGAAATGTGAATCCGTAGACTCCTTCAAAACCGCTCTCAAAGAGCAGTTATACGGGCGGCTGCAATTAAAAACTGGCCCCTGTAAAAAAGTGTAAGTCCCCCCCTCCCCTTACTTTTCCATAGTGTACGCGTTCTCATTTGTGTATATTTGTACGTCTTTAAAGGACAACTCTGTATTTCTTTCAACCAAGGTTCAATGTTTTAGGGTGTTACTTAAAGAAAGTAAAAGATGAGTTTTAAATGTTTTTAATTTGATGCATCAAAATCTAGCACGCTTACAACACCCCACATTGTGACTGGTGGTAGAGCAACTATTTTCAAGTATTCTTGAAAAAGAATTGTGAAAGAATTTGAATATATTTTTTTAAACATTTTTAACAACACAAATCTTGTATCCCTGGCACAAAATATTCTGGCTAAATATATACATTTGGGGGTCCTTGAAATGAGGTTTGAGAACCACTATATTTACAGCATAATGATCTAAGATCCATGGGGTCACACTGTTGCCTATATAGTATATACTGTACAGTATATACTCCCTCATGTGAATGGATGTATTTCTACACATCGCGTATAGGAAAAAGATTAAACTCTAGATGTGGGCGTGCGAGACGAGCACGAACGCCCGCCGGTTGCCGCAACGGCTGTCAGACTGCCCGGTCTGCCCTATCTGAACGCTCGCATCTCATTGGAAATGAATTACTAGGCGCGTCAGGCACTTCCTGTGTGAAAGGACCTTAAGGAAGCAATTTAATTATTTCAACATGCTGAACCGTGATGCACTATACGCTAGATTAGTCCACCCCTTTGAGATGTATTTTATTTGGCCGTGACTGTGGGTGTCACATTATTTGAACGGTGTTTTTCACAGTGGGACCCTATTCATCTTCTTTTTCGTTGCCGTGAGAGCATCTCTCCTTCAAAACCCACTAGAGTATACAAATCAGAATCAACAGAATAAACTTTATTATTCATCACGTCACAGGTTTCCAGGTGTAAAATTGCAGGTGAAAATTTGTTTTAGTGCAAGCTCCATCGTTTTGTTATTTCCATTAAAGAGAAAGGAAAGAAGAAGGGGGGCGCAAGGGGATAAAATAAAATTAAAAATTACATATTTACAAATCTATCTGGCGCGGTAACTGAAGGGAATAGACTTTGACACAGCAGGGCAATAAACAATGGTGTATATATACACAGTGTACTTACATATTTTGTACTGATTGCTCGTAAGCCAATTTTCGGGATTAGCAATGAAGATATCTTGTAAAGGGCTTTTCTGTCTGAAACTGTGTGTGTTCATGTCCTGGTTTGACATCATGGGGGAGGGAGCACTCTAATAATTATACAGCCGGACGAAAGATAGCTTGAGAGCATGAAGTAAATCCTCTCAAATGTGATACCGTATGTATGCGAGTGGCAGTTATAGCTGCTACTTTAGAGCAATGGTTTTCAAGGCACACCTGTATTCATAGCGAAATTGCCAATGTAGAAGCTCATAACGTATCGTGATGCGCAGTGCGTTATGACTGAGCTTTTTCACTATTTTTAAAGATGTGTGAAAGCATAAAAAAAAAAAAAACGTAAAAAATGTCATGTTTGGCTATAATGACATGCCCAAAGTAGGTTTGAAAGAGGTTAAAATATGTATTTTAGGATATAGAATTTGCTTCCGTTAATGGGGTAATAACAAAGTACTGTTATTGCAAATAAAAAATAATTAATAACTTTTTGTACAAATGTGTGATTTCAATTTGTCACAAAATCCACAGGCACACACCTGGAGCTCCCATACAGTAAACCCCCGTCACCCTGGCCTGGCCTGTGCTGCACTTTCGTGTTTGCTTGCTATGACTGCAATGTCTGTCTTCTCTGTCTTTTCCTTCCGAGTTGGAGAACGACAAATTAGCAATCACAGTGTTCCGGCTTCCAAGTATAAGCCGCGTCTTCCGGTGACACTTCAGAGACTGCACAGGGGGGGGGGGGGGGGGGGGGGGGGGGGGGGGGCGTGTATAGTCAATCCGTCGGCCCAGATGACAGCAACATCCCTGCCACCCTATGTGTGCATCTGATTCTGTAAAAGGAGAGCGGCCACTTTCAACTGCTCTAACCACGGCCCTCTTTCAAGCGCTTGTTCCTATAGTCTTGCGACAGCAGACAAGATAAGGGCCGCATTGATTTCTCGCCCCGTGTGACATTGCCTGAAAGGAGAACCCTGTCGTCATATAATAATAAGGTTTTGTTCCTCGACGTGCTGCTGTTTGGACGGATCCCAGGCCAGCAGGAGGGGGCATATAGGCTATAAATGACTAATATGACATACACTCTATGGGCTGAACTGACCCCCATATCTTGACTTTATACGCTCATTCCCCAACCCTTCCAGGCAGACAGATGTCCAAGCTGTAGACAGAGAGTGCTCTGCAAAGAGGCACAACTCCTGCGTACAGTGGTGCTCAGTGCAGGCATATATATATACGGAGACATTGCAGAAGCAATGTATCCATATGTTATTCAGATAGCACCCGGTCCATTTTTCTCTATCATTTGATTTCTTTAATGAAATATGTCCACTCTATAGTCTATACGTCCTTATCTGTTTGTTTGTTTTTTGCAATACCCTTTTCAATCACACCGAGCATGTTCCACATATCTCCTTTGTAGAAAGCATACACATACACCTTTTCAATTGCATTCCCCATGGCTTGCCGACATGAAAGCCGTTAACCCATTTTGGGTGGGAACCCCTTTTGGGGCGTTAGAATTATGTTATGCTTTAGCTATTGAAAAATAGCAGACCTACAAGCTTACGAGCTTGTAGGTCTGCTATTTTTTGAAAAATCTGAGAATCTGATCTCAGGTCAAAATGGGTTAATCTGGATAACCACATTATTCTATATGAACAGAGAGGTGGTTAAGATGCAATTTATTTACCCCGACTTTGAGGAGATTACAACAACCCGCAGTCAAGCAGAAACATGACAATTTCATGGAATACATCTTTGCAATAAGCAACTGCTGCAATGTTGTGTTATTGGGCCTGTCGTCGTTACCATAAGGGAATGATGAAATTGAAAATAATTTATTGTCCATCAGCACAGCTGCTGTTATGCATTTCAATACCGTTACACAAAGGAATCAATTAAAAAGGAGAAATTAGATGTTGGAAATTACAGTGCCTCACAAGGCATTAATTTGCTCTATGTGTTGTTGCAAATATGGCAGACATTTCCCCACACGGGTCAATGTTCATGATTTCTATACGTCATAGCCCCATTCATAATTCATAATAATTTATGAGAGGACAACCTTTAGAAGTTGTCACCGTTGGATTCAGGGTGTGACAAAAAGGAGGGGTTGGGGACATGTTCTTACTTCATCGTATGATAAATAACCGATTTAAAAGCTCACGTGTTGTTGATGTGCCATTTTAGCAATTTAGTGTATTGACTTACAACTTTTTTGGGGACGTTTTGAAAATGTCCCCAACATATTAATGGTGGGGGCCAATGTCATAATGTGGTTTAGCATATATTTTACATTTAAAAAACAATTATACTCAGTCTGACCAGAAGCGGGGATAAGATACCGGAAATACAAAATAAACTAAAAATAAGTGCCCTTCTGGACACAGGTCTCCACCAGGAGGATAGGTGTGTGTGTGTGTGTGTGTGTGTGATGTTTGGCTAAATGTTTAGGAGTAATATAAACATGTTTTTCTCTGAGGATAGAATTCTGGATGAGCAGGACATTTGCAGCATTTTGTACAAAACGGGCCACTCCTGAAAACGTTGGAAGGCAATCTTAGCCAATCAGTGTAGAATCTGAGAAACAGACTCGTCTGCAGAGATCAGTTGCGCCGATTTGCGTGAGATTTGGATGAATTAGTCGCACAGATTCTTTGTCAATTTCTGCAAAACACATTGTTTATATTATAAACAATGTGTTTTGCAGAAATTGGCCTCATGGTGGCGCTATAACCGGCAGATGTGAAAGATGCAGGGATTTATTTTTCCATGGCCTCTAGGGAGTGCGCATACATAAGTTGTATACAGATCGATGCAGTTATAGGTAAAAACAGGAATTGGCCTGTTATAGCGCCACCGTGAGGCTGATTTGGAAAATAATTTGTGCCATGTGGTCCTCGGCCTATAGTGGAAATGTGCATGTATATTTTCACAGAAATTGCACACTGCGTGAATTGTGGCATTTTGTTCGAAAGGGACCAATCATGTGAGCTTTGGAAGCCAATCTTAGCCAATCAGGATGGAAGATGGGAAATGGTGCAGATCCGTGTTGATCACATGACTATGGAGATAGCGTATACCGAATTGTGTGATGTATGGATAAAATGTGTACGGGAAATAAATGTGTTTCGGCCTCATGGTGGCGCTATAACAGGCCGTTGAGGAATATTTGGGGGCAGAGGGCATCCAGGAAGTGCGTGTGCAAAGTTTGGCATGGATCGGGCCAAACGGTGCCAGAGATTGGTAACGGATGGACGGACGGACGGACGGACACACACACACACACAGAGTGCAAAACACACTCTCTCGCCACGCCTTCGGCCTGGTGGAGACAATGATCCGGATCACTGGTGTGTAGCGGCACCATAGGCTAACGATGTAGCCTGACAGTAGCCTCGCGTTGCGATATTAATATACTGTAACTGTACCACTGCGCTGCACCTCGGGGCATTATGCATATGCAATTAGGGGCGGATGAAGTCTGGCTGCTCCGGGCTATAGACTGACAGCGTGTCATGGGGGTTCAGGCCTTGTCACGACCCCCCATTTCCTGTCAGCCTATACTCAGTCCTATATGCATGAAGGACATAACCAGATGTCCAAAGGCATATGGACTCCCATACCATCCCCCACCAGCACATCCAACACACCTGTTTGGGTTTTTAATGATCTAATAAAAAAAGTGTCCTTTTTCCTTTCGTTGAATATTTTGGACGGTGCTCGGCTTTTTGCTTATATATTCCTCTGGCTGCCGCACACATGTGTGGCGTCAGCTGTTGATTGAGTGCCTAATGGCATGTCCGTGTTATTACGGACTGTATTAACCAATGGGCACTCGCGTGCCTCCGACACTGCCAATTATGTCATTGCAAAGCTGTGTGTCCTGTTGCTATATAATGAGTATGTTTTTTCTTTTTAATATATTTTTTATACCACAATTTCGTAACCCATTTTTCACCCCTGTGTCAATTATCTAATGTGATCCTGGGCTCTACACACCCTCCGCCAACCTAGTCCCCATATATGGGGGACAAAGGGGAGAGCAACGGACTTGAACTCATGCTTCCTTCATGCCTGAGTGTCCAAGTCACTCCTTTACACCTGACAGGGGGGAGTTTCCCTGGTTGGACGTAGCGCGTGGAAGGAACACGTTATTCCAACCAGTTTATAATGAGTATGTTTGATGTTGTCCTTCATTCTTGCCCTGATTAAGGTCGAAACATGTTGGCAGTTGCCTTTTAATTCAATAAAGACGTTCCTAATTTTTTAAACTTTTGTGTGCCCACTGCCAACGGATCCTTCTCTCTTTTTAACCTGTTTGGGTTTGTTCTTCCTTGATGGCAGTGTGCGGTTCTTGTCCCTGTATACGCTGCAGCTACTGCTTAGGTATGGACAGCTAAGTCATTAGAAGTGAGTCAATGTCACTATGCCATCGCTCACTCACAATAACTTAATGGACCGTGTGTCATATCCAAATGCCTCGTAACTCGGGCACGGAGCGATGAACATGGGAACGGTTGATGCGGTTCAAATTATTGCCTCTGGACTGAACATGTCTGAGCATGGTCTGTTTACTAATTAAATGTTCCCAGTCACCAAAATATCCACTACTGTATATACGGGGGGGAATATAGAGCTGGCATTTTTTACAAGACACTTCAGGCCTCTGCCTTTCACCAACATTCTGTTAGTATTTAGAAGCCCAAAGATCAGTTAGGAGATGGTATCGCACATCTGGTTTCTTATAAGTGATTTATAAGACAGAATCTCAAGAAGATGATAGTATTCTGAAATAATGATGATCTTTAGATAGATAGATAGATAGATAGATAGATAGATAGATAGATAGATAGATAGATAGATAGATAGATAGATAGATAGATAGATAGATAGATAGAATGCATACAGTGCCTGATGAATACAGTGAGAGAGAGAGAGAGAGACAGGCAAAATAGAGAGAGGGGGGAAGAAGTGAAGAAAAACAATCAGTAAAATGCCTCAAGTTGGCTTTGAACCAAGGTCAGTTGCATCTCAGGCCTTGTTTATATGCTCTTTCCTCTATAACTCACTGAGCTAGCGGGGCACCTCGCCTGCCCTGCATGTATTTTGATGTATTCTGTGATGATGTACGATCATGATAGGCTTGCCCAGGCACATCTGATTAGTTATGGTGTACACTGTCTCAACCATTAAGCAGTGAGGTCTGAGGAAGAGACTCCCTGCTCGAAACGTTACCGCCGATAAATTAATATAAACCCGTGATGGGAGCATCATTGCGGTGTGCAGATTTGATAGTTTCTTCATGCTGTCTCAACAGTCACATTATTAAAAATAAAAAAAAACGAAGTGTTCACCTAATTTACAGTGAGAATATAATTCTAGGTTGAGAGTGAAACTAGACAATGGTGTGGTTGCACTGACCGTGACCTGTGAGACGTAAGTGAATCCGTGTCCTTTACTGTGGAATGTAAAATTAATAGCTTGATAACCGCCGACCGGGTATGGCATGAACTTGTGTTTGTTTTCGTTCTGTTCTGCACAGAACGAGAGCTGAATTGTATGATGTATATAATGAGCTTATGGCTCCTTGAAAAAGCATATCTTTTCATTATTTTCAAATGCGTCACAGCAAGCGCGGTGCCTTGCTCATCATTGATAAGAGCAAGCATACAGTAGATGTCCTTCACATAAATTTTTTTTCCAGCATGGGACTCAGCCTCAACAGGCACAAGCGAGTCAAATTACTTTAATATGTCTGCTGTTTTTATACAATCCTATAGTTGTAAGCCTGAGGTCATATTTGTGTCAGACTGCGGTGCTTTAATGCCGGTGCGTTTAGCATAACATAATGGTACTATGTTCAAACAACGGGTACACAAACGGTTCAAAACTTTCTCAAGTTGTGGCCACAAGTCCGTAAACGGCTGCATTGTTCTGCAATTAATTGCGTGTTCACCCTTAATCCCATCAGCACTGTATAAAGGCCAAAAATAATGCACTTCCCTCGTGAAAAGTAAAGTTATAGTAAACCCCTTTTTTCATTCCATTGGCCAGGTTTCCCAAAGAGATTGTGGGTCGTGCACAGGTGTGCATTGCATGCGCACATGCCCAGAAGGCCGCACGCAGCAGGTAACCCGTTTCCAGAAAGCCTTAGCTGGCTACGCAAGGTGCAGCCAATTTGGCATTACTGGCTTTGGGGAACAACACATGTCTAGAGCACAGCCTTACGTGTCTCATTAACTGGCTTCGGGAAACGGAACGTAAGGCCTCCCTCCCGCACAAATTTGTTTAACCCATTCTGGGCGGGAACCCCTTGGTGTTTTAAGCATTATGTCATACTTTAGCTATTGAAGAGGGGCGCAACAACGCAAGCTTAAAAAAAAAAAAGCTAAACAGAATCCAGGATCTGGTGAGTCGCGGGCGTGTGCGCGTAACGAGCACGCGCGCAAACAAATTCACGGGGACCGCGCTCACGTGAATGCGCTTGCATTGTCGCACCGCGACTTCTCTGAGCAAAAATGCAGGTCTCGTTGAAAACTAACTATAGGCTCGTTTTATCGCTCGCCCTTAATGCCTCATCTCTCTCTCTCTAGTATTAATTAACAAATGTACAAATCATTAAAAAAAACAAGTCACATAATGTATTATATACCCAGAAAGGTAGGTCGGTGACGCATACTATCCTCTCGAGTTTATATTTGTCTCAAAGTGACAGGGCAATTATAGTGAAGTTACAGGAAAGTACAACAAGTGAAGCCGGCTTTCCTTTCTTGCACCCAGGTAGCAAAAAATATTAAACGACAGAGAGCGACAGAGCCATCTCCAAAGGACAGAGACGTGTGGGGGAGCTCAGCTGTAACATGTTTTATTAATAAACTCATTCAGTGCGCCTCATTCCTCTCCGTTCTGTCACTTCTCTAAATCTGCCTCAATTAAAATGTCTCGGGCACTGCACTACACGCAGGCGCCAGGAAGCCGCCTAATTTAACGTACAGTACACGCTCCCTTTCTTTCACTGTTTACATCTTCCCACTCTCTCCCTGTCTATCTTTTATTCTTCTTAGCCTCTCTTTAACCCCTTCTGGGCAGGAACCCCTCTTGGTGTTTCAAGCATTCTGTTCTACTTTAGCTATTGAAAAATAGCAGATCTACAAGCTCATAGCGCGCCACCGAGTGGCGCGCTACGAGCTTGTGGGTCTGCTATTTTTGAAAAGTCGTGAAAATGTGGCGCAAATCTTTGAATATATATTTCAGAGCGAACATTTTTAACTAAAATATTGGCTGGGGGGGGGGGGGGGTCCCTGGAACTACATATTTTGATATGGGGGTCTGTAACCCAATAGAGATATTTCTGGGGGTCCTTGCCATGAAAAAGGTTGAGGACCACAGACTTTTTCGTTTTAATCGACCTCAGTCCAAAATGGGTTAAACAATGCCCATTATGGGGTTAGTCTGAATTCCTTTCATGTTGGGTGCAATATTTGAGCCCCTCAATCCACTTCGCATATGTAGAAAAATAGAAACGCAGTCCACGCTTCGCAATGTAGAAAGTGAGGCACGATCAGTCACGACAGGCGCTGCAGAGTGGACACAGCCTTGCTTGTAAGCATATAGTCTTTGAAGCAACCATCATAAAGGTTGACACTACAGCGGGGACACGAAGACACACGAATCAAGCGCGCCTCTCACTGTCATGTGAGAATGACCTATGGAGTAGGTACGCCGCGCGCCGGCACAGGCCCAGTGACCATATACCAGAGTCATACAGTACCACTGCATGGTGCCAATTGGACCACTTCACCCATTTTCAACCCATCTTCATGTAATTTGGTCCTCATTTTAATGCTCATTATAAAATGCCACCATTTCTGTCTACACACTCTGGCCCTCATGTATCAATTCAGTGTAAAATAATGCCTCAAATTCGAGTGTAGGTTTCGTAGTACACCCACGTCGCCACGGCATTTATGAAGTGGTCGCAAACAGCTGGTCCTTCCTTCATTTCGTTCCGACGTTAATAAATGAGACGGCTGAAATCTATCTGGCACGCCCTATGAAAATCAAGCCTCGCCCTCGTTTTTGCGTCATGAACAGCATGCAATACGACCCTGAAAACATGCGGTGACAGGGGGAAAAGAAGTTTCACTCGCTTGCCTTGCTGCCCCCTCTCTCATACACACACAAACACAGACGCACGCACGCACACGCAACTTGTTATATCTTAAATAAATAAACCTGCATTAATTAAATAGATTGTCTGTTTCTCCTCTCGCTTCGCTTCCCTTGCTGCCCGCCTCACCCCCCGCACGCACGCACATATCGCAATTTGCAAGCAACTGTCACTGTGTGTTGTTAGTTGTATATTAAATTAAGTATTTTTAATTTAATATACAACAAGATATATTAGTGAACGAAAACCTGAACCTGTGAACCATGAATTAAATAACAAATAGGCACACACACACTGTTGTTTTGCATATAGGTGCTCAAATATATTAGGAGTGAATAGCCTATGTTTAGATGCTGCATGGTCACAGCCTCTCAGCTGGTCAAAAAATGCTGCTCCGCTGTTCTACGACAGAAAAACAGGTGAGGACAAAGTGTACGGCAGCTCCCGACCAGACGTGAGTTTTGAACTTTGTCAAGTTCAATTTCAAGCTTTGGCGGAAATGGTAAATGCCGAAAATGTCGGTAATTTCGGTGTGCACCCATATTTTGGCGTACACACGGTTAAATGAGGGCCTCGGTGTCTCAGAGGACACGACTTGGACACCTGGCCTACCAGTGAGTGACATCATCAATTGGGAATAAAACTACAGATGTATACATCCTGGAAAGTCGGTGTGCTGCTGAAATAGTAGCCATTGTCAAAATACAATTCTAAAACGTGTAGTCCCAATACTTCATTCTGATTGGCTGGTTACCGTCACGTGACCGGTGTAAACTCACCGATAACCCACTCCTTCAATCACTTTGTATCAAACTGCAGCCTTGTAGCTGAACTGGGGAAGGGGAGCGCTTCATTGCTTTACAAACACATGCCGTGCGGGCGTCTAAGCACCGCCCGTCTCATATGACTGTGAATGTGTGGCTCCAGGCAGCCCCGTAAAGATATCAAGCGCTATTCTCCCGTCACATAGGCTACTTGCAGAGCAAAACAAGGAAGTGTTGTGGCTCTGGCTCGCTCGCTCTGGTGGCGCAAAGCGTAGATAATTGTGTGAATGTAATAGTTTTATTAGGTTAATATTGCTATAATGTTTGTAACCGTTTTAGAAAAGCAATAAGCCACTCGAGGCCCCAGCTTACCGGGTATTTTACACTGGCTGCGGGGTAGAAGACCCTCCGCTGCGCGTCGGGTCTGCCTACGCCCCCAGCCAGTGTAAAATACCCGGTAACCTGAGACCTCTCGTGGCTTATTGCTTAAATACATTTGAAAAGAGTTTGGATTTAGTTTGGTTTCTTAACGGTCCACGGCCCTAAACTACACACCTATCTATCCATCCATCCATCCCTATACCTATCTACTCATCCATCTATTGCCTGCATCACGTCTAACACCATTTTGGTGTTAGCATCATGTCTTGCTTTAGCTATTGAAAAATAGCAGATCTACAAGCTCGTAGCGCGCCACCGAGTGGCGCGCTACGAGCTTGTAGGTCTGCTATTTTTGAAAAATCCAAGAGCGACTGACATAGAAGACATTTTTAGAATGTGATCTCAGGTCAGAATGGAAAACTGTCAGGATGTAGAAGACATTTTTAGAATCTGGTCTCAGGTCAGAATGGGTTAAACGATCCCCCACAGTTGGACGTCGCTACGATGACCACTGAGGTACATTGACTTTCCATATCGCCTTATCTGCGAGTCGAGTTGGTGTCATGCAGTGAAAAAGGCGCCATTTGATTCATCGCGTGCTCCTGGAATAATGGGGGGGGGGGGGCTCTGCACCTATTGTTTAAAACACATAACTACAGGTGGAGGAAACCATTTATTTTTATTCAGCGCATGGATTTCACAAAAGGTCACCTGTGCATTTTGAAACCCTTATGGCAGTGTGAGAAAATGTACGCATGCAGTGAAGTGTTGCACACCTTATTGCCACATTTAATTGATGGCCCAAAGCATCGTCGACGTAGTATAGGACATTTCCCATTACAGTTTAGCGGCCCACTGCCCTGGGTTAGCTACTTCATCATCACCATAATAATTCTATATTTCAGGCAAATGAATTGAGGCACGGTTGTTTATAGGGGGAATTGAAGAAGTGGGGAATTAAAGGTGTGCAATAGTGGAGCCGTGACTCCAGTCAGCAGTAATTTCCGCTACAGCCATCAGCAAAACAACCATTAGCAGTCCGGCTCCTTTTGATTATGTTGCATTCCTTCATTATTTCCTCACCTGCTGTTGCTACAGTGTAATAATGGATTCCCCATATATGAGCAGCAGATGCTTTGTTTCCTCACATTCGAATCCTATCGTTTGGCTTCTCGTGGCTGTGTGGCAACGTTATTAGCCTACATAAATGATTACAATTGCCATACATTGCTAATACCGTTAATCGATGCAAAGACATTTTGTTTTGGTGCTTTTTCCCCCAGCCTTTTTCTTCCCAATTTAGTCATTATATCAGTGTTGTTTTCGTCGACTAAAACTAAGATGAAAAATGTTCTATTTTCACTGACAAAAACAAATGGAAACTAAATGAAAACTAAGCTACGATGACTAAAACTAAGACTAAATATACTGACAATTTCGTCGACAAATAAAAACTAGACTAAAATGTTAGGAAGGGACTAGTGGACAAGAGATCCAGTATAAGTCATTTTACACTTGGTTGGCATGGTTGCATGCTGAAAATAGCTGATCTACAAGCTCACAACGCGCCGCAAGACGACGCGTTGTGAGCTTGTAGATCGGCTATTTTCAGCAAGTGTAAAAACATCTCATTACGACGGCATCAAGACCAGCCAAAATACATTTTAGTCGACTAAAATCTGATGACATTTAGTCGACTAAAACTAGACTAACACCAAGACATTCCAGGTGACTAAAATGCGACTAAAACTAAATGAATTTTCAGTCCAAAGACTATGACTAAACTAGAAATTTTCTGCCAAAAACAACACTGCATTATATGCCAATTAATTCCTCCCCACACGTGCGTGCGTGGATTCTGTGTCACTGCCGTTGTATTGGCTCACCTGCCACTGAAGAGCCCCCACTGGGAGGACATGGAGCCTCTGTCCGACTCCCACCCAACACTCCCGCTGCTGACAGCCGACTGACGTCCCAGCCCATAGGAGTACTTAATGTAAGTCGCTCTGGATTAAGAGCGTCTGCTAAATGCCTAAATTGTAAACTTTGTAGATGTGCTTGCAGTTTTGTGTTCCCCGGGGCCGGGGACACATCAAATGTATCTTTTGGGACTCCAGCTAAAATGTTTGGGAACCACGTACTGCTCTAAAAGGGAATTATTATGTATCTGAGGCACTCGAAAAGGCCTCGTTTTGCACCCGACACACTGTAACATTCCCAAAGTAAGTGCATTTTGCCATCTGCATTTACTGGGCTATATATCCCTCATCCGCCTTTGTGTCTGTATAGGAATTCCTACTCATTGGGTCCTCATTGGGTCCATTTAAGTCGGAGAGTGTACAAATGGAATTAAGATTTACACTGGTTTTGTATGTCATCAGCGAACACACGTATTTTGAAGCAGCTTTAAAATGACCCTGACCCATAACAGTGAAATGTACTGCAGAACAAACAAGCAACTGGGACGTATCCTCAGTGATGTATCCCGAGGTCATCGGGGGTTTCGGGTCTCGCGAACATCATACCCCTCTCACTCGGGTGACCCAGCCGGGGTGATCCAAGTCCCGACTATGTCCCAGTAGCTACCCGCAATCAGACCCAATAGGGAAAGACCAGGGCCACACAATCCGTTGGAACCGCTCTGGAACTACTATGAGACTAGAGGTACAATTCTGGCATGTGGAGGGACTATAGGCTCTGTGGGTTGCCTCCTGTCCGGGCCCGTACTACGTCTCACCCAGGTCCACTCCTGCTCTCACCAGGAGTACAGCGAGGACCTGTGCGTTGCACCAGACACTTCATTCAGGAGTGGTGGATTCTTGAGCCATGGTGTGCATGGGCATCACAATTAGATTATTAGGCCACTAGGAACAGGCGAGTAGTATACAAGTATAGAAGTGGAGAGTAAGTAGAGGGCTATGCATCTAATGAAGAATGAAGTGCTTGTTTTTATAGTGCTTTTCCAAGTGCTCACAGAGCTATACAATGATTCATCCATTCATTGGGAGGTGAAGCGGCGAACAGTCGACGCCAGCGTCCTCACTTCCCACATTCACACACACACCAATGGTGGCGAGCTCACACCGACCGACTCATTGGAGGCAAGGTAGGGTTCAGTGTCTTGCCCCAAGGACACTTCCACATGTGGACAGGAGGAGGAGTCGGGATTCTAACCGCCTGTACTATACGTTTGTTTTAGTTTAGTTTAGTTTTTCGAACAGTGTGCCTTGGATCCTTTGACATACTATCACTTGAGGTACTCAACATTGTTTCTGTACGAATGGACGGAACTTTATCTTAAATTGCTTAACCCTCTCCAAATTGAACCCGATTACAGTTGCACATAATTACTGACACAAGCAGTGCTTTTATATTCCTCCTCTTTAATCCGTTCTAATTCAGGAAATGAATATTCAGCAGATGCCACTGTCTCTGGTATAGTTAAGAAAATCCCTAAAACCATGCAGGCGTCCCAAAAAAACGTGCAGTGATGGTTGTTCTAAGCAATCAGCATCGTCGTGGGATAGTTTTCACTTTAAACGTTTCTCTTAACCCATTCTGGGCGGGCACCCATTTTGGTGTTAGCACTATGTTATGCTTTAGCTATTGAAAAATAGCAGATCTACAAGCTCATATCGCGCCACCGAGTGGCGCGATACGAGCTTGTAGGTCTGCTATTTTTGAAAAATCGAAGAACGACTGACATTTTTTTAGAATCTGATCTCAGGTCAGAATGGGTTAATCAGACCAGTGTGTGTCCGGTGGAAACCTCGTATGAATCTGATCTCAGGTCAGAATGGGTTAAGCGCCGAAGAATAATTCGATCAGTGTGGCCTTGTGGTGGTTAGAGTGGCCGCCCTGTGACCGAGTGGTCGGTGCTCAAGTCCTGGCAGAGTCATACCAAAAACTATAAAAATGGTACCTAATGTCTCCCTGCTTGGAACTCCGCATCAAGGCTGGATTTGGGGGTAAGTCCCTGCGACATACTAGCTGCCTCGTGCTACAGAAACATGGGTCAGGGTCCCGAGTGTCCTTAATGGGCCGCATGGTTCGGCAACCCTTGATTCCAAAGTCTATTTGCTATACTTACAGCTGCATCAAAAATGCAAAGGTTATGTGACTGTCATCTTTGTAAATATAATATCCACCAGTCAGTTCGCAGAAGTCAATCTTCTGTTGCAGACTATATAGGACTAGAGCTGCCATAACCTCTTTCTTTTGGAAGTAATTCGCTAATTTTGGAAGCTTTGCTTTCTCATCTTAATTTTCATTCCTAAAACGCTCTTATGTTTAGAGCCGTCTCCGTCGCTACGTGAATAAGTAGCATAAGGTACAGTTTTGCCATGAATGCCGCATGTGCCGACAGGTATCCCGTCGGTGTTCTCGGCCTCCCATGCACTTAGCGAATGTCACGCTCCATGTTGTGACATGGGAATCAGACTTAAGCACAGTTGTGCAGTTAAAGTTCATTTTGACTTCATGTTTTCAATTTCAGTTAGTTTTAATCAGTCTAAAATGTTTTTTTTAAAGAAGGTTTTGCTAGTTTACTTTAGTTTTTATTTTGTGAAAATGGTTCGTTTTTTTGTATTAGTTTCAGTGTTATTTATCGAAATATGGGGAAGTCAGGGGTGAGATTAAAAAAAGATCTGGAAAAAGAGCATTTGGGAAATCTCATTACTGACCCAACCAGCCTGCTACTCCACCCAATTACTCCCATATCATTGCTTAGGGCACCATTTCATAAGTCATATATATTCATGTACTGTAGCCAGTGGTGGAAAAAGTACTCAATTGTTTTACTTAAGTAAAAGTACCAATACTGCAATTTAGAACTACTAAAGTACGGAATTGAAAATGTACTTGAGTGAGTAGTACAAAAGTATCAGCATCAAAATGTACTTAAAGTACTAAAAGTAAAAGTATTCATATTGCAGAATGTCCTAGTTCAAAATGTGTTCGAAAATCTATTGAAAATAGCCGAGCTTGTAGATCGGCTATTTTCAAATGGCCGAAATGTATAGGGTTGATAGTGGTTACTGTATGTATTTTTTTCATTTTTTTTAAAGATATTTTTTGTCTGGCTGGCTCAGCAGCCTATAGGGCCTCACTCACACCTTTCCATCTAGCATACAACATCGATGCATGCTAGATGTACACAAAGGGTGTGATACATCTTGCCCCAATGCATTTCCATTGGAAGTCACATGGTTTGACACAACATTTGTGTTGTACGGCTTTCGGCTGTGTTTCGACCCCCCCACCCCCCCACCCCCTCATACAACACAAATGTCAAACCATGTGACTCCCATTGGGAATGCATTGCGAGCTTGCATCAGCTATACAAGTCATACAACAAGCATACATCAGTCAGTCTGTTGTAAAGGTGTGAGTCAGGCCTAGGTGCCCAGGTGGTTGAACCAACCGCCCGGGCCTGCTGTATGTTTTCTAATCAAAATGTAAATCGCCAAAGTAACTAGTAACTAAAAAGTTCAAACAATTGCAGTGGAGTAAAAGTACAAATTGTGGCTCCGAGATGTAGTGGAGTAGAAGTAAAAATACTGGAAATTGGAAATACTCAAGTAAAGTACAAATACCTCAACATTGTACTCGAGTAAAAGTACCTAGTTACTTCCCACCACTGCATGTAGCAGAGTTGTTCACACCGGCCTTCGTTCTGCAGCATGGTGGACCTGATCCAATGTCCTTGACCACAAGAGGTTGTTCACACACACACACACAGCATAGTATTGAGAATATTAAATAGGTTGTGATCAGTCAGAGATTGTTGAGGACTCTGATGTAACACAGTTAGGCCATCACTGTGCTAGGAATGTGCAATTGCTTTTTCCCGGCTTTGCTCACTTGGAGGCCATACTTTGGTTTGTGAAGACAATATCTCAAGACAGTCTAGCGCTATATAATATCTAAAAACACATATTACACGCATTAAAAAAACCAACCTGTGAAAGTGTTCTAAATCTTCTAAACATAGTTGACTTTTTTTTGTTGCTAAAAAGGGTGAAGTGTCCCTTTAACAACTTCGCTGCACAAGAGTCACGCGTCATATAAGGAAGCAGTTATTACATTTTGATGGCGATTCGTTTCAGTTTGTCACGGTTTACGGAGAACTTAACCCATTCTGGGCGGGAACCCCTTTTGGTGTTTTGAGCATTATAAGCTTGTAGATCTGCTATTTTTGAAAATTAATGAAAATGTGGCTATATATATTCTTTCAGAGCGATCGTTTTTATCTCATAATCTTTGCTTCTGGGGTGGTCCCTGGAACGACATATTTTCAGATGGGGGTCGGCGACCAATTACATATAATTTATAATAACAATATATTATAAATAATATAATAATTTATTATAACATAAAAAAACAAATCAAACGTTTTATAGGCATGATTCACCATAGGATTCTGGACGACTTGATTCAAAGCTTAATATAATTGATATAAATATTTTGGTAAATCTCTATGGGAAAATAGCCGATTTGTCAGTGGAACCAGAAAGCCACACCCACTGCTATGCCCTATAGTAAGTATGTATAGGACTTCTAGTGTAGCTTTGCCCCACCCCTTTTCCTCATCGAACAGTGTTTCAGGACTGCTGAACTGCATTACACGCCAAGTAATGCAAGTGATTTATATCTAGTTGTGAGTGTCACGCACCAAACATAGCAAATCTACAAGCATAATGCATTGTGAGCTTATAATAACACCCTTACATTCTTTTTTATCTGGCGTAGAACATCAGTGAAATTAAATTAAAGTCGTGTTCAGTGGTCTTAGACGCCCTGCGGAGAAACTCACAGAATGGCCTGAGCCCTGAGTGGGGCAGATAGTGGCTCTGAGGAGGATATACTGGAAGGTGGTGCATAACGATAGCGGCGAGCTGTAGTCGGAATCGTGCCACAATAGAGTGTCGCAGTCCCTATTATTTAAAGACCTTTAAAGCCGCGGACAAAGCCGAACACAATCAGAACAAACACAAGATTTGGGGCCGAACAAATAATTACATAAGAAGAAAAAGAACAATTATTTGTTCGGCCCAAAATATTTGTTGTGATTTGTCACAATCATGATTTGTCACAAATCCGAGTTGGCTTTGTTTGAGGCTTATACGGATCTTTAAATAAATGCTCTTTGAAATGTCTACGGGGAAATATGCATGGGGAATTATTTCCTGGGCCAGTCGTCGTCATGGGACTGCGACGCTCTATAGTGTGACTAAATCCCACAAAAGGTGAAACCCCGCTGAAACCCTGCCCTCGTTTATTGTGGTGATGGACCATGCCCTGAGACTCGCAATCAGTGGCAGGGAGTTTCACACTGGTCCCAATTAGGAAGAGAGAGAGAGAGAGAGACTACAGAAGCAGATGGCAATGCTCTACGTCTCCGACACAGAACGGGAAAGGGAACTATACTACACTGGCAGTTAAGATGGAGTGCAGCACAAGATCGGCCTCAACCTCAATGCCAAGAACTAAAGTAATGGCATTTTACACCGAGGACAGAGACCATTGCTGCTGGGACGGTTGCCGGAGGTATCGTCAAGGACTTAAAATATATCAGTGCCTGGACTGCCTTGACGGAACAGCATCGTGCCTGCCTGCCTGCCTGGAATGCCTCGTATGGGATGAGAAGAGTGTATACCTCAGCAGGCTACAGTAGATATCAGTATGGCACATGGAAAATCCCCTGCATTGGCGTCTATACACAATGCTACGATGGCAAATGCGGCAAGCAGACCGCGTCAGAAACGCGGTCATCTACGGAGACCTCCCGCGGCCCCTGAGACGAGGTCAGAGCGTGAAGGATTAGGCTGGCTGTATATGGGCACTGTGTCAGGCTCCCGGAATTGGTACAGCGATTAGCGAGCAAACTGACTGTGGGAGGATAAGGGATAGGAGGGAGTGGAGGAGGGCAGCGAGCCAGGAGTCCAGACGTGCCGGCTATAAGTCTGCGCTGTCGCATGGCAGCTCAATTTGCACCCCCCCCCCTATATGAATGAACACAAGCACTATTTATAGATTGGTAGATTTTCTTCTTGACCGGGAGGTCAAGAAGAAGATGTGCGTTCCCCCCCCCCCCACCACCCTATGGTATACACCAGTGGTTCCCAAAGTGGGGTCCTTGAGGGAGTTCCAGGGGGTCCCCGCAAGCTAAATGATAAGTGTCCATTTGGTTCCATTTGTACACTCGGTCACATTAACTTTGATTTTAAAATATACATGCAATAGAAAAGCCATTAACTAAGGGACCGTAGCCTAATTCAGGTCAAACCGGGGGGTCCCTTGAAATGAAAATGGTTTGAAAATCACTGCTATAGAGCCGTAAATGGTACATTTATATAGCGCCTTTATCCAAGGCGCTTTACATAGATTGTGCATTACATTCACCCACACATTCACACACCGATGGCGACGGAAACCATGCAAGGAACCAACCTGCACATCGGGACCAATTAGGGCTTCAGTGCCATTGCTCAAGGACACTTCGACACTAACTCTGGGGGGGAGACCACAGGGTTCGAACTGGCAACCTTGCGGTTAACCATCCGGCCACTCTACCGCTGAGCCAACGCCACCACCGAGCCGTCAAAATCTCCTCTTATGGGGGTCCTTGGTATATCTTTTCAAATGGGGGGGGGGGGTCCGCGGGGGCCAATGAGTGTCATTTTGGGGGTGCTTGACAGGGAACCACTGGAGTATATACACAACAGTATGTTAATAATAGTAGTATACTGTATTAGAACAGTGATATTGTACAGAGGAAACGCATAAATGGGTGATTATTGGTCATGATGAATCATGATAAATAAAAACTAATTTCACTTTTGTTTGTACACCTATGAACCTGCGACGTGATAATACATTCTGACATTCTGGGCATTGGATAAATTGGGACAGAATTGAGCATGCTTCTCCTCCTTAACTCAAAGTTACAAACCTACAGTATCATAGCTTATCTCCAGCTCTTTCAATATTGCATGTTAATTTAATTTCTTATTCTCCCACTGGTTATTCAAGCAGTGTCTCTCAATTTCCCTTTTGCGTGCGCGTGCGTGCACACATACACACACACACACACACACACACACACACACACACACACACACACAGAGAGAGAGAGAGCCTGGAGGCCACTATAACTTTGTCTCTCTCCATCTCAATCTCTCTTTCATGGACACACACACAGACTGACTGAAGACTTCCATCTATTCTCTCAGCCTCGATCAAATCTCTCTCTCTCTCCCCGTTCCCGTCTGTCTGCGTTGAGCAGGCAACATGGCGAGGGTTGGTGGACAGTACACTGCATCCACCGTGCATCGCTTTAATTCAGCTCAAACCCCCGCAATGGTACTTTTTGAGGGGGAGGTGAATGCAGGCAGGAATGAATGTCGGAGAGTGTGCGTGTGTGTGTGCGTGCGTGCGTGCGTGTGTGCCCGTGTGTATTTATAGATAGGTATACATGTGTGTGTGCATGCGTGCGTAATCCGCGTATGCCTGTATGTGTGTGTAATGTATTATATATGTAGCCTAAATAAACACACACCAGTGTGTGAGTGTGTGTCTGCGCGAGCGAGCGACCGCGCTTGCTTGCTACATGAATGGGGCTGTATCTGTGAGGATTGAGAATAACGCCTCCCTGATAAAACACAGCATACACAGAATGTGGGGTACAGTGACAGCCCTTTGTTTTGTTCCAGCGGTATACTGTACTTTGGACTGCCGCGCTGCACACCAGCCAAAAGCTGCTGAACGCAGCCCGATCCCCTCCATGGATGGGACTCCATCAAAAAGACGTTTTCTAACAGTGACGGCAAAAGGAAAACGGCACACAAACCCTCCCCGGTTTATTTTCTTTTTGAACGTACAATTCAGTACAATTTGTGCAGTGCTTGCATAGAGACACGGTATGCGGTGTCTACAGTGTACAGTATGGTGCCAACTACAGTACAGGTGCCAACTATACTGTAGGTCGGACATGCTATAATTGGCACACATGGCCAGAATTTGTAAATGTATGTAAATACAATAAGAAGAATATTTTGGAAGGTTGGAGCATTGGTTTGCGTGGAATTGAGCACGCATTTCTCCTCCTTGACTCCCGAGTTACAGCCTACACAGTATCACAGCTCATCTCCAGCCCTTTCAACATTGCACATTCATTTAATTTCTTATTCTTCGTTTGCGTGACGTCACCGGGCAATGCCCACACATGACGTATATACATGCAGCCTACTCTCGCATGCAAGAGTAGGCTGCATGCACGTCATACTGTAAGTGTGCGTGTGCGCGTGCTCATGTTTGAGTCAAATCAGAGGAGTGTGAGTATTTGTATGCGTGTCGTGTAGTGTAGTATATTAACCCATTCTGAACGGGAACCCATTTTGGTGTTAGCATTACATTATGCTTTAGCTATTGAAAAATAGCAGATCTACAAGCTCATAGCGCGCCACCGAGTGGCGCGCTACGAGCTTGTAGGTCTGCTATTTTTGAAAATTCGAAGAACGACTGACATTTTTTAGAATCTGATCTCAGGTCAGAATGGGTTAATCAGACCAGTGTGTGTCCAGTGGAAACCTCGTATGAATCTGATCTCAGGTCAGAATGGGTTAATGACTGTATTAGACAGCAGCAGGCAGCACTAAGCGTTTCGGGTAAGCTGTGGCTGTGCATACAGTATATATATAAATACTCTCGGCAGTCCAACTGCAGATTCTGCTGCCATGATCCTGTCCTAATGAATACTGCTGTCTGTTTCTCTGGAGAAAGCACCCACTGTCTCTCTTCATCTCAGTGGAGGCAAGGTGCTGCTGCTGCTGCCCGCTCGCTCTCCGATATATACCCGCGGTTGAATATAGAGCGCCGTGGAGCTATACATCTCTGAGGGATTTAAAGCCCTTCAAGAACCAATTAGAAGGCAAGCCAGGTTTAAAATATAAGGCAAGCAAATAGCTGAAAGCAAAAGCGGAAACGCATTTCCAAACTGTGCTTTGTACTGTAATTTTGACATAATTAAATGATGCCTATTAAAAGGAACAATTAGTGGGAGCTCTTCGGGGCAGGTAGACCGGGAAACGAAACTCTCAACTCTCGCAATAGCAAATTATCCACCCAGTTCGATCAAAAACGTCATGTGTACGCTATTGATTAACATGGAGTGACAGGAAAAGGGAATGAATCAGATGTAAGACTAAAAAGGGACACGGAAAATATAGAAATGTATCATTGGATGTCTGCGAACAGGGAATACATCAGTTCAACTCAAAAGCTTGATAGGGTTTCTCTGCTGGCATAATAGTGGCTGTGATCAAGAAAATGTCCATATACAGATCAGTGGCGCAAACCTTTGACTGTTCAGAACTCAACTTTAATACCGGTGCTCTTCCATGCATACAGGCTACATGAACATATATTTGTACAAATCAAGCACGAAACACAAAGCTTGAGATAGTCCGCCAGCGAACAGGCTTCTTTTGTTTAAAGTGCACACTTTAGTCATTTTTTTATTGTCTATATACACATTCATGAATCCACTTGCTGACCGGCTGTCAGCATTGAGCAATTTATTTTATTGCTACTTAAAGCATGAGGAAAGTTTGACATTTTTTCCGTATATAGGATGTTAATGGTAGGGTCACATCCAAAGAAGATTGCTCAATACCGAGTCAGCCGGTCAGCAAGTGGATTCATGAACGTATGGATATAGACAATATTTTAGGCCAATATAAAAGAATATAATATATACCAAAGTTCGACAGTGTGTGTGTGTCACGCGACAGAGTATGAGTTGAGCCTTAAAGTCACAAAGAGAGTCAACCGGGTGCTCGATGGAGGTGCAAAAAAGTGGACTGGTGCTCCAAAGATCAGTGGGACTGGAAAACTAGGAAAGAAATCACACCCGTCTAAACTGAGTGGTGCAACTCTCTCTCTCTCTCTCTCTCTCTCATTAGCAGGCAACAGTGCAGCACTATCTCTCTCTCCCTCTCAGTTTCTGGCACAACAGCGCCCCTACTGGTACTCATGGTCATACTGGTTGCGCATTAATACACACATTAACGTCACATAGGTGAACACGGACATTGCTGTTCCTTGGAGGGTGGTTGCACCACTCAAAAAAAGGCGGCGATCCGAGCACTCAAGAAGGTTTAAAAATGAGGTAAAATGGGTAAATGTAAAAAAAAAAAAAAAAGGGCACTTTATTTAGAAAAGTTCAAAACAGTTGACATTGTGGAAGTGCTATGCACAGCAGTTGCAGGTGTACAGCAGGTGTAGTTTTCGGGGTGAGTCAACACACGCCACTCCACCAGATGTTGTGTGAACGTCTCCTTTTCCCCTGCCTGCCTGGAAGCACTAAACCATTCTGACCTGAGATCAGATTCATACGAGGTTTCCACTGGACACACACTGGTCTGATTAACCCATTCTGACCTGAGATCAGATTCATACGAGGTTTCCACTGGACACACACTGGTCTGATTAACCCATTCTGAACTGAGATCAGATTCTAAAAATGTCAGTCGCTCTTCAATTTTTCAAAAAATAGCAGACCTACAAGCTCGTAACGCACCACCGAGAGCTTGTAGATCTGCTATTTTTCAATAGCTAAAGCATAACATGATGCCAACACCAAAATGGGTTCCCGTTCAGAATGGGCTAATAATATAGGAGAGAAGTGGAGCGGAGACGGCGGAGAACAAAAAAAGGTGAGAATGACTCACAAGAGACCAGATTACACGTATGGGGTGATGGCGGCGGGGAGAGTTTTATTATATTATTAGACGACACTGAAAGGCCCAGTCATGGTATGGAGACTTTCATGTGTGTCTTTCCACAGTGAGAGTGGAGTCTCTCACCTTTATTTTGTTGAGATTTATTTCCGGCATGCTTTATGCTTTGGGTCAGTGTAAACAGACAAGAAAACCAAGGGTAAGAGGAGAGACATGCGAGAGACAAGATAAAGGTTGGATTCGAGCCCATTATGTGCTCAACATTTTTGCACTAACTAAACCTAAGCTAACTAAACCTGCACTAACTGCACTAACTAAACCTATAAGCAGTTAAGGCCAGGCCACCAAGCTTTGTCTGTTTTGGTTGCCATCTCTACAGCACAACTGTGAACCTCACCCAAGTTGACCCAACATAGCCAGGGACAAGAATCAAGTGTCAAAAAATATAAGGCCAATCTTTTCTCTCTTTTTTCCGCCATCATAAGGACTTTCAGGCAACAGATAGAGATCGTTAACTCCATGCTAATGCCTTGACGCTTTGAGCATGTGAACAATCAAGAAACGGGGACATTGCGTTCAACATCCAACGCAGACAACGTTGAGTGCAGACAATGTCAAAAACGTGGAATTGATATTACCGTCAACATTAACAATCAAACTGAAGGACAAGGAGTCAAACACGGTCACACTTTGTTGGGCAGACACTATAGTACACTCATCTGCTTGCTCAGAGAACCGTCAAAACGAGCTCGCAAATTGCGAGCACATGAGCTCCTCTGCGGGGACACTTAGTTGAAAATGCGTGCGACACGATAGCTTTCCTGAGCAACACGGATTATTACACACATTGTACCATATTTTTCACATTTAACATCGGTAATTATAGCACAGGATGAAGTCACAAACAATTTGTCTATATGAGATACTCCGACTCAATTAGCATTACCCCAAAAGCCTGTGAGCCCGTTGAACTATGAATTATGTATGACGCTGAGCAGTTTGTACAAATCCAATGTGAAAGAATCATGCTGCACCCTTATCCCATTTTGGGCCGGGAACCCCTTTTGGTGTTAGCGTCACGCTACGCTTCAGCTATTGAAAAATAGCAGATCTACAAGCTCGTAGCGCGACACCGAGTGGCGCGCTATGAGCTTGTAGGTCTGCTATTTTTTGAAAACTGTCAGGATGTAGAAGACTTTTTTTTTTTTTTTTAATCTGATCTCAGGTCAGAATGGGTTATGCAAAACCGAATGGGGAATTGAGATTTAGAAACAATCTGAAAGAATGAAAAAACGGGAGATAATGAACCCGACCAAAGCGATCAGACGAGTACCACACGCACACTGGCTCTCAACGGGCTGCTGCGGCAGTCCACTTTGGCGCTGCCTGGAAACGGTCTACTACATTAGGCACTTGTCCACACTACGCTCACAGTAGCCTGGGTTAAGACCCAAATATGGAGAGGCAATGTGGGCGGCAATGGGCGAGCGTGGGGGGGTTCTTGGAGCTGTCACAGAGGACTAACCCCGTCATGACCCGTTTGATCTGAGTTTAGAGTCGTTTCAGGTGGCTTCAGATCATCAGAGTTATATATCTGACTCTATAGGTTTAGGAAAGCAGACGTCCCTGCAGAGCACAAGATCAGAAATGTATGCGGGCACTGTTGATTACCATTTTTCTATGTCAGTCGTTCTCAAACATTTTCATGTCAAAGACCCCCCCAAAATATATGTAATTGGCCACTGACACCCATCTGACAATATGTTGTTCCAGGGACCCTACCAGGAGCAAAGATTTGAGTTAAAAAACGTTCGCTCTGAAAGAATATATATTTAAAGATTTGCGCCTCATTTTCACGATTTTTGATCGGCTATTTTCCAATAGCAAAAGTATAACGTAATGCTAAAACACCAAAAGGGGTTCCCGCCCTGAATGGGTTAATGCGGTTGTTGGAATTCAGGTCTGAGCTAGTCCATGACTACAAGATTACTGGATGGCTAAAGGTCCTAAAAACTAATATTTCAGTTTTGTCTTTTTATTTTATTTGAATTGAAGCAAGTTCGGACACATCCAATTGTGGATTTGTTCACCCCATTTACTCAGGGTTTGCATTGGACCATAGTCTCACGGTGATACGGTTATGTAAATGTGGTGCATTTGAATAATTATGGAAGTATTTTGTTGTTTTCCATAATCTGAGCCAGTGGGAGCATGGCGATTTTGAACAGAAGAGCCCCCAGAACGGAGCCCTGTGGAACTCCACGTTTTTTGTTCAGTTGTGAAATTACCCGTGGACACAAAGTAGACCCTGTCGTTAAGTATGATTAAGCATGCCTTTAAAATCGTGTTTTCAAACCAAGTTGTTTTCTTGCTCACAGATATTAAGTATGCTAATTAGACAGATGCCAGTTTCAAAGTCTATTATGCAAACCTAGTTTACTTTTTTTAAGCACATATATACTTGAATTCTTAGCACTACGCAACCATTCCCCTGTTGGTTGACTGGGGCCAAGTAAGCGGCATACTTACTCGGGGCTTGCACTTTGTAAGTTGCCGTGGCTACCTCTATACCAAAGACTGTCTGTCTAATTTGAATATCGGAATATTGTGGCTTGGACGTCTGGCGTAGCCGTCTGGGCCCCATCTGGACGACGTGTTTGAATCCTAATCCCGACGACCTTTGCTGCGTATCGCCCCCTCGTCTCTCTCCCCATTTGCTGGCAGCCCATTAATCCATCTCCATCAACAAAGGCAAAAGAAATTATAATTAAAAAAAAAAGACAACTGCTGTAGGAAGCGTATGCTAGGAAAATAAACGAGCATAGTGCTGTGCAGCATTCTAGAGACATTCAACCATGGGCTCTGATTTTCAAGTGAGTCCTTCAGCCATGGGTTAATAAGTGCATAAACAAGGTCACGCTAGGCTAGGAAAATCCGATATACTTATTTGATTTTATTCTCGGCATAGGAATATATAATTGCTATGCTCCTCTAGTGACACGGATAAACCACAACCTGAGTTTGGCGATACTATGATCATATTTACACTCAAGTCACAGATTATAGCAAAAAGTTCCTCAATCAACAGAATAATGTGAGCTTGTGCGACCGACCACTGATCCAAAAGATTCTTCTGAGACACATCCCAAGGTGATAGCCGGTTTCAGGGGTATATTTAAGTCCAATATATCCTAATGATTGTTAAGCTATGGGCTTTTTTGGTGCAACAAAAGCATCAATAACCAAATTTGTATTGTGTAATATTATACTTGGGATTGGCTTAGAGGCAGTCTATTTCTAAGTGCCGATAGATGTTTTCACACTTAAAGCAAAACATTATTCTAAGTGGGTGCATGTTTATTCTACTTTTCAGTATAGGTTACAGTACCAACAAGACCCAAACTGTTCCCTAGCAACTGTCAAGGTCTCTACGTCTTCCCATAACATCCACCTTGATGACTTGTAACCTAGCAACGGCTGCTGTACTTTTCACTTTCTTTTTTATTTTATTTTCATTCTTTCTTACAGCTTTCGTTAAACCTTTTAATCTAAAAAACACAGCCAAGGTTGCGTTATAGTGTGATAGCTGTGCTGATCGAGGACACGGCCTTCAGACCTGTGCCTATACCGCAAACAACCCGGTGTCAACATCCCACGACATAGCACTCCCTTGTTGCTTAAATATAAACCCTGTTGAAACGCAGCTCGGCAGAAAGCAGCCTTTTCCTTTGCATCTGCTTTGAGGCATGTACAGTACTCACTTTTGTTGAAGCACTGCAGAAGGAATATACCTGGGCAAGCTATATAGCCCTCCACACACCGTCTGCGAACGCCGCGCGTCAAAATTTTCAATTAACCTATCCCCACACCGGCGGTGTCCGACGCGCGTTCACGCCTCGCCTGACGCTCCGATACGCCACCGTTCTATTTTCCACGCGTTGCCGCGCGGCAACGCCTGTGCCGCGTCGCTGCGCACCCGGTGTGTGTTGGGCTTATGCCTACTTTACCAGTGCCGATAAGTTGTCCGTAACCCAATGAGACCCAACTTCAACTCTACAAATGCCTTCAAAACCAGTATTTCTCAAACGATTCCGCGACAAGGACCCCCAAATTGATATATTTGGCTGGAGTGCCCCCCCCCCCCCCCTTCTGAAAATGGTATGTGCAATGGACCACCAGAAGATTTGTGATAAACTCTTAGGCCGACAGGATTTTTTTTAATTGTTAAAAAGCTTGTAGATCTGCTATTTTTCGTTAGAATGGGTTAAAGCATAATGTAGCCTACTGTACATAAAAACTAATTTAATAATACCGGTATACGACTGTATTTTGCTGCAGGTTGTACATTGGTAATTTGGTAGGCATTGTCCATCCATATAAATCAAAACTATAGGCTTTGACTATAATATGTCTTTTTCTGCTTGCTCCACTTTGCATGCCTTTTTAATCAATGTTTAACTAGACATAATCCATCACTGTCATAACTGGGAGAATAAAAATGCAAATGACACAATAGTTTATAGCAGCTAAAAAAGACCAATATTGCACTGCACTGAATAAGCACTGTACAATATTTTCGGAGTCACACAAGGACAAATATTGTTTTGATGATTGATGGTGCCAGTAAGCAGCAGCAGCTATAGAGTGAGTGCTGTCATCTGAGGAGGTACACGCTGGAAGTTGTGGGCCTACATTAGCTCACTGACTTGCTTTCCTTTTAGTGGAAATAGTGTGTATAATGTAAAATGGTGGAAACAATCAAGCCGATAAGACCCATTTGCTGCGATAATTATCATCAAGTAACTCTGGAATTCAATCTTCAATTCAAGATGTGGTCACAGACTTCACTAAACCTTGCTGTTAAACGTGATGACGGTTACCATGTTTTTTTTTGTTTGTTTTTTTTATCACAAGGTCACCATTACAGCTTTTCATTTTTTTCTACATTTTTATCCCACGATTTTGTAACCCATTTTTCACCCCGGTGTCAATTATCTAATGTGATCCTGGGTTCTACACACCCTCCGCCAACCTAGTCCCCCCCCTGTCAGGTGGTGGGCAGTTTAGAGACCAAGATTACTGCATGTTTTTTGTGAGGGTACTACGTACTCTAGGCCGACACGGGGAGAAAATGCAAACTCCACACAGAAAGGCCCCTTTGCCAACCCCGCCTCGGGTATGGGCACTGATGACGCGGAGGAGGAGACACGCCGCCAGCGCCCACAGCGTCCCCAGCGGGATTGAACCCAGGACCTTCTAGCTGTGAGGCGACAGCACCACCAACTGTGCCACCGTGCCCCATTACATCTTTTCTACAAACATAGTTGAATATTAGAGTCTGGGGCTGCATTAGTGTCCCAACCATGAATAAAGTAAGTGACAAAACGAGTGTCAAAGTGAGTTTAACATTGTTTAATGTCGTTTAATGCAATCAGATAGGACATTTCTGTTTTGATGTATGGGCCAGTAGTTTTTTGCCACTCGATCAGTAGGCGTTCCCGCATGCAATAACTTCCAGATATTGATACCCAGATGATGATACCCTCTATTTGCAGATCAAATAACTGTAAACTCTCTGGATTCAGTTCACTAATGTCCTCCTCGGGACATGTTGCATGCCACCCCTCCTGTGTCACAGTAAAGTAAACACGGACAAACTACTAATACTACACTTGAACCCTATTCTTATTTAACTGAAGTCGCCCATGCTCGATACTGTACTAAGCTGCCTCCCTTTTTCACTCTACACTAAATATCCTCCCTGATAAATAGTCAAGCTACAAGCTCACAACGGTTCAAGTTGTTAACATTTCTTCAGTGCTTTTAAAGGAGAATTCCAGACAACCCCTAATCAAACCGTAGGTGGCCTCAGACATGTGTGCAAACACGTCTTAAGTTTTTCTCATTGATATAAAACAATAAAAATCGGCCCCTACTCCTTGCCGTTTCGTGCATGTGCGCTGCCGTTCACTTCCTTGTTTACGGCCCAGAAATAATTGCTCGTATCTCCTAATCTAGGGAGCTCTCCATGGTTTTGACCAGAAGGACAATGTTCCGTCTTCATTTCTGACTTCAGCATGCCTCTCGTTTGGAATATAAACGCTTCTAGAGAGACTTTAGTGTGACCAGCGCGAGGTAAGAACGGAACACTCCGTCTTTCTTTTATCATTCATTTTTTAAGAGCCTGCTCAGGGACTATACAGATGAAATGTAGCTTTGGCTAACTCTGGCTTATTCACATTGAGGTGAAAACTGACATGTTGATTAATGAGCTTTGTCCCCCATAAATAAAAGAAATAAACATAAACCGGTTTTGGTTGGGGAACGGAAGGGGGGACCTTTCAGAGTAAAATCTGCCATTTCTGCTGGCACTTTAGCGCTCAATTTTTCATGAGGGGCGAGATCCAAGAGTGCAGGTCTTTGGCATACCACTCTACAAAAAGTGGTATATACCACTTTTGGAGCTCGCCCTCCCTCCATACGGTATCTTTTAACACTCTAGCCATTTCGGGCAGAGCTGCGGTGCTAGGGGTGATACATTGAACGAAGGACCTTTTCTGAGGCCCACAGTAAATGGTCTCTTATAGCGAGAATACACAGCATACCTCAAAAGAAAGCTTAACTTGTCCACTCCTTCTGGAGATATTCACCTTTATGTAACACCTGCTTTTGTAGTAACGTATACTCTTCTTGAACAGAAAGCCTAGTTAGCCCCGTTTTATGTCAGACGTTGACAGGCAGTTATAAAAATGAACACATAATACCCCATACATACTCTCGCCACCTGGTGGTCACCAGTTTAGGCTTTGAGTGCCAATTCTCCCATTATAAAGAAAGAAAGAACTTGTAATTCTAGTATGCATGTACCGGTAATGTGCATGTCATCACCTGTACACCAGATTAGAGGACATTTCAAAATATGGATAAAAAAATAAATAAAAAGAAAAGAATATGAAGAAAAGAAAAGAAAAATTAAAAAATGTGGCATCCGGTACATAATTGGCAATTAGACGTCTTGACGTTTATGGCTCTTAAACTACCAATTGTGCAGCTCACAAGAGACTGATATAGGTTTTGCACATAATGCACTGTACAAAGGCTTCATAATGTACTGTACGCAGGCTTCACGTTCTGTGCTCGCAGGAGATACACAGGGACGCAAGACAAGACTAGACAAGTACACAGCAACAATGTGCTACGCTGTTCTAAAAAACAATAAAAGAATGAATTACGGCGCTGTGAGCAAGCAGCAATGAAAGGCTACATGGCGGAGGAGATATAACCCATTCTGACCTGAGATCAGATTCATACGAGGTTTCCACTGGACAACACACTGGTCTGATGAACCCATTCTGACCTGAGATCAGATTCTAAAAATGTCAGTCGTTCTTCGATTTTTCAAAAATAGCAGACCTACAAGCTCGTATCGCGCCACTCGGTGGCGCGATATGAGCTTGTAGATCTGCTATTTTTCAATAGCTAAAGCATAACATGATGCCAACACCAAAATGGGTGCCCGGTCAGAATGGGATAAAGTCAATTCAGTCTGACAAAACAACAGATTTATCCACACTGTGCCAGTTGGGTTTTGTACTATGCTACAATGATAAATGCACCGGGGCTGAGGAACAACGGAGACAATTGCCACAGCACTCCCGTAATCCCGTGGCGGAGTCAGGGAAGTTAAGTGCCATTTTTCTTTCCCGAGGGACACAGAGGCAAAGTGCTCCTGCGGGGTTATGGCAGGGTTAATGTCATGAAGGGGACCTGCCATGGGTGATTTGGGGACAATTGATGACAATGACAATTCTAAATCCATTCGTTTCACTCGTCAAAGAAATCACTGTCACCAAATATCAAAACGGGTAGGCCGACATTGCACTTTGTGGACAGTTTTGGTGTTCATTATTCTTGTGATCACAAAGGAAGGGCTTCATTACACGTGGACTTTATAGTAGATATATGTATAGTATAGTATATAGTTTCATTATATAGAATCTCCACTGTTACATTCTTAGCTTACGCATGTTTCATGATAACTACGTTTTATGTATGCGATATATTGCCATATGCTTTTTTTGTTATTGCTTAATGTAAATCGCTCTGGATTAAGAGCGTCTGCTAAATGCCTAAATTGCAAATTGACTCTCCAAGTGCTCCACAAATACAGTCGAATATTCAAAAGTAGGTAGCAAACAGTATGTGTGTGAAAAGAGTATTTGCCGTAGTGTTTCTAAAGAAACATTAAGGGGACTGTGTTGTTGTTGTCAATACTGTACGAGGCATAATAATGCACCCACTGCCTCTATCTTGATAGAGGGAGTAATTCAATGTGGTTTGTCAACTGCATTCAACAGACACATTCTGCACATTATCTTAGCTAGATATTTTAACCCATTCTGAACGGGAACCCATTTTGGTTCATGTTATGCTTTAGCTATTGAAAAATAGCAGATCTACAAGCTCATAGCGCGCCACCGAGTGGCGCGCTACGAGCTTGTAGGTCTGCTATTTTTGAAAGATCGAAGAACGACTGACATTTTTAGAATCTGATCTCAGGTCAGAATGGGTTCATCAGACCAGTGTGTGTCCAGTGGAAACCTCGTATGAATCTGATCTCAGGTCAGAATGGGTTAAGGAATCAGTTGGAAACAGCGCGGTTGCAATGTGGAACTCAGACATCATGTGGCCAGCCTGTGACATCAGTAATGACATCAGTCCCATTATGTCCTATATATCTAAAACATGAACATTTGACTCCCAAACTGGGCAAGGTTTCAGCGCAACTTCAATTATAAAATGTAAGTTAAGTAAGTGATAGTAATCAGTAAGTGATATTTTATATTTAAAATATTCAGATAGTGCTCATTGCTATTGAGTGTTTGTTCAGAAACAGGAAGTCTCCCCATCTCTCCGGCCCTTTAACCCATTCTGAACGGGAACCCATTTTGGTGTTAGCATCATGTTATGCTTTAGCTATTGAAAAATAGCAGATCTACAAGCTCATAGCGCGCCACCGAGTGGCGCGCTACGAGCTTGTAGGTCTGCTATTTTTTGAAAAATCGAAGAACGACTGACATTTTTATAATCTGATCTCAGGTCAGAATGGGTTAATCAGACCAGTGTGTGTCCAGTGGAAACCTCGTATGAATCTGATCTCAGGTCAGAATGGGTTAATAAACAGAAAATACATTTCCAGGTTGTTTGGGAGACAGACAGTACCCATTCATCAGCTTCAGTGTGCGTTCCAGTTCCAATTTTGTCTATTCATTTCTTTGTGTCATCCTTTTCACTGCCATCACTTCCTTGTTTATTGGCCATTAAAATTGGCATCCTGACCTGAAACTGCATCTTCTATTTACTTTTAAGAGCTGGAGAGACACTCTATAGTCTACTCTAAACTATATTCATTACTATCTTTTTCATTCCACAAAACTTTTTATATAATATTTCAAAGAGTATAAAATAGGTATTGCATAGTGGGAGTGTGCACAAGAACGTTATTGCTGGACTTATCACAGTGCTGATCAGTCCTGCAGTGAGATGTGCACGAACGCACACGCACACACAAACACACACACACACACACATACACACACGCGCGCACACATCAAACCAACTATGTGGTTATTTACTGGTTTAAACGACATGGTTATGTGGGGACCATATTGATTAAAACATATGTTTTGATTAGCTAGAAGCATAATGGATCTTTAAGGGAGACATCACACTCATAACTCCGACGTGATACAGACATGCTGGGTTTCTTCACGGCAGATTGTCTGCATGCTGAAATCAATACAGTATTGCATGGAGGGAGCAATACGTGGTGTGTGTGTGTGTGTGTGTTACGTGTCTCTCTCCCTTCAAACACTATTAGTTGTCTAGCCAGCACGTCTCCGATAATATACTGTAGGTGGTTGGTGTTGCCTTTCCACTTTCTTTCCATTCTGACCACAAATATCTACAGTACAACCACAGTCACCGTCATGTCACCGTTTGTTGTTGTTGTTGAGTGGTGCAACCACTCCAAGGAACAGCAATGTCCGTGTTAACCTACCTATGTGACTGTGTGTACCAGTAGGGGCAAAAGTGGCACTATTGTGCCAGAAACAGAGAGAGAGAGAGATAGTGCTGCACTGTTTCCTGCTAATGAGAGAGAGGGGGGGGGTTGCACCACTCAGTTCACACGGAAGTGATTCTTTACAAATGTTCACCAAATTAGGAAGACATGATCTTGAGATTAATTTGACAAAAGGGAGTGCTCCAAAAGGCCTTTCACTTCACTACAAAGTGCAAGAAGTTAAACTGCATGTCATAGAAACGCCATTTTGCAAGCTTCTTTGAGTTAACGGCTGCACGCCATGCACAATTTAAATGAAAATAGCAGATCTACAAGCTCACGCTGTGACGCGTTGTGGGCTTGTAGATCTGCTATTTTCAGCATGCAACCAAGTGTAAAATGACTTATACTGGATCTCTTGTGCACTAGTCCCTTCATAACATTTTAGTTTTTATTTGTTGACAAAATTGTCAGTATATTTAGTCTTAGTCATCGTAGCTTAGTTTTCATTTAGTTTCCATTTTGTTTTCGTCAGTGGAAAAAAGGTAGTCGACGGACATTTTTCGCCTTCGTTTTAGTCGAGGAAAACAACACTGCTGGGTAAGAGCACCTGGCCTAGCGGAGATAAGCGCTCTGCCTCCACCCAGCACACCCAGTTGACTGACAGACACTATGCATTTCATGGAGAAATCTCAGACATTCTCAACGTAAATAACGTAAGTTATTTTATACTTTATTAAATAAATTAATATGATCAACTGTGGGTGCCAGGTTGATTTTCTTCTGTGTCATAAACTGACTGTTCAAGTTCTGGTTCAAAACATTTTTGAAATATGTAAGGACTGCAGTGGCGACTTCATCACTCATATAGGAGTTATTAATTATGGGCAAGGTCCACAATGGCTATACGGCAGCATGGTGGAGCCAGAAAATCTTGATGTCTCATTAATCCTAAATACAACATAAAATTGATAGATTGTTGAATGCATTTTCATTTTCTTGGTGAGGCCTTATGTAGAAAATAAACAAAAAGCTATAGTTTTGTAAGGAAGTTTTGTATGAGGAAGTTATGACGTGTGCGTGTGCGCGCGCGTGCGTGCGTTTGTGCTGAGGCTGGATCTCACAGGCGGTCAAAAAGTAATGATGCCTGAGTGCATTGCCTTGTTATGCACTGCTTAATTGTTCAGTTGTTTTTGTTTTTCTTCCCCCTCTCTCTCTCTCTCGGGATTAGGTAATCTACTTTCCTCCTCGAAACCCTTGAGACAAGCATTTCTTTTTCATATCGCATTTCAAACCGTAGTAATTGTCGTCGTCAAGAAGTGCATATAGTACATTACAGGAGTAGACACTAGACATCGTAGTCGAGTAACACTCACGTAGATCTCAATGATGTGAAGTCTGTGGAGAAAATACTTGACAACAAAGTGCACTCAACCAATAATTACCCATTCATTAACAAGCCTTGATTATGTCATGTGCAAACGAGCAGCAGAGGGACTTTCAAAATGCAAGACACTGAGCATGACCTGAAATCCTGTCAATTATGCCCGCCTCACATGTAAGATTGATGGCTCTAATTAGGGGAGGGAATGTTGTTTTCAAAGCCTCTTCAGTGGTTAAAATGTTTACACGTCTCATGATTCAGTAACAAACGTTGCTATTTCAGTGCCTCATGCTGGCAAATTATGTATTAGGTTGCCAGAATACAACAACACTCGCCCCAGGACAGAACACGCTTACCCCAGTTACCGACTATAGGCGACCTGTGGATACCCCATGAGAAACTCCCACTATGCACTATGTTGATGCGTCGGTACTGGGGTTCAAATTATCTAAAGTCCAATAAAAAGGGCTGTTGACATAAACTCAACGGGACCTTCATTTAGGCCTGAGATCAGATTCTAAAAATGCCTTCTAAATCCTGACAGTTTTCAGAACAATCCATGTTTCTATGTCAAACCCAACACACACCGTCTGTGAAGCGGGTGCGAGGCGACACGGCGCAGTATTGCCGCGCGTCATAGCCGCACAGCAACACCCACAGGACGCGGCGCGCTACCGCCGCGGCTGGCCAGCCACGCCCACGGATTCCCGGATGGAGGCCGCGCGGCAACGCCTGGAAAATAGAACAGCGGGCGTATGGGAGCGTCAGGCGTGGCGTGAACGGCGTTCACAGACGGCGTGTGTTGGGCTTCAGTCGTTTCTCAGACATTTTCATATCAAGGTCCCCAAAAAGATATGTAATTGGCCGCCGACCCCCATGTGAAAGTATGTTGCTCCAGGGACCGGTTCCAGAAGCAAAGATTTAAGTTTAAAAACGTTTGCTCTGAAAGATATTCAAAGATTTTCACCATCATCATTTTTTTCAAAAATAGCAGACCTACAAGTTCATAGCCGCGCGATGAGCTTGTAGATCTGCTATTTTTCAACAGCTAAAGCATAACATAATGCTTAAAACACCAAAAGGAGGCCTGGGCCGTGGCTCAGCGGTCCAGGCAAAGCAAAGCAATGCAAAGCAAAGTTCTTTGTTTACCCAGGGAAGTGGACTAAGCCAAGGACTTGTTTACAGCCACACCCTGCTCATAGAACATTTCATGGTAGGGGTTCAATGCCTTGCTCAAGGGCACTTCAGCGGTGGTAATTTTAACGTGCCGGTCCGGGGATGCGAACTGGCGACCTTCCGGTATCAAGACCGCTCCGCAAACCGTTAAGGCACCTTGGCCGGTAGCCCAAGTCTGGCAGTGTGCCGCGGGTTCGACTGCCGATCCCGACGGCCCTCACTGCATGTCACCCCCCCCCCCCATCTCTCTCCCCCATTCCCTGTCAGCCTACAGTCTGTCCCTCTATAAAAAATAATAAAAAATAAAGGCTAAAGCCACAAAAAAATAAAGACATAAAAAATTAAAATAAACACCAAAAGGGGTTCCCGCTCAGAATGGTTTAAGAGATATTTAACGATTACAAAATGGGACCACGTGACATGAATATGAACAGCAGATGAAAGCAGATACGACCCGTTATCTTGCGAATCCATTATTCAGTCCATTGGTCGGGGCGCCCCTCGAAGCGCAGGGCCAGAGGTGTCGTCAATCATGGGAGAGCTCCGACGTGTCTTTTCTTTCGGTGACACTATATAGAAATCTTTCTGTCTCTCTCCGTTACCTCGATGAGCACAGCTATAGTGTGCACACTCTTATAAGTAACGTAATGGTAGATGCTTTAATTGGTCTACTTTATCTCATCAACGTTTACTTAGACGTGTGCCGTATGCTGAATGGATGTCACTTAATGTACTTCACTTTCCATGCTGTTGAGCACTTACTCACTGCACAGCAATGGCAGATGTTGATGTCTGTACATGTGATAAACTCAGAGTTAACACATTCTGGGCCGGGAACCCATGTTGGTGTTTTAAGCATTATACTTTAGCAGATCTACAAGCTCATAGCGCGGCACCGAGTGCCGCACTACGAGCTTGTATAGCTATTTTAGAAAAATCGTGAAAATGCGGCACAAATCTTTGAATATATATTATTTCAGAGCGAACCTTTTTAAACTCAAATCTTTGCTTCTGGGGGGTTCCTGGAACAACATATTTTCAGATGGGGGTCGGTGGCCAATTTCATATCATTGTCTGGGTCCTGTTGGTTTATTGGTTAAAGAGATCCAATTAGTATACCCAGTTGATCATATTATTTTCTAAATAATTAATGTTAAATAACGAGCCATTTATGTAAAGGCATAATGTGATTAAATACAAATGTATTATACATTTTGATCAGGATATTGATTCATCCATGTTTAACCTTTAATCTATAGGAATCAAAGGATGACGAATACACTGCATGCTCATATTTCCGTGACTGCGTTTTCCCAAAACAGCATCAAAGGCTCCTCTGATATGAGCTGGTTGATAAGAAATCTAAAAATGGACACTCAGATGTTAAGCAAGGAAAAGTACCAGAGGAGAGGTCAAGAGGCCTCTCTGCATCACGCAGTTCCATATTTCTATTATGTTGTATGGTTCGTCTATGCTTTGTCCTTCAGGCTAAACTCTCCGACTAAACTGACCATCGCATAACCCCCGAGGAAAAGCAGAAGTATCGAGGGGAACATACAGAAATCGTCATCTGGAATCCACCGATTTGGCTTCATGTTGATGTATAAAATGGGCAGGGAAAGCATTTGACCAGTGACTTCACGAACTGTCACTTGGTGATTGTACTTAAGCTGCAAGGGATAGAATTCTGACGCCCATGAGATCTGATGTAATACATTTCATATTCATTCTATTATTCAATCTGTAATACTTTTAACTTTATAGAATTTGATTGAATACCATGTTAAATCCTTAATACCTTTGTCCGTTCTCAGAACTTCACCAATTAAAGGACGCGCAGAGATAGAGTGCTCCAAGAGGGTTTTCTAAAGTATCTCACTGCACAATGCGTTGGTTGTTATCAAGAGCCTATCTCCAACAGTCCTTGACATGAAATATTGAGCACCACTGATATAGAAACATGTTTTTCAGAAAACTGTCAGGATTTAGAAGACCCTTTTTTTTAATGTCGACATCAGGCCAAAATGGGTTAAATGAACTAGATGGTGCCCATTGGGGATTTGTGCACACACAAAAAGCACAGATTCATACAAAATACTGTGCTAAAAGGATTGAACCCAAGAAAGCAAGCACTATGGCTTGTTTGTTTCCATTGGGGTCCTCCTGTGAATGCAATACTCCAGTATCTCTTATTTGCCATGGTATAAATGTGGGGGGATAACCAGTGGCGTGCACAGACATTTAGAGGGGCAGGTGCTCAAGTGAAAAAAGGGCACCTTGAGCAGCGCGTGGAACCGGCCGGTTGCCTTAACACTACCAGTGCCGGAAGTGCTTCAAAATAGGAGCTCTGGGGTGCCGGGGTTGTCTCAGTGCTTTTACTCTGAAAGCCATGAACCGGAAACAATTACTTTAAAAAAATGACTTTACATTGCTAGCTTACATTGCGATCATTTTAATTTATACGATATGATCCAAAAAGCGTTCATATTTTGCGGGAGAGACGGACGAGGAGCAGAAATGAAGCGCCAGCATATCGATCTATTCATAACCACGGAGAGCGCCCTGGATTAGGAGATACGAGTCATTCTTTCCGCCGCGCTAACATGTAAGTCAACGGCAAGCTAATAATTGCCTAGAGCGTAGCGAACGGGCCAAAAAATAATAAAGGAAAAATTCTGAATATTCTTATCTCGCCCTGTATCATTGAGGATGCGCTAGGACGTCCTCACACGTTCTTTGTACAGCTCGGTTCGAATCCTTAAGCCGCACAGGTCTGTCCTACGTACAGAATAGTGAGATGTATAGATTTTGGGGCCTAAAAAATATATTAGAAGCTTTTTATCAAGAATTGATCAATGTCACCATGGTCCACATACTTTACACTGTACAAAAAAAGGGGGGGGGGGGGGGGGTTTATTTATTTCTCAAAGGGGCACATTGCCAAAATGGCAGTGTCTATCTGTGCACGCCACTGAGGATAACATAACAGAAGCAATGCCAACGAAATGAACAAGCTGGTGAGGAAGGCTGAAGCTCTGTAGTTAAACTGGACAATCTTGAGGTGGCTGCAGAGGGGAGGGGAGGGTGACAAGGAAGCTGGACACTTGACTACCCCTCCCCTCCCGTCACTGCAGTATGTGGTAGCGGGGACGATGACCACATTCAGCCACAGACTCATCACCCCCCCCCCCCCCCCCCCCCCCCCCCCCGCCCGGACAAAAACAAAGGCCAAACGATTCAGACAGTCCTGGCTTGGTGCCAGAACAAGCCATCAAGCTCCACAACAAAGCGCCCATATAAAGTAAACTAGCAATCTATTGCTAGAGGATGCTGCAGGGTGAGGTTGAGCCTGCAAGAGGTGCAATTTTCACACTCTCACCCACCATTTTCTGTTGGATAAATATGTAACAAAACATGTGTTTGATCCAAACAAGCATCAGCTGTATACCCTCAGGCTCTCGCATGTTTTGGCTGTGTTCAATTGTTTGTCGTTTCTTTCTGCTTGCTTGTTTCTTTTTTTTTGCAATCAATTTCTTTCTTCTTTTTTTTTTGTTAAAATGTTATCCCACGATTTTTCAACCCATTTTTTCACCCAGTGTCAATTATCTAATGTAATCCTTGGCGCTATACTTCCTCTGTTTTTGGTGAGGGTACCTACCCTAGGGGACACGGGGAGGACATGTGAGGGTACCTACCCTAGGGGACACAGGGAGGACATGTGAGGGTACCTACCCTAGGGGACACGGGGAGGACATGTGAGGGTATACCTACCCTAGGGGACACGGGGAGGACATGTGAGGGTACCTACCCTAGGGGACACAGGGAGGACATGTGAGGGTACCTACCCTAGGGGACACGGGGAGGACATGTGAGGGTATACCTACCCTAGGGGACACGGGGAGGACATGTGAGGGTGTACCTACCCTAGGGGACACAGGGAGAACATGTGAGGGTACCTACCCTAGGGGACACAGGGAGAACATGTGAGGGTACCTACCCTAGGGGACACAGGGAGAACATGTGAGGGTACCTACCCTAGGGGACACAGGGAGAACATGTGATGGTACCTACCCTAGGGGACACGGGGAGAACATGTGAGGGTACCTACCCTAGGGGACATGGGGAGAACACGTGAGGGTACCTACCCTAGTGGACACGGGGAGAACATGTGAGGGTATACCTACCCTAGGGGACACAGGGAGGACATGTGAGGGTATACCTACCCTAGGGGACACAGGGAGGACATGTGAGGGTATACCTACCCTAGGGGACACAGGGAGAACATGTGAGGGTACCTACCCTAGGGGACACGGGGAGAACATGTGAGGGTACCTACCGTAGGGGACACGGGGATGACATGTGAGGGTATACCTACCCTAGGGGACACGGGGATGACATGTGAGGGTATACCTACCCTAGGGGACACGGGGAGGACATGTGAGGGTATACCTACCCTAGGGGACACGGGGAGAACATGTGAGGGTACCTACCCTAGGGGACACGGGGAGAACATGTGAGGGTACCTACCCTAGGGGACACAGGGAGAACATGTGAGGGTACCTACCCTAGGGGACACAGGGAGAACATGTGAGGGTACCTACCCTAGGGGACACAGGGAGAACATGTGAGGGTATACCTACCCTAGGGGACACGGGGAGGACATGTGAGGGTATACCTACCCTAGGGGACACGGGGAGGACATGTGAGGGTATACCTACCCTAGGGGACACAGGGAGAACATGTGAGGGTACCTACCCTAGGGGACACGGGGAGAACATGTGAGGGTACCTACCCTAGGGGACACAGGGAGAACATGTGATGGTACCTACCCTAGGGGACACGGGGAGAACATGTGAGGGTACCTACCCTAGGGGACATGGGGAGAACACGTGAGGGTACCTACCCTAGGGGACACGGGGAGAACATGTGAGGGTATACCTACCCTAGGGGACACGGGGAGGACATGTGAGGGTATACCTACCCTAGGGGACACGGGGAGAACATGTGAGGGTATACCTACCCTAGGGGACACGGGGAGGACATGTGTAGGTATACCTACCCTAGGGGACACGGGGAGAACATGTGAGGGTACCTACCCTATGGGACACGGGGAGAACATGTGAGGGTATACCTACCCTAGGGGACACGGGGAGGACATGTGAGGGTATACCTACCCTAGGGGACACGGGGAGGACATGTGAGGGTATACCTACCCTAGGGGACACAGGGAGAACATGTGAGGGTACCTACCCTAGGGGACACGGGGAGAACATGTGAGGGTACCTACCCTAGGGGACACAGGGAGAACATGTGATGGTACCTACCCTAGGGGACACGGGGAGAACATGTGAGGGTACCTACCCTAGGGGACATGGGGAGAACACGTGAGGGTACCTACCCTAGGGGACACGGGGAGAACATGTGAGGGTATACCTACCCTAGGGGACACGGGGAGGACATGTGAGGGTATACCTACCCTAGGGGACACGGGGAGGACATGTGAGGGTATACCTACCCTAGGGGACACAGGGAGAACATGTGAGGGTACCTACCCTAGGGGACACGGGGAGAACATGTGAGGGTACCTACCCTATGGGACACGGGGAGAACATGCAAACTCCACACAGGAAGGCCCTTTCGCCAACCGGTATGGGCACTGATGACGCGGAGGAGAGAACAAGTCCCCAGCGGGAATCGAACCCAGCACCTTCTAGCTGTGAGGCGACAGCACTACAGACTATGCCACCATGCACCTTGCAATCAATTGTCTACAGACACACATATTTTGGCTTACTCCAGATAACCCAGAATGCTTAAGAATAGGTTTCAAAACCCATTTGTCAAGATGACAAATGTTTTGCGCAATTGCGTAACTGGAAGGAAAGGTTCCCCCCCCCCCAAAATCTTCACTCACTGGATTAAAGATGTAATGAATCATCTGACAATGTGTAAATACCGGTACATGTTTTTATATTCACTCAAATCTGCACAGCTAATTATGAGATAAACCTTTTACCTTTCTGGCACCCCTGATGACGGATATATATCCCAGGTCTGCATAGCAAAGCTTTTACCTACAGCAGCAAAGCCAGACTTAAAAAACAGCTACCAACATCAATATAATTAGGGGATCCATCACTATCTGCTATGTCTATATGGCAGCAAATGGCATACAACTCATGTCAAGAAAGACCAAGTTCAACTTTTTGGTCAAATATTGCTCTGGCATAGTAGATAGTACATCAGTTGTTTGTCGCACAATGTGACGGTAGCACAATTAATTCACCTGGTATAGTCTTTGATTTCTATATGCTCGACATGTTTCTCTCTGTGGTTCGTTTTCCTTTTCGCCTTGCTCTCCCTGTGCCCCACCCTCTCCTCTTTTATATTCTATTCCTGAGACTATTCCTTGATAGTCTGGCAAGCTTGGAGTGTCACAATTGAATGTCACCTTTTCCCATTACGCATGTATCATGACTGAACGTATGGCCAAGCAAAGTGTACAAGCAAGTGGCGTGCAGGGACATTTAGAGGGGCAGGTGCTCAAGTGAAAAAAGGGCATCATGTGCAGCGTGTGGAACCGGCCGGTGAGATTTATAGATTTTGGAGCCTAAATAATATATTAGAAGCTTTTTTTATCAAGAATTGACATACTGTACACAAAATAAATAAATCCAAAAGGGCACATTTTGTCCAGAGGGAAAAGGGCAAGGGGCTCTAGCACCTCCTAGTGTCTATCTGTGCACGCCACTGTGTACAAGCACCTTTAGGTGGACCAGATTTGCTCACTATCGAGTATCGACTACAGCACCAGGGACCAGAAAGTCCACTGTCCACCAGCCTATTCCATCCATGACACTGTAATTGTATAGCAGCAACATTTGAAATAACCCATTCATTCATATTTTATCCATTTTCCGCATCACTGTATTTCAGCGGTTCTCAAACGTTCCTAGAACAGGGCGGACTTGCGTTTGCCCACCCATTTTGCCCACCCATCCGATGGCTGGGCCGCGTGCATTTTCAGGTCGTGACCAGTCGGTCAATGAGAACCACTCGTCCATTTCTTTGGTTCCCGTCTGAAGGTTGGGTCCCAATTAACCCATTCTGACCTGAGATCAGATTCAGACGAGGTTTCCACTGGACACACACTGGTCTGATTAACCCATTCTGACCTGAGATCAGATTCTAAAAATGTCAGTCGTTCTTCGAATTTTTCAAAAATAGCAGACCTACAAGCTCGTATCGCGCCACTCGGTGGCGCGATATGAGCTTGTAGATCTGCTATTTTTCAATAGGTAAAGCATAACATGATGCTAACACCAAAATGGGTGCCCGGTCAGAATGGATTAAGGCACTGGTGTGACAACTCCAGCCAGGTGTGCCTTGAGATTGATATTAATTTCCACTAAACACCCCCGAACAAAGAAGGATTTTTTGCAGAGGCCTAAATCAGATGGCGGAATGGGATTACCTAACTTCAAACTCTATTACTGGGCGTGTAATTTACGTGCACTCTCATTTTGGCTCCAAGATCAATTGCCTACATGGGCATTTATTGAAGGTCAATGTTGTCCCCCAACATCGTTGTCAGCTTTAATCTTTTCCCCAGTGGCCTCAAGATATACCAAGTTGCCAAAGAATTCCATAGTCTCGCATTCTCTCAAAATGTGGCTCTCAATACGAAGGCATTTCGGTTGGCACCCGGGCTCTGTGCGCGCATCACAAAAATAAGCCATTAAGTGGAATTAGAATACTAGAAAATGTGAATACCCGCAGGCTTGAGGCTAATTTACCATGATGACCAATTAAAAACTCAAGACAGTGTGGTATGATCACGTTGCTTGTCACAGGCCAACCTACTGTTTTTGGCATCAGAACATAATATTTTGAATTCTTAACACACACACACACACACACACACACACACACACACACACACACACACACACACACACACACACACACACACACACACACACACACACACACACACACACACACACACACACACACACACACACACACACACACACACACACACACACACACACACACACACACACACACACACACAAGCTTGTAGAGGCTATTTTTTGCCATTGAGTGACATTGAAACTGGCTCAGGTGAACGCTGGAACTTGATTGGCTAAGAGGTAGATGTTTCACATCACAGCATGGCGTACGTATAGCGTACAGTGCATAAGCCCCCAGGACTAGATGCTAATCCTGTATGTACATTGGGCTTAGTAACCTGCACTTCAAGACTGCCTGTGTTGCCTCTAGCTTCTTAGCGCATTCAGACCTCATGCAGAAGACGAGATTCTACTAAATGCCTTATATAAATCCTGACAGTTTTCTGAATAACGTTATCCGTGGTGCTCAAAACCTTTGCATGTCAAGGACCCTCAGAATTATCTGTATTTGGACCGCAGACCACAATCTGAAAATATGTTGTTCCTTCCTACTAACTACGGGACCCACCGGCCAGAAGCAAATATTGGAGTTAGAAACGTTCACTGTGAAAGAATATATATTCAAAGATTTGCATACGATTTTTCTAAAATAGCTGATCTATTTTTCAACAGCTAAAGTATAAAATAATGGCTAATGTGCTGTATGGTTAAACGCTATGAAGTGACACAGATGCGTTCCCGGTCTAAATGGGTTAGTGATAAAACAAAGACAATGCCTCCTTGGCATGCAGAATGCATGCGCACCCAGTTTGAATGTATACCCCAGACTGTTTACTTGTCAGGATATGGAAAAGAGAACATCTGTTTCAAAGCATGCAATGTTGTTCTTTACTCGTCACCGAAGCTCTTTGTTAATATTCTTCCCATTTTCTCAATATTTATATAACCGGCAATTCTTTCTCCTTTTGTGGAAAGGGGATTTATTCACAGGGAAATTAATAGTTGAACAATATGTAGATTGAAGGTTTCTGCGTGACAGCAACGATATAAGGGCAATTGACAGACACACCACCCCCCAAATTTGTATACACAGACACAAATGCATTATAAATGCAAAATGCGTGGGCGAGCAAACACACACACACACACACACACACACACACACACGTGCATACAACATGCATGTACACGTACAGGCCTACAAATCCCACACCCACGCACACAGACACATGCAGTTTGCTCTGCACTTGTTTTGTTTTTGGAGCGAAAGAAACGGAGGAACTCCCTGTAGCCTGGAGGAGATATGGTGGGCAGAGCTTAGCATGAGTTCCTTGGCAAGAGATACAGTAGACCGTCTCTTGCCGAAATACATTTCCAGCTAATGGACACCATGGCAGGGCTATGTTTTGGAAACTGTATTTCGTGTTTTCGGGACCTATGCAGCATGTTATTTTAAGCTGTCGGTTTTGTTATTGCAAGAATCTGCAATAACTTTCATAAAGTAGCCTATGAGTTCACTTTCTACAACATGCAGTATAGCATCAGTCTCCAGGTATAGGTATATTTCCTTATTTATTCAGCGTTTGTATTTCTTTATACTGTATATTGATCTTTTGTGTGCATTTTAAACCATTTTTCTTCCCACTCCCAGTGGTTCCCAAAGAGATCCAAACTTTGTGTTGATCATTATATCTGGAGTTCTGGACCCAATGTATTATGTGACAGTGCTACTAAAGTTGCTTCTTTTATAGGGATTATAACACATTATGTAAACGTAAACTACTTCCCAATATTAAGATATGCATTTGCTGTACTGCACTGCCTTTAATCCATGTCTTGCTGTAGTTCCATAATAGTCGATTGTTGCGACCTACTACGAAAACCTGCTAAACCCGTCAGTTGTTCCATCCGTCACGCCACCATATATGGCCGTCAGACCCTCACGCCTCGTGACATGTCACACCGTCATATATGTCCGTCAGTCCGTCACGCCTTGTGACACGCTCCATATATGGCCGTCTCCATATATGAAGATCACGACACTGACCTCATCAAACCCTTGATAGCAATTCATGGAGAAGACTGGATCATCACCTAGATCTGCATATACTGTATGGAGCCGGCCAGCAACTCTAAATCCGACCTCAAACCCTTAGATCTCCATATATGGAGCTGACCTGTTCTGACATTCCATATGTTGATCCCTCCCCACCCGTCCTTCCTCTTTGATGTCTCCCTTTTGACCGATACCTGTCCATTCAAACTCTAGACGGACCTGCCAAAAAGTTATTAGTGCAGCCGCGCCCGGCAGCCGGCGAAAACTAGTGTTTTCAACAGGCCCAAAAATTAAGGACCGGCCCTACCTGGGCCCTCATCAAACCCTGTATACTCAAGACACGCTCGCTATATGGCCAGAACTCATCAAACCCTGTACACTCAAGACACTTCCCCCACTGCCACCCTTAGATCTCCATATAGGGAGCTGACCTGACATTCCATTATATTGATCTGACCTCATCAAACCCTGTACACTCAAGAGTAGGGGTGGGTCCAGAACCTCAAACCGGGTTGGGTTCCGGGTACCAAACCGCATACCGGGTACCCATTCAAATGATTACGGTTCTCCCTATCGGCTCCTACAGATATATTTATTCATCTTCTTCCCTTTTTATCCTATCCTTGATGTTGTTTACAGTAAGATATATAGTATTTTGTTAAACATTTAACATAATTTAAGTTATTTTATAACATTTTGGAACCGAAATAGGGAACCGTGTAGCAATAAACTACTAATAACTCATAAAAATCCTAACGATACCCATCTCTACTCAAGACACGCTCCTGATTGCCAGTACAGAATTCATTCCACATGTTGATCTGACCCTCCATGGCAAGCACCAGCGCTCGCCCAGCAGTCTGCCGCCACCCAGGCGGATGCGTGCCTCAGGGCGTCTTACTGGTACATTGTAATATTTTAAATATATGCTATATAATAATATGCTATATAATAGGTTCTCTCTTGAGAATGAGACCTCAGGTCCCAATGAAATTACCTGTGTGGTGTGTATCATCATCTTTTTCTTTCAGCAAATTCCCATCGGGGTCGCCACAGCAAATCATCCATTTCCATCTGCTTCCGTTTTCTGTGACTTCCTCTGTGACATCTGTATGTCGTCTCTCGCCTGTATGAATAAAAGGTTAAACGTTTTAGATTGATTCTTCATAGCCTCCATTTTTCATAATGTAATATTTTTTATTATACAAGAATACAAATAAATGACAATATATTTGAAACAACAGCAGACACAACTCCCTAGATGAACCAATTCAATCCTGTATGAATGGTAATTAAACCCATGTCATCCCACGGGGGAATTTCACATTTCCAGCTGAGTGCTTCTCAAGTGAGCGCGGTGACAAACACACACCTGGGACCTTCTGATTCCCAGGCCAGCTCTCTACTAATTCGACTATGGCCCCTTAGTAAGACCAGGGTCTTCTTTCTCACTTAGTTAGCCCTAAGAGAGCTTTTAGATCATTTTTTGCTGAATGTTCGCCACAGAATAGGGACGCTAAGGGTTCTTAACCATTGGTGTGCCCCATCTCTAAAAAAAAAAGCGCCTGTCCTTTCATCACTAGCTAAGCTGTATACCCACTGTCTTACTAGGTAGTCTTACTAGGACAATCCTATGTAACTAGTTTTTATTGCTCACCGTCAGGCAAGCAATAAAACAAAGTAAAAAAAAGAGTGATAGAAGAGAAGCACCATTTCTCTTTTCAGTGCGTTATTGGCTTATCTTGAGCATGAAGTGAAAGATCTGTATGCTGTTCTTGTACGTCTGTTTCAGTCCAAAGACAACCGACATTCTTTCACTCCTTTCCAACTTCGCTACCCTCCCCATCCCCATGTACTGCATTTCCAGGGGGCTACGTTCACCAGTTTTAAAATGTTCAAAACTTCCTTTGTTTTGTCGTTGTTGAAAAGAAGATTTGACTTTAGTACAGCTTACGTTTGTCTACACAAGCATGAACACTTTCAAAGGGCCATAGAGCCATATCCCATGCTTAGCCCCTTGACTAGCTTATGTAAGCTATATGACTACTTTACAGTACATGACTGCTGATTTTGGGAGAATTACGTTTTTCATCAATTCCAAACCGTCAGGTGATATACGTATTCACTGTACATTATAAGAATCTGCCAGATTGGTTGATTAAAATCTTAAAAGATGAAGTGCCGTGATTTCATGCGTTTGTGAGGTGACAGTACTTCGTTAGACCCCTTGGTGTGGTTGTTATGTGCAATGATGTCTTCCCTTTGTAGGGAATTTTCCTGGAGGCCGACACCTTGACAGTCAAACATGTCAATGATAAAAACAGTGATATAGTTTAGACATTACAATAATCATCCCCACCCCTAACCCCTCCCACTTTATCATACAACAGCTGTGGGTGCGGCTTCAGTTCAAGTGGATCACCACCCATCAGGAAAACCAGGCCCACTTAATGAACCTGTGGGCGTGTCCTCTTAAAAACATTTTAACAAAAATGAATACTGTACAATTGTTTTGAATATAATAATACCTGATGATCATGTTTCAGAGTGAAAATCACGGCACCTCATCTTTAATTGACTGACATAAACACTAAAGCCTGAGTTCATGTCCATTGCCGCTGCCCAAGACAGTGTGTGTGTGTGTGTGTGTGTGTGTGTGTGTGTGTGTGTGTGTGTGTGTGTGTGTGTGTGTGTGTGTGTGTGTGTGTGTGTGTTCGTTCGTTCGTTCGTGTCTTATCAACACAAGTTGTGAGATTGTCATCAGTCCCTAGTTGATGTCATGATTTCAATGTTTTTGAAAGGCTTAATTGTTCCAAACTCCTTGAAAGGTTAAGCAAATTAGTGAGCTCACGCTTTTCTTTCATACATAAAGTGTTCATTAAATTAGTTTAAAAAAAAAGTGTTAATGAAAATTATGCCTCTACCAGTCAGCTGTACATCACTATATTATTACATTGGTGGAGGCTCACTGATAGCTATACGTAACTGTACAACCGAGCCGTCAAAAATAGTGAGAGAATGAACGGAGCTGAACGCCATTCGCTCCATCGGCTGTTAATTGTATTATGCCAAGATCAAACGGGATGAATAAGAACAGCAGAGGTCTTTAGTCTATACAGTCTACCTGAAGACAAACAGTATAGAGCAGGAGTCAGCAGAACTCAAGGTGGGAAATGGCAAGATAAGCCCTGGGCTTGCTTCCGCTGTCATTAGCAAAACAGGCACACTCATTCATAGACTAATGATATGCCGCATGATCCATCTCTGGCACTGCTTTTACCAGACCACGCTAAGTATGAAATATCAAATTACCTCTCTCGTGGTTGCCCAAATGAATAGTTTGGTGTCAACCTAAGTGTTCTGACCATTTGTAAAAGCCTGTGGTTCGTGTCACATCTACTATAGGCTAACCATGCCACCGTGCCGAACTCTGGAGGGCATTCCAAAGACATCGATCTATTTTCACCGTCGAGGGACTGCATGAGGCAGGGTTAGAGTCAAGTTTCTCAATACCTCCAGGGGTTGTGGAAACACAATCATCTACCGGAGTGATCACACTCCCACTCCCACCAGTTATATGCAAATGAGTTACATAAATGTTTCTAAATGTGAGTACACTTCCCCTAGAAAAACTATTTTATAGCAGTGTGGCACAGCACAATGCCTGTTAGTGTCAGATCATTGTGAACACTAAGTGATCACAATGCATATTCTGGGAAAAGGGTAATTAATCTTTAATGCTTCTTATTGAAAAACAACCCAACGGACAAAGAGCTACGGTAGATGTGAAGAATCATTGTTTATTTTTAAATGTTTATCTGTATCTTTTGTGCAACACAAAAAAAATGGATTAATGTACTTTATGTCAAAATATGGAGATGTTTAGTAAAAATAAATAAAAACATTGTTATCTTCTGAATCCTTGATTTGGTATTCCATTTGATCCATTCCGTGGTTAAGTAAGATAAGTATGCAAAGTGCTGCAGTGCTTGGACTATAAACATTGCAAAAACAGAAGCAGCGAGACCACTTTGCCATGCAAAAGATAGCTGTAATGTCCTCAAATAAGCATATTTTTTACATTTTGTCTAGTAGGCAGACAACAACAAATGGCAAGAACTCTTACAGACTACTCAGCGGGGCATTTAGAGTACAAAACTCAGGCATAAATGATTGCTGCCTGGGGAAGGGTTTTGTAAAAAAAAACAAAAGTGTATTTGAACATTTTGAAGGCATTAAAAGTTAAACTGTTGTTTTTGAGTCGTGCAACCACTCCAAGGAACAGCAATGTCCCTATGTCCTAACGTAACTATGTCCCTATGTTTAGAGTACCTCATAGACCCCCATTCACATTCGACATCTCGGCCCCTTTCCCACCAGTTGATTCCCAATGGGAACAACCGGTTCAGTTCTTTTTGGTTCTACCGTTCTTACTCCATGAGCCAGAGCTCCAAAGTTGGAACGTTAATTAGGAAATGGCAAAACCATATCTATATTAGATTGCCAACACCATGACACTTCCCCAATTCAGTACTTACACGAAGACAATGATTTATTAGATTACAAATTTCACTTTTTTCAATATGCAAATGAAGCATTACAGTATGTAGGAACATAATATGCAAAACAATCACAGATATGAAAAGGCTACTACTGTGGAAGGGTTACCATTACTAATGTACTTGTATTGATCCTATTAACAATTTAATATAAGTCTAGTTTTCACCCAGAACACAATAGTTCCACCTTAGAGAACTTTGGATCCTACCTAAACTGCAATATGCAATGCAATATCTACAGTAGCTCATCTCACTTTGAAACACCTGGAAAGTAAGGTGGCATACGCCAGATTACTTTTTATCGACTTCAGCTCGGCTTTTAACACCATACATCCAGATATTCTGTTGCGTAAATTAGCTCAGTTAAATGTGAACCCCTTTATAATTAAATGGTATTTTTCTTTTCTCTCTAATAGACCACAGAGGATGAGATTTAACTCGGTGCTCTCAGAGGAGACACTGAGTAGTACAGGGGTGCCTCAAGGAACAGTCAGTTCCTCTTTTCTGTTTACCTTGTATACGGACGACTGTTTTAGCTCACATCCAAATCAATTTATTATCAAGTTCTCCGATGACACTGTGATACTTAGTCTGCTCAAGAGTGATAATAACATCCTCAGCCATACAGAGGGAGTAGACAAGTTTATAGAGTGGTGTGATCTACACCATCTGAAAATAAATGTAAACAAAACAGAGGAGGTCATAGTAGACCCCAGGTCCATAGGAGACCACAGTATAATTAGTGTCCATGACCATAACATCAAACAGGTCCCCTCATATAAATATCTGGGAGTACAGATCGATGAGGACCTGAGCTGGCACACGCATGTTACAACACTGTGTTCTAAGATACACCAACGTCTACACTTTCTCAGAAGACTTAGACTTTTTGGAGTCAGTAGAAATATCATGTTGACCTTTTACAGAGCTAGTATAGAGTCAATCCTAAGATATATCCAGCTGGTTTGGCAATCTAACTGTGAAATACAAGTCTCAAGTAAATAGGCTAGCAAACATGGCTGGGAAGATCATGGGCATGTCCACCCCACCCATCACTCCCCAGACCATCTTTGAACAAGCAGTGGTGAGACAGGCTCGGAATATTGTATCTGACCCCTTGCATGTACTGCACCGAGAGTACGAGCTAATGCCATCAGGTAGGAGGTATAGAACTCCACGATGTGTATATAATAGATTCAAACACTCTTTTGTTCCCCTGTCAACTAAAATGCTCAATCAGGGATTGACGAATGCACTTTAATGACTATAGTTGCACTTTATCAAGGGAATGTGTGCAATATCTCTTTTTTGTGTATGTGGGTGTTTCATGGTGTTTTTTCTTTTCGTATGTGAACATGTCTGTTATTTGTATGCAGCTGTGACTCTGTCTCCAAGACAAATTTCTCCCAAGGGAGACAAATAAAGATTAACCTTAACCTTAAACTACTGCGCTGAAACTGACACAGAGGCAGTTATAGCGGACCCCCGCAGATAATAACAATCAGCAGGTAATTAATTGATTTAATCAATTCTTGTTTTTTGCATGGTACCGTGGTGATCCATTTCTGCGTTGGATTTCTGCTTCCTTTAGTACTTTTTTGTGTTGAACATAAAATAATTAGGTTGAAGAATCTTGGGAAGGATGAAGAACATTAATCTAGTTTTTCACTGAATTTTACATGGTCTCATTATTTAAAACCATCATCATCATCATCATTATCATCATTATATACACGCCAGTACAAAATGGGTGCATCATTCCATGAATGGGATTAATAACAAATAAATCCTCACACACCGGAATCTCAATACTGAACAAAGAAAAACGGCAAAGATACAGATGAGGCACATCTCCTCACAGACTCCTCTGAGACATGTTAAACTCATGAGATGTGAAAGTATTAAACATTTAGTTGTAATATCCTGAGTGTTAATTAAAATCTGAATTAGATTAGCAGTCAAAACTTGTAGGCGCAGCCTCTCCAATGAGCAGTGCTCCCTGGCTCCAAGGTACAACAAGATTAGGTGCTTTTTTTTAAATTGCAGGACAGGTAATTCAGCATTCTTACCAACTAGAATTTAGCGTTCATACTTTTCCACAGGTGACTTTGTTTCCCATACTTTTTCACGTGCCGTGACAGAATTTCATCCACACTCGTAGTATACTGGGATATAACTTGATCTTTTACAAAATAGTATAACCAAAATGTTTTGGCATGTAGCTGTCATCGGGGATAAAAGACAGTACACATACTGTAGGTAATAACAGGTGTTTGTGAACATCCATTACGAAATCAAATAAAACAAAGGCATGTATGTATGCCTTTTGCACAATTGCACATTTCGAAAACGGCCAGTCATTTTCATTGGATACACTGTCCTCTCTCTCTCTCTCTGTAGTCTTTTGCTGCGTGGAAGTGAATGTGTGCATGCTTGTGCCAGTCTGTTTACATTATGTAACATGTATGTATCTAGGTAGCCCACTAGCGTGTGCAATTTGGGAACAAGTGATGAGCTATTCCGACCACCTCAGCTTGCCTCCTTCTCAGACTGCGCGTCAGACTGCCACAACACTTCGTTCGCTTCCTGCGTTCACACGTCTTACTTGTCTACCAGTCCCTTCCTAACATTTTTCTGGGAGTGTTTTACTCATTGCTGGCTGTCTGAATACCTATACCAATAAATAAATAAAAAACAAAGTCATTAAAATGTTGACATATTATTGCTTATAGCAGCTTTAAAGGTGACCATTGTGGGTCACCAGTGGGTCTTTGAATTTGTGGCCAGCTCCCTGACACCCACAAGCGTTCATACAGTACTGTACATTCCCCGCAAATCTCCTCCATAACCTCACGTCACCAGCCTGGTCTCCATTTATTGCTCAGAGCTTGAATCCAGAGCCTGCCTACTGTATCCGCCGGTAATTTGCACACATTAACACAGACCTGCATGTCTGTGTTCGCTAGACCTGCAACAAATTGATCCCAGTCTACTGAACCAAGGAAGCAATTCCATTTTGTAACCCCTCTTGTTTGGTCCTCCTCATTCGTTACGGAACTGTCAGTCTGGAAAGATATGGACCGATACAGTATGCCACTCACTGAGTGAGAACTTGGGAGGCAGCTTTTCACAGATTGACATCCATTTGACCGGATGAAGGTCTGGCTATGGATTCTTATTGACAGTCAAACATTCAGTGCACTCGAGTTGCGTCAAGTTAGAAGAATAACATATATAAAACTCACTTAAAGCAGAGTACTCCACACTGTACTATAGGCAATTAGGTTTTGCCTGGGGCCAAGTTCTGTCCAGGACCATTTTTGTGGGGCCCGGTCACAAAACGTCAACTTATATAATATCTCAACATTAAAAGACTAAACATTAAAGACAAGCTTTACACCGATGCCATGCTCTCCCTGCACTGTCGGCCTCCTCATGCTCTCTCTCTCTCTCTCTCTGCATTAGGCCTACTTTGAATAGTGATCGGCATTGGGGTGGGGGGGTTGGCACTGTGGCACAGTTGGGTCACCACCACCACACACCCGGAGAGGCAGAGATGGATCAAAATAAAATGCATGTGGCATTGTGGCATAATCAACTGTAGCTGATTTGTTTCTTTTTCATTACAAATCATTAGAATTTTAAATATAACTACCTCTTCTGCCTGAAGTAGGCTACAAATTATACATAAAGCATGAGATTCATATAGTTTGCAGATCTAAAAGCTCACAAAGACGGGCGGCATGAGTTAGGGCCGATTCATACTCCTATTTTAGAGCGCTGTAGAGCCTACAATTTGACGTCATTTGAGTTTCGGGGGGGCGCGTATCGTCCTAAACTCGGCTCTTCGGTGCTACTGAAATTTTCTGACGAGCCGAAATCATTTCGGCACTACAGCGCCGAAACAGACATTCAGACATTCAGTGTGCAACACCGCTGAATGGCAGAGAATTGCTCGTTAATAGAATGATTGCACTGCTGCCTTGTGCATGAAAAGACTGCGCTAAACATTTTGCCACAGTGCCACACATTTTGAAACACTGAAAACAGGCCGTTTATAGTGGAATGTGGACAGTAAACGATGTGTTTATCCTACCTGGGGTCTCTTATATTAATGCCAAGCCGCTTTGAAGTTACACAAAGGCTTTGCCGTGCCCGTGACATTTTGGCTGCTTGCTTGCAAAGAATATAATTTAGAGAACAAGTTGAAGGCAGCATGGATAGCAGTCATATCACCTTCAGAATGTTACATTTCCACCCAAAAGACGAAGCACTTTGACGAGGTCCATGTGAGCTGTGCACTGCAGGCCATTGTTCGCTCTGCGCGCCTCAAAGTTTAATAATATTATATTATTATAATAATATTATCTATTTGGACATTATAGCCATAATAGCGTATATGTCGGACTGTCATAATTCTCAAAATAATTTCGCGGGCCAGAAATAATTTCTGAGGGGCCGGTTTTGGCCCACGGGCCGCCTTTTGCCGACCCCTGCTGACAGTGTACCCCATACCAGTTAAAAACAATAGACTGTAAAAGACATGTCAAGGTGAATACAATCAAATCAGTCCGATCAGTTAACCCATTCTGGACGGGAACGCCAAGTGCTATGAGCCTGTAGATCTGCTATTTTTGAAAAATCTGGTGAGGTCCCTGGAATGACATATTTTCAGTTGGGGGGGGGGGGGGGGGGGGATCGACGGCCAATTACATATATTTTTGGGGGTCCTTGACATGAAAATGTTTAAGAATGACCGACATAGAATCATGGGTTTTTCCGAAAACTGTCAGGATTTAGAAGACATTTTGTAGAATCGAGCTCAGGTCTAAATGGAACATTGGGTGAACAGACAGTTTACATCTTCCCTTCCCAAAGTCTGCAAACACTAACAGACAGAGAAAGTCAAAGTCTCAACAACCAGCTTGGCCTCCTGCTATTGCCCTTCAGCCACTCTCAAACAGTGAGTAAAAAATAATAATAAATAAATGATCTATAAATCAATACATTATTTAGACTATTGTGGTATGCAGCTGGAGACAGTGTGGTCAGGATCTGTTTTCCAGGCCATGACAAGTCACAGAGGGTTCTACAACAGAGGAAGAAGAGGCCGAGCTAGCTTCTTATTTTCAGGTCAGCTGCTCAACCTCTCTGAAATGACTTTTCCCAACCGTTGAATGTCTTCTTTTAGGAGAGAGCTGCTGTCAGTCGGAAGCAAATGCCCATGTTTTCATACTGCTGTCCCGATGGTTTTGTTTGTGATTTTTACCACTTTCAATCTGGCATCCCTATTTTGGGCATTTTGCCAAAAATGGTATTAATATACAGGCCAGGCCTACATACTGGACGTATACTACTTGTATACAGTATACTGCATAAGCTGCGTACGTGCGTGCGTGCATGCACACACACACGCAAGACACTCTAGACCTCCATTATATGACCTCCACTTAGACCCCCATATATGGAGCTGACCTGTTCTGACATTCCTATTATGTTGATCTGACCTCATCAAACCCTGTACACTCAAGACACACTCCATATAATGGCCAGTACAGAATTCATTCCATATGTTGATCTGACCCCCCCCCCCCATGCCAAAGCGCCAGCGCTCGCCCAGCAGTCTGCCGTCACCCACGCGGATGTGTGCACGCGACCTCGCCTCTCGCCCTCAGGGCGTCTTACTTATTATACTCCTACAGATTTTGTCCAAACATCACGCAAATCAGTACACAGTATGTCTATAGAGCGTCGCAGTCCCACCCCCTCGAAATGCAGTACAGTACAGACTACATAGTCCGACAACCAATAGTCCGACAACCAATACTCAGACAGCCAATAGTCAGACAGCCAATAGTCAGACAGCCAATAGTCAGACAGCCAATAGAGAACCAACAGTCCCACTATTCCAACAGTGCCACTATTCCAATAGTCCGACAACCAATAGTCCATAATACAAATCAATATTGCTGGCCTACAATAACCTAGCTGACCTGGCAGAGACCCATGTTCCGTGGCATTGTTTCTTGTGGCATGTAGAAGAGTATTTTTGTCAGTAGTTCGTGTACAGAGAGGAAGAAAAAGTATTTTTATTCCCCAAGTCTGTTTGATGAGAGCCGTTAGTTGAAACTCAATTTTAGCCCACAAAAAAAAAATTGCGTTTAAAAATGTCAAAGTAAAAAAGTATAGTGACTGATATAAATCACCAGTTATTTTCCATTAAAAAAAAAAAGAAGTGTGGAAGGTAACGGGCAATTAATTTCTTCCCACTCTATTTACTTGCCATTTACCCTGTCAATTTTGTGGGTCCATGCACTTTTTATTCTTGCATTTTGCAAGCTTCGGATGAAAGTGTCTGCTAAATGCCTGAATTGATGTTATCATTCTCATAATAAGTGAGCTCAACAGTATTTCAGTATCTGAAAAAAAAAAAGAAAAAAAGAAGCTTAATACTTTGGAATAAAATACAAACGGAATGCTGCTGCATCATTACCATACTGTATATGAGAATGGATTATATCAGTTAGATGTTGATCTATGATGTGATGTTTCACTTTGTAAAACTCAGGCTCTTTCTTCCCATCTTTCTGAAAGTCCTTTTTTATTAGGAGTGACCCCTTTTTTCTCCCAATTTAGGACAAGACCAAAATGTACATGAATAAGTTATGAATTAACTGAATGCTGATATACAGTACAAGTATAGATACAGATACAAGTATCTGCTATATTTCACTATATATTTTATATTTTTTTCCCCTAACTTTCAATTTATTTACTGTATATAAAAATATGTACTTTTGAGTACTTTGAATACTCAAGCATATTTAAAAGAAAGTACTCCAACTCAAGTAAAATTTGACGGAGAAACTTTCACTTGAATTGACCAGAAGTTTAATAGAGAAGTATCTATACTTTGCTGGGGCTGAGAGTACTTTGTCCAGGCTACAAAAAGTATAGCAGACATTTTGTTAAGGACATTACTCAATAATGCAGAGAAGGTTTCCAACGATAGTGCCTATCAAATACAAACAGGTAGCCCATGGGGAATATAGATGTGTCTGATGGAAACCTTGAAAATAAATCTTCCTGAATAGTTTAGTCAATTGTCTCTTAATCCATTTAGACCGGAGGTCGATTCTACAAATGCCTTCTAAAATGTTTCCATGTCACTCGTTCTCAAACATTTTCATGTCAAGGACTCCCAGAATTATATGTATTTGGCCGCAGATGCCCATTTGAAATATGTTGCCCATCTGAAGATTTGAGTTAAAAATATTCACTGTGACTCAATATTTGTGGCACATTTTCACGATTTTTCCAAAAATAGCTAAAGAATAACATAATGCTTAAATCATCTTTATAGTTATACTATAGTGCTCAGTGTGAATGGCACTTTAGAGTTGGAAATAATACAATTGGAAAAAAAGAGAGGTATGACTGCAGATTTTAAAATCAAAGACTTTCTTATGCTTAATTTATACTGTCATTATAACAGTTATAACAGGGTTATTTTCAGCGTGCTAGTCCGCTTTATATTTGCTTGTTCAATGATCTTCCATGCAGACATTTTTTGACAGGATTGGGTGGCGCAGTGGTAAAGTGTCTGCCCGCGGAGGTTGTCGGTTCAGATCCATCGTGGTGCATCCGGCATGTCCCACCAACCTTTTGTTGCTTGTATCCGTTATGAGGAATAAATCAAGCCTTGTTGATTCTCTACAGCTACGGCTGGAGTCATTTTGCTCTTATTATTTCCGGTAGCATCTCCATGCACCGGCAGGCGAACTCAACCTCAGCTATAATGTGTGAAACGGAAGTCAGATCAAGATCTGTATTTGTTGGAAAGACTCGGTTGAATGCCAACTGAATTACCTCGAAGCGCTTCCCCCTTTCTCAGAGCACTCGGGATCGGTACAAAGATCCAGCACATAATACATGTGCTCTTGTGGCAGGACAACACCAGCGAGACCAGACCAGAGAACTGTAGATCTGCCACAACAGTGGAACAAATGTAATTTACTCTCTTTCAGCCCCAGGGTGATGTATATAATATATATATATATATATATATATATATATATATGTGCCGTTGCACAAGCGAGAGAATGTAGTAGCAGCCGGGAAGAACGTATGCTTATCGGTGTTACATAAGCACACAGATGAGCCCACTATTGTCGCAGAACTGAGGGCCATACAGAGTATGCCATGCTGGAAGCGTGGCCTCGTGGGAGCCTTGTACATTACACAGTTGCCAACAAATGGGAGGAATGTACAGCATTGCATGAAATCGTACACCATGCTACATATAAATAAATGAACGGTCTATATACAACAGTAAACGATAGTGCTTCAGGTCACTTAATGGTTCAGGGGGGTTAAAGCACATACGAGTCACTCTTTCCTTTAATTAGCCACTGCATTATGATAATAATTATGACCACATCGCAACAATCTCTGTTCCCTTATTTACCACCCGAGGCTGGCGGACGTGGTGGGTTTTAAAAATGTTCCCCCGATTTCCCCCTCACGTGTTCTGGCGGTGTAAGAATCTATTGTGATACCAATAAGCCGGTTGCATTATTTATTTTGAGAAATATTTAATTATAATTATTTGAATTAGTATAAAATGTACCTATAGCTCATCTGTGATCACCATGCAAGTTACCATTTTGAGGTATTTGTACTTTTACTTTACTTGAGTATTTCCAAATGGACCCGTTGTACACTGAGTTACATTTACTTTGATTTTACAATATAAATTGGGGTCCCAGAGATACTTTGACAGGAAAAGAGTCGCTCACCGTATAGAAAATGGAAGTAAAAACTCCTTAGACTGAGACTTTATTTTATCATGCTCTTAAAGTGCTCTGTGCTCAAAGAGTGCAATTAAAAAGCAAACGTCTCGGTCCCAGGACCTTCGTCAGTGCTTCGTCAGACATTCGTCAGTCCCAGAGATAGAAATGCCATTAAATTTGTTGTATAATGTCTGTTTGTCTTAAAATAAAATAAATAAATAAATAAATGCCATTAAATGAGGGTCCGTAGCCTATAATTCAGGTCAAAGTGGGGTTGAAATGAAAATGGTTGAGAATCACGGCTAGATCCGTAAAAATATGTTCTCTTATGGGGGTCCCCTGGCATATCTTTTCAAATGGGGGTCTGCGGGCTCATTGGTGTCAATGTGGGGGTCCTCGACATGAAAAGGTTTGTGAACCACTGCCCTAAAGTATATGTATGTTCCAACACAAAAAACAGTGTACAACAATGAACACTGGCACTGACTGTGGGGGAATAATAAGCCACATAGTCTAGTGATTTCATCTATTGGAGTGTCGACTTCCCCCGGGAACATGCAGTAGGCTATTGCATGCTAGGTTGCCATACATTTCAACACCATTTCCAGTATTATGTATTGTATTATGTTTGTCATTTCACAGTGCAACGTTGCAGATAGGATCAGCCCAGCTTATTGCAGGTGAGGTTTTAAAGACCTTTCAACAATAATGAGCATATTACTAGTATAATGTCACGTCATGAAAGAGACAACCGTTTATGACAAATCTGAGTCCTTCCAACTAAGTATTCCTGCCTGAGCAGGGGGAAAACATTAAATCAGCATGTCAAAGAGAACATCAAGAACAAAAATGAAGATATCTACATACTGTAGTATGATCAGTACGTAGATGCAGTACAGTATGTAGCCTACATGAGGTTAAGCATAAGTGGTAACACATTTAAAAACAACAAAAAACACAATTACAGGTCTGTAACTCTGAGTGTTCAATCATGACCATAAAACAATTGATTCTGTGTCAAAACATATTTGAATATTAAATGATATGATATACTACAGTATATAATACCATTATTTTTGTCATGAGGCTTGGTTCCAGGCTTAAAATAATTAATATAAATATTTAGTTGACCGGGGTCGGCTCTGTACTTGATCCGCTCTTTTTTGCCCCTTAACCCATTTAGACCCGAGTTAAAAACATTCACTTTGAAAGAATATATATTCAAAGATTTGCGCCACATTTTTAAGATTTTTCAAAAAATAGCAGACCTACAAGCTCGTAGCTGGATATTGTCTGTGATTTTGGATATTGTACTATTGGCATAAGTGTTATATAGAGCTTAAAACAAACCACAACTGGACCATTGACATTAGGGAATATTTTTTCCTTGAAAACAATGTCTGAATTGGAAAGTCTTATATTTGTTTTATAAAGTAAAGTAAAGTAACAATATTAACTAGTTACTTTCATAATTTAGTAACTAGTAAAGTAATTACTTACTTTTTCAGACTAGTAACTATAACTAAACTTGAACAACACTGGTTAAAACGCAAAACATATATTATACACCACCCTGCAACTACGAGACTGAACAGAGTCACCAATGCAGCGAAAGTCAATACACACAGATGGTGTTTTCGTGCTCTGTGCCTCGCGTTGACGCTCGAAATAGAACCGAGCTCTGAGAGACGTGTCAACAGGTTTTGACGCACTCACCTGACTGACACCTCTTGCAATTTGATTGCAGCCGTTTAAAAAAAAAGCAATGGGAGCATTTCTCGACGCAAGCATCCGATGCCGTCTATCCGTTAGGGATCACACAGTGCCTTTCATGGCATGCTGGTGTGAGGCTTAACCCATTCTGACAGGGAACCCATTTTGGTGTTAGCATCATGTTATGCTTTAGCTATTGAAAAATAGCAGATCTACAAGCTCATAGCGCGCCACCGAGTGGCGCGCTACGAGCTTGTAGGTCTGCTATTTTTTGAAAAATTGAAGAACGACTGACATTTTTTAGAATCTGATCTCGGGTCAGAATGGGTTAATCAGACCAGTGTGTGTCCTAGTGGAAACCTCGTATGAATCTGATCTCAGGTCAGAATGGGTTAAGAGAACCTGCATCTGGTAGATAGATACTGTAAGGCATTCGTCTGCAGTCATTTGTGAGCTTCGCAGTCTTTGTTAGATTCTCACCCTCAGAAGGTCTTCTGAAACACTATGAGCCTCAGCCTATTACCTTGTGTTTTACCGTAGAATACTTAACCCCTGCTATAAGCTCATTTGAGAGCACCAGGCTCCAGAACTTCGGTGGGGAACAGTGTGGAACACTTTGCCGTCTGTCTGTCTGTCTGTCTGTCTGTCTGTCTGTCTGTACCCCCGCTTGCCTAGTCTCGCGTTACCAGACGCAATTTCCAAATGCTTTCGTCATACAGTCTGGAGAAACGGAAGAGCCGTCATGAGTCAAATATAAAGCAGAAGTGGAGACTCCTCGCCACTTCCGTTTCGTCTTTACAGTCGCGCAAATGTATCCCAACATAATAGAAATCATCTGAGCATATATAGCTTGTTGCTTAGCAGAAAAGGACTGAATGAGCTCTAAAAGATATTTTAAAAGATATTTCCGTGAACACTAGAAATGGCAGCTTCCTTACTCGGATTTCGGGAGCTGTAGTACGTATAGTTGTCTGGCTGCACGAGACTACCACTTGCCCGCCCATCCAGTACAACTTTATTGAAACGTCATAGAACTGTCCAGTACAAAGACAGCCTGAATGAGTTTCAGTATGTTGTGCACAATCTTTAGTCCAAGGTCATTTTTTTGTATACCGGTAAAAACAGTATATAATGTTTCACTGGTCTGACTACCAAGGTTTAAAGAAGCTTCATAGGGGTCTCGGTACAAAGTTAACACAAACAAGTTCATGTTTCAGGATCATTCTGCACATTCAAACCAAGTAATACCATAATGGTCCTCTCGATTGTCATGGTTAACATACAATGCACCCATGGCGCTCTTGTTTTTACTGCTTTATAAGGAGTTCTAGCACATTATAAACTTGTTTTTTGTTTTATACAGTACACATGTGAATGTCAAAACTTTTGTTTTTTTAAAGAAATGTATGTGATAAAGATTCCCCTAAAAGCATTTTTACATAATTACAACAAAACCAGGACATTTTATGAACCATACAAAGGGAGAAAAATATACCTGCCGTTATCTTTCACTGAAAGCTCTTCTCACTAAGATTTCCTTGGACTGCGATGTGCTTTGTCTGCATTTTTCCTGATTTAGGCCTAGCTTATCCTTAGCTTATAGAGATGTCAGCACAAAAAAAAAAGGGAAAAAAGAAATTAATAACACAAGGCTCTTAATTCATTACCAAATGTAAACTTTGCAGATGAGAGCAAGACAGGCTTGGGGGTAAATGGGGGGGGTATATTCTACTCAACTAATTACTCTGTAAATTCAACTCCCCTTGGGAAAAAGTATTAAGCAAACTGAACTATTTCTGTGTGCATTGATTACATTTAGCTACTCGACTCAATGGTTATAATTTGCCTCATTTTAAATGCCACTTAGTAAATGCAGTATGTATGCAGTACGCGGAGCAAGACCGAAATGCACATCTTATTTGACGAAAAGAATGTCCCAACTAACAACTAAATAATGTCACAAGAGAGACAACAGGACAAAAACAACTGCGGGAAGAAATTATCAGTCAACAAGTCATGCCCCATATTGCTCTTTTCCTTAAAGGGACACTTCACCCTTTTTGCAAAAAAATATATGTTAATGACATTTAGAAGCTTTAGAACACTTTCCTGGGGGTATTTATGTGTGTAATATGTGGTTTTAGATATTTTAGATTGTAGCAGTGAGCCTGTTGTCTCTGATGTCATGGACACTGGGCTCACTTCCTTCCTGGACTACATGTTGTCTCAGTAAGACAGCTCTCCCCCCTATCCACAAGGATGAGCAGTGCACCAAAGAATTATGGGAATTGTAGTCCAGGAAGGTAGTGAGACCAGTGTCCATGACATCAGAGACAACAGGCCCACTGCTACAATCTAAAACATCTAAAACCACATATTACACACACAAATACCCCCAGGAAAGTGATCTAAAGCTTCTAAACGTCATTAACATATATTTTTTTGCAAAAAGGGGTGAAGTGTCCCTTTAAGTAAACCTGCAGTATGTGTCATCACTGTCATAATCAAAAACAAGTTGTCAAAAAGATTGCCGCATTCTTAAGCACATCTTCAGTTCTTCACCCTTATGATGTATGACCATGTGGCAAATGCTCAGCCCGCATGGAGAAGGGGGGGGGAGAAGAAGTGTGCTGCTCTGCTGATAGCTTTATCGCTGAGCTACTGCTACTGTAGACACAAAGGGGGGAAATATTCAGCTCCCAGGCGGAGATAACTGCACTAATAAAACCCATTGATGGCAGGCTGTCACTCTGCCAGAGTAGCAGGGTGACATAACTGAGGAACAAATATCCTGCTGAAGAGGATGATTTAACCCATTTAGACCTGACATTTTTTTTTTAAATATCAGTTCAAATTGTCCGAAATACCTGTATGTTTCTATCAGTGCCGATCGGTTCTCAATATTTCATGTCAAGGACCCCCAAACATTATATGCAAAAGGCCGCCGACCCCCCCCCCATCTGAAAATATGTTGTTTCAGACCCCAGGAGCAAAAATAGCAGATCTGATTTTTCAGAAGCTTAAAGTGTAACATAATGAGGTTCCCGCCCAGAATGATTTAACATGCTTCACAGAGCAGAGCATACTGGCCCGCCACCGCGTGCTCCAGCCACCGTTACAGATCCCCAGCCAGCCCCACAGCAGTGCTTGTCAAGGTGGGGCCAGGGGACCGCCCAACGGTCGCCGAGCGGGTTTCAGAGGGTCCCCGACAAGAATAAGGGCGCGGCCGCTGACCCTCCCATTTAGCCAAAATGGTCTCGAATCTGTTTTTTGAAAAATGTGGAATGATTTTTTTTCACCTTGGCACAATACCAAAATGTTTTCAATAGGGGTCCGAGACCAAATTCATATCAATTTGGGGGTCCTTGGCATGAAAAGCTTGAGAACAACTGGCCTATACAGTAATAACAGCAATAACAATAATAATAGATTTGATTCATAACGCACTTTACATTCGTTGGAATTTCAAAGTGCTACAGTGAGCAAATGAGAAAGACAAAAACATAAGAAAGGAAAGTCTTCCTCTCTTCTTAACCCATTCTGACCGGGAACCCATTTTGGGTGTTAGCATCATTATGATGCTATGATGCTATGCTTTAGCTATTGAAAAATAGCAGATCTACAAGCTCATAGCGCGCCACCGAGTGGCGCGCTACGAGCTTGTAGGTCTGCTATTTTTGAAAGATCGAAGAGCGACTGACATTTTTAGAATCTGATCTCAGGTCAGAATGGGTTCATCAGAACGATGTGTGTGCAGTGGAAACCTCGTGCGAATCTGATCTCAGGTCAGAATGGGTTAAATGAGTCAACAAACAGACTGTGGTGCTCGCAGGTGGGCGGGGAGCAGGGCGCCGTGTTCCACAGTTCGGGGGCGACCGAGCAGAATTAAGGCCCGGTCACCCATGGTGCGCACGTCGTTGGTCTTAATGGGTTTGAGGCGGTTAGTGTTTGAGGAGCGGAGGGAGGGAGGGAGCAGGGTGGAGGGTTGAAGGGTGACTTAATTCTTTGAGGTAGGAGGGAGCGTTGCCGTGGATCATGGATGCAATGGTGGGTTAGCAGGGAGATGGTGTATTCGGTCCGAAATGAGACAGGGAAACCTTTTGAAAGGCTCTTGCTATAGGGATTCTGATGAGAAGTGCGTTACGACCTGGACAGTATGAGCATCAGATCAAACCGTCCACTTTACTATGCCTCATTTAAAACTTGCAAAACGGTTGGCTGACAAAGTATAGATCAGGATTTTTTCCGTCTCACAAGAGAGGGCGTTTCAATGTCAACTGAAGAGCCCATCAACTGTCCATTCTGTCACTGCCGCCCACACCGCCACCGCAACCCCCCCCCCCATCAACCCCATCACCCCTTCACTCATCACAGCCTCTTAAAACCATGTTAAGAGGCTTAAGAGAGCCTCGGGGCCCCCCATCACTTTACCACCCACCCACAGTCCACACACACACCTTAAAAATATTTTAAAAAAACATATTAAATTGTTGAATTGAGATGTGATCCTTCTATATATTCTTCCACAAATGTGTGAGTGAATTTGTCCATGGCGCAGAAAGGACCAGAGAGAGTGCGTTCGTTTGCACCTGATAATGGGCACAATGGGTAGGATAATGCTTAACCGGAGGGGCATGCACTCCCATCGTTCCCAATCCCAACAGGCATCGGCCTAGCAAAAAAAAACAAAAACAAATCAAACATATCAGTCTTCCGTGTCCCAAAAGGAAATGCATTCAGTCTGACCAGAAACGGGGATAAAACATGTCCCCATCGGTTATGAATGAAGAATGCATGACTAGAGGGGGGGGGGGGGGGGGGGGGGGTGTAAAAAGCAGATGCATGAATTCCCAGCAGATAAAAAAAAAACCCTGCGGGCAAATAGATGTTTAGTGCTGCGGACCTGCGGTACATCGTCTGTACCCCCCAAAGGGCCCTGAATGACACAAAGGACGCCGCGGATGCGAGGTAAGTAAATGGTTTAGAGATGTGACGGACCATATACAGTACATCACTGTCTAGTCACAGCGTCCCCCATAAACATATTTAATATAAGTACACAGCCTTCTCCTGTTAATGGCTTTATTTTTTAGATGTAGCTTGTTTACATTTTCGCCCTAGTCATTAAAACGCTGATATAATCGAGTCAATGTTGGCAAAACATCATGGCGTATTTAATGAGACCAAGGACAATTTAATTTAGTAAATAAAATAGAACCTTTTATCGCATGGGGGCTATTTTCCAATGAATAAATAGGCTACATTAAAAGTTAACACAATGATAAATGAACTGTTAAAAGCATGTTTCTATACCATACTGAAATTAATGTCATCCAAGCAACACGGTATACTTTGGAGTAATGCCAAGTAGACAGAGTTCTAGTCAGCTATTTTCGGCAAACATTTGCCCCAGAAAAAAAGATTACACTACAACAACGATACAACATAAGTTAACTGAAGGCACATCAACAATCAACAACAAGCATACCGGTAAATTAAAAACTAATTTAGAGTGGGCCTTTAGCTATAGTCTATAAAAAATATCTCATCACATGTCTGGTTCATCTTTCAACCACTGTTTTAATAGTCCTTTCTGAAGGCTGAGAATGTGGGGCTCACCCTTAGGGCAACTGGGAGACGGTGCCAGTCCGAACAACCTTTTCTTGAGGGTGGTCTGCCTGTGGTGGGCCTTCTGGAGTCTGACCTATAGTGCCACGGCCACTGTCCCTCTTCCTATGAATCAATTCCCTTAGGGGAAGGGAAGCCACTAGGCATTTGTAGATAAAATAGGCACTTTTGAAAAAGTTCTACATTGTTTCCCCCCCCCCCCCCAGAATGGTATTGCATGGTATATGAGTTGGGTTTCTAATCAATCACATTAATGTAACATAATGTGTTAAAACCACCATCAGACCCGTATAAAACAACGGTTCTTTCAGTTAGTTAAAATGATGGTAATAACTTAGCCCGACGCTCAGGCTGAATATACATTTAGTTTGACTTCATCGCCAGAAGAACATATTCTTTTAATGGGCATGGCTAGAGATTCAGGGGCTGGAGACAGGCCAATAATAACTGAAATAAGTCATTGCATGTTGTGCTCGAGAGTTTGCTTGGAGAAGACATGTACAGTATGCCGTTAGTGTACATTTGGAGTAACATAATGTCAAATCAAAGAACAGTGCTGTGAATAAATTGTTTACATACTGTAGGATGTACTGTATCTCGCACGGAGACTATAAGAGCCTGAGTTATATTGTGACTACTGCTGATTGTTCTATTGATGTCACACAGTACAGACAGACAGACAGACAGGCAGGCAGGCAGGCAGACAGACAGACAGACAGACAGACAGAGAGACAGGCAGGCAGGCAGACAGACAGACAGACAGGCAGGCAGGCAGACAGACAGACAGGCAGGCAGACAGACAGGCAGGCAGGCAGACAGACAGACAGGCAGGCAGGCAGACAGACACGCGCTTCACAATTAATTGAAAAAAGTTCGAGATCTAGATTCAGACACCTATGCAATCTCATTTTGTGAAGAATCGTGCAGCACTAGTTGGCTGTCCGATTCATTTAAGTTTTTTATTTCTCTATAAATATTGATGGGGAAAAAAATGAGAATTGTGTGAGAATCGTGATCTCAATTCTTCAAAAATTGAGATTCACATTTGAGCCAGAATCGTGCAGCACTAACAGACAGACCTCCGTTGAGCACATGTACGCTCCAGAGCCGGAAAGGGCGTCTACGTTTATAGGCCTATGCTTGCACAGATAACCATGGGCAGACAATGGCCTTCCTTGTAATTTGACGGTGCACACACACACACACACACACATACACGCACACGCACGAGTTGGGGAGAGCGGAGGGCAGTGCATTTATTCATAATTCAAAACGAGCCTATATAATAAGGCTAACGTGGATTCAGACCGATCCACCAAATAGCTCTGCCAACAACAGCCCTTGCTCTACCACTCAGTGAGCCATGGCTCTGCCCTGGCTAGGACGACGATGGCAAAACAAATCCGTTTTAATATGAATATATTATAGACGTTTTAATTAACCAGTAGGATTGATACGATAACATATTTACCCCTCGTATTCATCCTTTTCTTCACCCCTGGCATAAATAGACTCAGTTGCTGCCGCTTTCAGAAATTAGACAGATAATGCAGCCCATTTATCAAATTAAATGGTCATGGTCAAATTGACTGATATGAATAGCTTGGAAAATGGATTCCCATGTGCCCATTACTTAATGGGCTGACCATGTGAAAATGAACCACAGGCAAGCGGAGTCCATCTTTATTTCCATCACTACGACCAAGACAATAATCAGCGCTGTCGGGAGGAAACCTTGTATCACTATCTCCATATTTCAACTTGTTGTGACGGAAGGTCGCATTTACTATGAAAACCGTCCATTAGTCAGTAGTCACCCACACCTCCATGTTATGGTCACGCCTCGTGACATCACGTCACCATATATGGTCACGCCTCGTGACATCACGTGACATCACGGAGACCCTTAGATCTCCATGACATCATGCCGCGTGACACGTCACGTCACGCCACCATATATGGCCATATGAAGATCGCGACACTGACCTCACCTGACCTAACCCTGGATAGCCATACATGGAGAAGACTGGATCATCACCTAGACTGCAGGAGCCGGCCAGCAACTCTACATCTGACCTCAAACCCTTAGATCTCCATATCCCTCCCCACCCGCCCTTCCTGTTCTGACATTACATTATTATGTTGATCCGACCTCATCAAACCCTGTACACTCAAGACACGCTCCATATATGGCCAGAACAGAATAATTCCATATGTTGATCATGCCAAAGCACCAGTGCTCGCCTAGGCAGTCTTCCGTCTGCCGTCACCCAGGCGTATGCGTGCACCATGGCCAGTACATAATTAATTCCATAATGTTGATCCGACCTCATCAAACCCTTAGATCTCCTATATATGGAGCTGACCATGCTCTGGCATTCCATTTGTTGATCTGACCTCATCAAACCCATTACACTCGAACCCTGTTACGGTGTAAGTCCTGTAAACAGTTCTCTACAGCAGCTTTCTTGACCAACAAATGCCTTACAATCCGATTACTGCGTTTGCGAGTCCACCCGACTGGCCTATTCTGGGCATCACTGAGAGGGCCCTGAGATAGATAATAAGCCCAAGGGGCCCCTGTGAGTCTTAACCCATTCTGACCTGAGATCAGATTCATACGAGGTTTCCACTGGACAACACACTGGTCTGATGAACCCATTCTGACCTGAGATCAGATTCATACGAGGTTTCCACTAGGACACACACTGGTCTGATGAACCCATTCTGACCTGAGATCAGATTCTAAAAATGTCAGTCGTTCTTCGATTTTTCAAAAATAGCAGACCTACAAGCTCGTATCGCGCCACTCGGTGGCGCGATATGAGCTTGTAGATCTGCTATTTTTCAATAGCTAAAGCATAACATGATGCTAACACCAAAATGGGTGCCCGGTCAGAATGGGTTAATCTGTTCCTGGATCAGATACACGCACATCCTACACAGAACATAAAGAACCGAAATGTCTACTGCTGAGGTAAGACGCCATCATTGCCATGTCTGTGCGCGAGCGCACACACACACAGACACACACACACACACACACACACGCAACCCCCTCAACCCGCTCACCTGTCCTGGTGTTGTCATTGTCCTGTCGAGGGGTGATGGTCCGTTTTCTCCCACGGTCTCTCTCCCACCTTGTCGGATCTGCACCAGACACGGTGATGGAACACTGTACGTCGGAACGTCAATCAACTCTGCCGTGGCTGCAAAGACACACAATGACACCAATATTAGAGCGGCTGAGCAATGTATATCCTATGAAGTATGTACAGGAGTGTAGCCTATGAACCGTCTATATACATTGTATGCTTTGCGAGCAAGAGAGAGAGAGAGAGAGAGAGAGAGAGAGAGAGAGAGAGAGATGGCAGTGTGGGACACCGTGGGAGGTGAGGTGACGGACACAATTGTTTTTATGAGGCTCATGATATTCACATCTACAGACAGAGACGGGGAGAAGTGGACTCGATATGATAGACGGAGGGGAAAACAGGGAAGAGCACTGAGAGACAAAGTCCAATGTTGTTTGTTAATTCCATAGGGAGAGTATCACAAAAATAAACAAAGACACACACACACACACACACACACGGCTTTCGGCCAGAAGCTCCAGGAAGTTGACAGGTCCACAAGAACATTTTAGGCTTTTTATTTACCTTGAAAGTGCAGTGCAAGTCGGCGACAAAGTACAAAATATAAATAATACTGGCCAAAACAACGTTCCAGTAAAACAAAATGAACACTTCAAAACTATGTACACTCAAGAGACAAGCAGGAACTGTTACAGGCTTTTCCCTGGCTGGCAGTTCCCCCCCTTTGTCTCTTACCTAGCCTCAAGTGAGACTGAACTGCCTCCACCTGCAGCAATCCTGCTCTTAAACAGGTGGGGCAAACCATCCTCTAATCAGCAAGGCCATTCATTAACTCAACCACACGGCCAACTAAGGCCTACGAGTAATTCTTCCACACTACTATATTTTAGGAATATTAAATGTACAACTACACTCAATTTCACAGGTCCAATTCATTTAGAGAACCCAACATAAACAAGACCAAGCATAATACAGACAGGAACAAACACCCCTCCTCCTCTACAGCACCCTCCAATCTAGAGAGGAGTGCCAGCACTGCAGAGGGGAGACAGGTGACAGACAGACACAATGCAACTTCAGTGTCATCATCAATCATTGTGTTAATTGTTAAAGAAATCTCATTGTACAATATATGAACAGTCACTTCCAATGTAGCTGGATTGCAGCTTCTCGCCCTCAGGCGTCTTAATGGTGATAGGTGTACTTGTTGAGCACACACACACACACACACACACTGACTACACTCACACAAGCACACGCGTGAAGTATATATTATTCATAAATGAACCGCCGTTCACTGCTATTTCACATCCATAGGTCTTAATGACTGTTCAAGTATAGGCTAAAGTTAACTTTAGATGTTGACCAACTGGAGTTTAGACAGCCCAGGGGTCTCCAGCTGGTATTCCATCGTAAATAGCGATAACGGCCACTGACCAAGACAGAGGGCTATTTGCATTCCAAGGCTGCAGGTTAGGGTGTCAATCATGTGGAGATGATCGTGTCCCTTCAAGGAGGTGCCCACAAATAACTGTGCCCTTTGGTCCTACGTAAGAGGTCAAAACTGTATGCATTTGTGTTGTGCAATAAAAATGGAACTCCGAAAGATCTGCCTCTGCCCGTCTGCTGCTTCAGAACTTCTCAGTTTTTGCCCAAGTATCTCAACTCTCGGTGTCGGACAGGAGCACACACGTGCCGATACCCGTCCATTCAAACTCTATCGGGGCCCGCTGCAAAGTTATTAGTGCAGCCGTGACGCCCGGAATTATTCTCAACAGGCCCGAAATTAAGGCCCGGCCCTACCCGGCTACATGGGCCCCATCAAACCCTGTACACTCAAGATACTGCCCCCACTGCCACCCTTAGATCTCCATATATGGAGCTGACCTGTTCTGACATTCCATTGTTGATCTGACCTCATCAAACCCTGTACAGTCAGTGTACACTCAAGAAAGACACGCTCAATATATGGCCAGACTCATCAAACCCTGTACACTCAAGACACTTCCCTCGCTGCCACCATTAGATCTCCATATATGGAGCTGACCTGTTCTTTATTCATTCGTTATTTTCTTTATTCATTTGTATTGTATGCAATAAATAAAATGTTTGTCAATTTAAATTGTATCCCTTTATCACAGTGGAGACGACATACACTGAGAATATTTGAGAGAAAGGTATTGTTTGGCATGTGTAGAAAATTATCAAACTACACTTATCATATACATGTTATTGAAAAAGCTTAAAGTCTTTGTGAGAATACGGTAAAGTATATATTCACACAGAGGGGATCAAATAAAATGGTAATCAGGATTTCCGTAATAATCTAAGAGATTAACTCTGCTGCACTGGACTCCATGCACTGATCACCCAGAGGGGAAATCCTCTCTTTCCAACATATACATGTAGATATTCATCTCTTGGTTCAACCCATTTAGACCTGAGGACGATTCTACAAAAATGTTTTCTTAATCCTAATAGTTTTCTGAAAAACCTGTCAGTGCCGCTCCACCTTTGTCATATCAAGGACCCCCAGAATTATCTGTATTTGGCCACGGGGCCCCATCTGAAAAGATGTTGTTCCAGGCACCCCCAAGAAGCAAAGATTTGAGTTAAAAACGTTTGCTCTGAAAGAATATATATATACGCAACATTTTGACGATTTAAAAAAAATAGCAGATCTACAAGCTTGTAGCGTGGCACTTGGTTCATCGCTATGAGCTTGTAGATCTGCTATTTTTCAATAGATAAAGAATAGCATAATCCAGTTAAAACACCAAAAGGGGTTCCCGTCCTGAATGGGTTAAGATAAGTGATAAATGCACAGCAGTTGGTCAGGGTCAATAAAGAGTTTAGCAACTGCAAGGGTTATACTTTATAAGCATCTCCCAAAATATTCCTGTGCAAGCAGTGGTGTAAAGTAAGTATTAATAATTTCCAATCCTTTTAATTAGCCTAGCTATACTTCTACTCCACTACGCTAATACTTTACTCAAGTAAATTCTGAATACCAGACTTTTACTTGTAACAGAGCATTTCTACATTTAGCCGCAATTTGCAACTCTAGATTTTTTTACAATTGGTTGAATCTAGAGTTGCAATAACCTCCATCGACTTCCTATGCATGTTTTTTGGTTTGTGACCTCCTGGTCTTAAATTACGTTAAACTCACCAACATTGCAGCTGCAGTCCAAGCTTGAATTATCCTCTTTCAATCTGGTGTCGCTTGTTTATCATAAAAGTCCCCATAAAAAAGTTATGAGCTACTTTCTGTCCAAAATATTCCACAACTATTATTCCGAGCCGCCATCTTGGATTTTTTCAACGTGCCATAAAACAAGACGTGAGGGGGAGCGCTTGTTTAATAGAATCTTACCTGCGCAGGTAAGACACCCAAAGAAGAGGCCGACACCCTAGGGAGGGAGGGACGCTATTAAACAAGCGCTCCCCCTCACGTCTTGTTTTATGGCACGTTGAAAAAATCCAAGATGGCGGCTCGGAATAATAGTTGTGGAATATTTTGGACAGAAAGTAGCTCATAACTTTTTTTATGGGGACTTTTATGATAAACAAGCGACACCAGATTGAAAGAGGATAATTCAAGCTTGGACTACAGCTGCAATGTTGGTGAGTTTAACGTAATTTAAGACCAGGAGGTCACAAACCAAAAAACATGCATAGGAAGTCGATGGAGGTTATTGCAACTCTAGATTCAACCAATTGTAAAAAAATCTAGAGTTGCAAATTGCGGCTATTCTACATTGTGGTATTGATACTTTTACTCAAGGAAAAAATAAGTAGGCCTACCTCTTCCACCACTGACAAAAAGCACCACTAACACTGCGCTAACTAAACTTGTTTGTTTGTTTGTTTGTATGCATGGCTACTACAATATCTGCAATAATACAAAATGTTAAATAACATAGGGCAGGGTTAGCACTAGCAGTAGCATTGTTTACCTGTACACTGCTGCTGCTGGTGTTGTTATCCGGGGGCTCATATAATGAAGTCGTCACACTGTCGTCTTCTTCTTCTGCTGCTGCTGCTGCTGCTGCTGCTGGGGCATTCGCAAAGTTTTTTCTAAAAGATACACAGATAGGGCGGGATATGGCCATTGTAGGGCGGGTTGGGGTTGCTTCCTTTTCACGTGTACAAGCTGAAACACAAGTGTAAACACAATTGTTCAAACTTCAGTCTGCAGTGCACTCTCTTTCTCTCTGCCACACAGAATCTTGAAATGTCGCGCCAGACACCGCAGCCTGCTAATTAACAATGTGTTGCACCTGCGTGTTGATGCTGAACCTCGCTCTTGGAATTTGTTGAGATAGGGGCAATTATACATGTTGTGGGCAATATTATTGTTCAGCATAGTGCGTTACGGTGGAGATTTAATAGAACTCTTACCCGGTAGACTTTATCTTTAGCCTTGTAGGCATATTAATGTATCAGGCGGCAATGTTACGGCTGTGTTGCCGCTCTGCTCTGTAGTATCAACACAACATCATCATCGGATCGGACACCGGAACAGGTAGCAGGTGACGTCACGTTCAGGACGTACTGCAGACAACATTGCCCTCTGTAGGACACAATGAGTAGGGGCGCACGTTGTGAAAACTATCATTTTGTTCAAATTTGCTGCTTTTTACTGTAATTTAATATAACAGAATAATCAACAGAGATAGACAAAGAGACATTCATGGTTTTATTTTTCAAAGTAAATTGTATTTCCCCCCTCTGTTTGTGCCAAACAAAAAGGGTCTTTACTTTTCTCAACAACAATATAATTTAGAAAATGGTCTCTCCATGATTGTATAGGGCTACTTTTGTCCTGTTAAAACTACAACACGAGTCCCCTCTGCATATTATGACAGGATAACTGTCTGGCTGGAGAAGATATGCCAGAGCATCGCAGTCCCGCCCCCTTTCAGAACGATGAGTGGCCCAGGAAATTAATCCCAATGCATTTTTCCCATAGACATTTCAAAACGTATTTCCTCTTGGATGTCTCCCTTTTGACTGATACCAACCTGTCCATTTAAACTCCGGCAGACGGCAGATATAAAGAGGATAGGAAGAGAATTCATACCATGCATAACTTTGCATACCGGTAATGTGAGAATTAAGCAATATTACACGAGAGGGTGTGGTTCAGTGATGCTTGTGGAACTCGACTACGACTCACTGTCATGGCAATAATCACGTTAAACCACACCCTCAAGTGTAATATTGCAATTATACAACAGTTACCCTTAAAACTAAGAAAATCGTTGAAAAAACATATTTTTTGAATGACAAATGTAACGACCTGTTGGATAATTTGTTTTCTTTCAAATGTGAACTTTTCATTCAAATCCGAGCTCAATCCGAGCTCAAGTATAAAAGCACACAACACTCTACACAACATTTAAGCATCTTGTAGTAAAAATATAGCAAACGAGAGAGAAGAGAGAGAGAGAGAGAGAGAGAGAGAGAGAGAGAGAGAGAGAGAGAGAGAGAGAGAGAGAGAGAGAGAGAGAGAGAGAGAGAGAGAGCATTAATGTTCCTAATAGAGCAGGGACTCCTGTGTCTGGTGAAAAATTACAAGCAACTACTGAGAGAGATGAGGCCCTTGTGTGTAGGCAGTGCCTGTGACAGGAAATCATTGGGATGGCTTCTGGCCTACCCAGGTGGAGGCAGACCAAGAGGCGGGGAACAGTGATTGGCAAAAAATAAATAAATAAATCACCGACTGACTCACAGCGTGCACAGCGCACAGACTGGCTGGGTTTAAGGTTAAGACAACAGGGGGGAGGGCGAGAGAGAGAGAGAGAGATGTTTAATGGATTTTTCTAATAGTGGATAGATGTAATCATTTAAGCAATGTCACATGAGAGGGCGTATACGCTGCTGTGATTCAGTTGTGTGGGCATGCCGCGAGGCCAAGTGCCGGAAGTAATCATCACCTTGAGCGTGATATAGGCACCATTTCTCAAGCACTATGTATTGGTTATTAACATAAATAGTTCCACAACTGGACTGGGGAGTTGACTGTTGCCAAGCAACCAACGCAAACGTTTTCCTGCACACTATAGCTTTCTACTTTGGGGCTACTGTAGTTATAGGCATGTGGTTCTCAACATCTTCAGGCCGCGAGTCCGCGACCCCCCAAAATAATCAAATTATGTGAACTGGGGAAACCCCCAAAATGATCATGTGAACTGGGGTGCAGGGGAGTGAGGGGACCCCCTCGCCCTGACAAGCAATGTCAATTGGAATGTAGATATTGAGGTATTACTGTACATTTAGTTTGACTCGGTTCCACAGCTAACTTCCGTGAAAATAACCGATCTACAAGCTCACACCTCCTCACAAATGTGAGGCGCTGTGAGGCCTTGGCCGTTGCCGGGCCTGGCAGTGTGCCGCGCGTTCGACTCCCGATCCCGACGGCCTTTACTGCATGTCACTCCCCCATTTCCTGTCAGCCTACTGTCTGTCCCTCTATATAAAAAATATAAAATAAAGGCGAAAGCCACAAAAAAAACATTAAAAAAAAGATTGGCTATTTTCATAAGGTTTGTCTTCTTATTTGACAATTTGGCCAATGTTTGACCTATACATAGTTTGTTGATTAACTTTGATGCAGTAATGGTCTTTTCTCTTTTTTTTTAAGGTGGGGCCTATTAAAAAGGTCAAAAGTCAATAACATTGTCACTCAGTTCACTGTCATCTGGGGACAACCCCCAAATCCTGTTGAGAATGACTGGAGCAGAGTGCTACAAATCTAAGTGCTGTTTATATACTCTATATCAGCACTTATGGAAAGCCATTACTTGGCCAGAATAACACATTTCAAAATGTGATAATTTGAGCATGCTGTGTCTGCTGGATGCCCTAAATCTATGGGGCGACTGTAGCTGAGTGGGTAGAGACACGTCTGTGAAAGTTGAAACAGAATGTCCATACAGTACTATAATAGTACTAAATATATATATATATTTTTTAATCCTAAAGATTCCAATGACAATCTGTGTTCGGTTTGACCAAATATCAATCATCATCGAATCATCAATCGTGTCAAATTTAAAATGTGTCTTGTTTTTTTAAGCAATCAAGATTCAATTGCCACAATTTGGTCTATTTAGTTCTCAAAATGAGAGTCATTGTGCAGCAAAACGTTAATAAAAATGTTAAAAACAACTTATTTTGAAGACTTTCTTGAAGTATAAATAAATTGCTGTAATGCTGTCATAGTTGGTGCAGTGAGTGCACTGCTTCCATGAGAGTGGGGCAATTAGTTGAAATGTTGTCAAAAATTAATTAAATATATTGAAAATGGATTTCCTTGTTCATTTACTCTTAATGTGTGTCCTGAAGTGAGTGGTTAAAACATTTGCATCAAATGTAAGTGTGCCTAAGTGCACTTTGTATGACTCCTTTGACTTTTGATTTTCATTTCAAGAGCACCTGCAACATTAGTGCAGACATTGAATGAATGAATTAGCCTACTCCCAGAAGCTTTGCATATACAATTCAATTCATAATGGTTTTAAATAATGGTGTACAGTGATAACTGATTCTCCATGCATTTCTGGGGCAGGTGAGGCTACTGTATATGTAGCTTAGAGGACCGCTGAAAGGACAAACCTTGTACATTTCCACTAACATCAACATCAAAAAAATTTAGAAATCTGTGTCGTACACCTCCAGTAGATAAAGAGTGCTGGGGTTGTGACCCGAAAATAGCTGATCTACAAGCTCTCAACGTGTTACGTTGAGAGCTTGAGGCAGCGATGGCCGAACAGTTTGCGGAGTGGTCTTGATACCGGAAGGTCGCCAGTTCGAATCCCCGGAACGGCACGTTAAAATGACCACCGCTGAAGTGCCCTTGAGCAAGGCATTGAACCCCTACCATGAAATGTTCTATGAGCAGGGTGTGGCTGCATCTCGAGCTTAGTCCACTTCCCTCCCTGGGTAAACCAAGAACTTTGCTTTGGTTTGCTTTCGCAGCGCGACGCGTTGTGAGCTTGTAGATCTGCTATTTTTGTCCAAAAGTGCCCTCCTTACGGGATTTCTGCCCCTGCCTCTCTAGCGCTCTCTGCACGTCCCCGTCTTCAATAGTCGGACAATATAGACTCTGTGGCGATGGACGGGTAATGTTTGTGTGCCACGCAAGCACTTGTTGTGGGAATTATGTAACTGTGACCTTGCAGGTAATTTTATTACCAAGCTTAATGTTCCTTTAGAGCAGCATGTACGAGGGAGGACCCTTGCAGGCCTGCAACTCCAAGAGTGTACAATACAACTCCAAGAGTGTACAATACAACTCCAAGAGTGTACAATACAACTCCAAGAGTGTACAATACAACTCCAAGAGTGTACAATACAACTCCAAGAGTGTACAATACAACTCCAAGAGTGTACAATACAACTCCAAGAGTGTACAATACAACTCCAAGAGTGTACAATGCAACTCCAAGAGTGTACAATACAACTCCAAGAGTGTACAATAATGGCCCAATTTGGTTCCAATATAATGCAGGATATCGCATTTGCATGTCTGTTATGGTTTTTGGCCTGTCTTTGTGCTTCCGGTGTATTGTTCATCATCTTTATATCATTACATGAATATATTGATTTATTGATACTATGTCGCGGGTGATTAGGTGGGCTGGGAGCGGCTAGTTTTAGGAGAGCTTTGTTGTTTGTTTTGTCCTTGATTATGTATGCATGAATGAATTTGTTGTATTGTTCTGTATTTGCTGTACTATGTACAGTATGTTGCTGCAGGACCCCCTCGAAAACGAGATGATGCATACTCTCAGAGTTTTGTGGGTCGTGAAAATTAAAAACTCTGAGAACAGTTTAGCATGAATTCAGGTTAATTATTGTTCGTGACATAAACTTTATGGATATCTTGTCAACCAGTCAATTTCTCATTGTTCTTCTTATCCCTTTCAAATGTAATCAGCATAATTATTATGCTTTTTCTTTTTTCTTTTTTATAATACTTGCCATCACTTTGCTGTGTATTCCGGCTTTGAATTATGACGGATCTGAAATCCTCTGTCCTGAGGGTCGATCACATCCAGACTCACATTAGCTTACAATATTTGTATTATGCTGGCATGATTATCTCAGAGCCACTGAACAAAATTGCTTTTTTACTTTCCAGTCGGATTTCATCTGCCAGGAGAGATTAGGGATTTGATAAATAGCTGAGAATTGTACATCATTCAAGGTGACGAACGGAGCCGCTCCACTGAGGAATGTAAATGATATGTAATTGGTATAAAGCACATACAGTAAATCCTAACCCCCACACGTGAACTTAGGACCTGGAGGTAGGGTAAATGCTGGGGGGGGGGGGGGGGGGGGGGGGATTCCGTTTCTGCGAAGCTGGCCAAAATGGAATTAAGTGTCTTGCTCTGCGACACTTTTACGGTTTTACACGTAGACATGGTGACCGTTGACAGGTGGCCTTGTGACCCACTAAAAATATGGCAGGAGAGAGAGAGAGTGACAGGGAGTCAGGGAGAGTGACAGGGAGTCAGGGAGAGTGACAGGGAGTCAGGGAGAGTGAGAGGGTGTCAGGGAGAGTGACAGGGAGTCAGGGAGAGTGACAGGGAGTCAGGGAGAGTGACAGGGAGTCAGGGAGAGTGACAGGGAGTCAGAGAGAGTGACAGGGAGTCAGGGAGAGTGAGAGGGTGTCAGGGAGAGTGAGAGGGTGAGGGAATCACTGCTTCCAGACAGGGTGTATAAGCACACTTGGGCTTCCATGCGAGGCAAAAAGCCGCTCATGGCAGACGTACGTCGGTATTGGTATATCTTCCTGGTTTTTAAGACAGCTGGTGGATGGAAATGAAGCTCCTGCACCCACGCTGCAGGTTTTGGCTTTTGTGCCCTTATTGATACTGTAGTTACAGTGAAAGAGGGAGAGAGAGAGAGGAGGGGAGAGGAGACATGCGTGCAGTCAGGTCAGAGCCTATCATGCTGGACCACTAGGCCGGTTTTCTCCCTGGAAATAAAAGATGTCTGTGTTTCCGAGGCTATACTAGGCCTGCAGCGGACGCCCGTATTTATAATATGAATTGTTGAAAGACTGTATAGTCATTATATTCACTGTTGACAGTACACCATATCGTATCCATTACTGTTAAATGCCGGTCGACACTGTATATATCAGTGTAACGTGTATGGTTAATAGTCTGTACACACGGTATAATATATCCATTCACATATCCATTGGTGATATACTGTACAGTACATACATGCATAATATATTATACCTGGTGATAGATTGCACATTTATATTTAATATTTATTGATAGAATATACATTATGTTTACTCGGGCATAACGCGGTGCAGACTCTATAAGTCTATGGATTGTATTATCTTCTGCCTGATACTGTGTTTCACTCATTACTGCTGTCGCTGCTGCTGACGTAGTTTTAGTCGACAAAATCAACACTGGTGTCGATTCCGTCGACTAAAACTATACGACGAAAAACGTCGGTCGACTACCTTTTTTCCACTGACGAAAACTAAATGGAAACTGAATAAAAACTGAGCTATGACGACTAAAACTAAGACAACAAGTTCGTCAACAAATAAACACTAGACTAAAATGTTAGGAAGGGACTAGTGGACAAGAGATCCAGTATAAATCATTTTACACTTGCATGCTGAAAAGAGCCGATCTACAAGCTTGTAGTGTAAAAACAGTAAACACTAAAACATTCCAGGTGACTAAAATGTGACTAAAACTAAATGAGAACTATGGAATAAAAATGTGCTGCCAAAACAACACTGGCCTGCTGATCTCTGGGGATCAATAAAGAATTGATCTGCCACTGTTCTGTGTGTGTGTGTGTGTGTGTGTGTGTGTGTGTGTGTGTGTGTGTGTGTGTGTGTGTGTGTGTGTGTGTGTGTGTGTGTGCACGCGCGTGCGTGCGTGTGCGTGTGTGTGTGTTAGCAAACTAACGCATGGCCATATTTTCATGAAACAATTGGAGGGAATGATCAGCCCAAAATAGGTGATCAACTTTTGTGTTGAATGTTCAAGGTCACAATCGAGGTCACGGTCAGAATTAAATAGTTGTTCATATCTGAGGGGGGAAGGGATACTTTGATGGGGCTTGATATGTTGGCCTCCTCATGCAAAATTAGATAAAGTGATCATCACTTCACTTGCCAATGCCATCTGTGATATATAACTGTGCCATATTGGCATCATTAATTATACATTCTTGGCATCAAACGTACGCATTCAAATTAACTCAAGATTCCCACGAAACGTAGAGTGGGTGTTTTCATCAGACTGTCCCGCAGAGATGATTATTAGCTTTTGAGAGTCAAGAATCGGAAACAATTCTTTTGGGTTGAAAATGTCAAGAGACAGCTGGCCGGGTTACAATCGAGGACATGGTCGTAATTACAAAGTCATGCTGTATCTAAGGTGGAGATGGTATATTTTACAATGATGTCATGAAACCATCAACCAACACACAACAGGGTACAGTAAGTGCCAATACCTAATTAATGGTCCGTTGTCTGTAGGTGTCGCACACTGAAAATAGCCGATCTACTGTACAAGCTCACGACGCATCACTTCTGCGACGCAAGCTTTTACACGCCTCTCTACATATCTTCTTTATCCATAGAAGCATACATCTTTATCTTTCACATTACCAAGTGACTGACCTATCCAGGCACATTTTCAGGTGCCTGATAATTTGATGTGGTCGAGCCATCATCCCTGAATTTTGATACCACAGATGTTGCGTTTAGCAATTTGTTTGTTTGGGGAATTGTGTGAAGTCAATGGTTAGCCAAAGGTTATGACAAATGGCACCCTAGCTGCAGGTTGGTGTTGATGCAGGATATAGTCATCTGAGGCCAGACTAGCCACGCAGGCACGCACACACGCAGACACGCACGTTCGAATCCTAAATCCTAAACGTTTTCTGGAAAAAAAAAAACGGTTTCTATGTCAGCGGTGATCAACCTTTTTCATGTCAAGGACCCCCAGAATTATCTGTATTTGGCCGCGGACCCCCATCTGAAAACATGTTGTTCCATGGGACCCCCCAGAAGCAAAGATTAGAGTTAAAAATGTTCGCTCTGAAAGAATATATGTACAAATATTTGCGTTACATTTTCACAATGTTTCAAAAATAGCATCTACAAGCATGTAGATCTTGTAGATCTGCTATTTTTCAATAGCTCTGCTGAAGTATAACATAAAGCACCAAAAGGGGTTCCCGTCCTGAATGTGCCAAAATGAAGAAAAGTCAATGAAGATTGCATCTCAAGTCACATTTTGACAGATTTTGACAAGCCCAAAATAGGGACATGCTGCACCTATGACGACAGACGACTGACACAGGCCTGGGTCGCCAACCCGGCCTGGTGGAGACCTGCAGCGCACTTTTCTGGTCTTCACGGAAATGCCTTTGAAATGCCTTGTCTGATCGAGGCAAGTGCACTATAGTATACACTCGGCGGAGAGTAGGCACTTGCAAATTATACATTTCATTATCTGGTATGAATATCACCTGGCAAAGTCAAACAGTATAGGCTATGTCAAGGATAATCTATTCCGTCTCATGGCCATGTGCGATGCTTGCACTGGAGACATTAGGAGGCTCAGAAGACTATTGAGCAATGTTTGAGTACTGTAATATGATGATCGTGTCAACATACTGTAGGCCTACACGTAGTTATATGCCATATACTTACTTAGAAAGAATATTTGCACAAAGGATCCATGCATTTGTGCGTGAGCAAGTGTGTATGAGAGAGAGATATAGAGAAAGAGAAACAGAGAGACAGTCAATTGACACTGACAGACGCCATATGCACATTAATTCACACCGTGCACCGTTGAGCTAATATCCATAATTTATCATAGATTCAATAAGGGCATGTTCATGTCATCTTTTCTTCTTTTTTTTTACATTAAAAGCTTAAAACGAATGATGAAAAGCCGACAACATAATATAGCACACACAAAAGCGCCAGTCAGTTCAGCTCTATAGTTTTGGACAAGCAGAATGCTTTCAAAAGCTGAGAATAGTTTATGACAGGTTATGAAATATATGGACCCTTGCTTTGCCTAGAGACTATAGAGAGATTCGTCCAGACTTCAGACAGCTTCTAGACAAGGTTATTGATATATATGCCCTGTACCGCGCTGTCATTCACATTCTCCCAACAGCATATTCTCCGCTTCTGCATGGCCCCAAACAATAAAAGGCCAAAAGCGAGTGCAGTTTTTTTCTCTTATTATTCAACATGGCCATGCGGCCATATAGGCAAGAGTATTAGACGAAATACCACCTAAAATACAGACTTGTGTGCAGAGCCACAAGTCTCTGAGCTGATGGTCTCTCTCTAAAATTGTGTGAGCAATTTTATGAGAATAATGGAAACAAAATGGGCATTGTGCCGCCCGCTTTTTCATTCTTCATTTTCAGCAGAAAAAGCATTAGGCAGCACTATTTTGTCATAACAGGCAGACACTGTGAACAGATCCCAATGCAGGCATCTTTTCATGTATAGATAGACGTGGTATAAAATTAAAAGATTGATGACCATGCAGCACTTTAAAAGATAGGCTATACAGCAATAATTTAGCTACTCACTTCTAGTGCGTGCGTGTGTGCGTGCGTGCGTGCGTGCACACGTGTGTAAACATGGTGAGTCAGAAGAGGCCAAGGAGAGTATGGGACGTTATTATTTCGACTCATCTGCAAGAAGTATCAAGCATTGAACAAAGTCAAGTTGAGTCGAACGGCTGTATTTTGTGTGTCTTAAGTACCAGGTCTTATTACTTAACTTAAGACCTGCGGAGGCATGGTCAATGCTCTTTGGCCACTCAGAATAGCCAAATGGCATTGATCACGCCTCCAGCCAGGTCTTAAGTTAAGTAAAGACCTGGTACTTAAGACACGCAAAATACAGCCCTAAGTTGCAAGGATCAAGTTTGCCTATTTTATATTGTTCTTTTTGACGTTTTTATTTCTCCCTGCCCTCCCTCGACTCTCTGCCCCCCCTCCTTTCAACAAAATGATGATGAGCTTATACACAAAAAAAAAAAAATCCCACTTCTCTTCACACTTGTAAACCTGCACTGTGTGACAACAAAGTGAAATCTGAACACACACACACACACACACACACACACACACACACTCACACACATCCGTCACTTGGTTTGAGACGAACACGAATATGTAGCACAACTACAAGGAGACGTCAGGCCCACACCTGAGGAGGCAAAGCCCACTCACTGAACCCCTGGAAGGCTGACGTATTATACGCAGAGCATCCCAGGGGCCGTGTCCTCAGAGCGTGTGTGTGTGTGTGTGTGTGTGTGGAGGACTGTGGGAACCAGCTGCCCGGGAGTGTTTGCTATGATATTTTCAACCTCTCCCTCTCGCCATGCAGGCTGTGCACGGTCCCCGCAGGCTTCAAGATGTCCACAGTTGAGCTGACGTGTCCCCCCATGGGCACTCCATAAGCATGCCTGAATGAATGAATGACTGGGTACTAGGCTATAGACTTTGTGACCATCATCCTGAAAATGATGAGGTCAATTATTTGAGAAAGGACTACATGTTTTTGTTACATTCTGCCTGCCACACTGGAACCTAATGGCAATGTGCATATCATTAAAACAGATCCACCGGTGATGCGATTGCGGCCGCGTCTCTTCACGCTACACCTGGATGGCGAGGAACAGCACGCGAGTGCATCAGCTGCAACATGGCAGCCAGCTGCTGCACAGCCAAAACTAACAAGTATAATGAAGACATTAGAGCAGTGATTCTCAACGCCCAGTTTTAGGCCACGGACCCCTGTTTGACATCTCTCTCTCTCTCTCTCTCTCGCGCGCTCTCGCTGCAGACTAATTGGTTACTTTCAGAAAGGACCGATTCCGTATACTGTGGCCATCTTTAAAACCTGATTGGAACTGTTCTAGTTTTGATGGAGATAGGGTGTATATATATATATATATATATATATATATATATATATATATATATATATATAGCAGCTGACTGAGAACCGTCTTTTTCTGAAAACTTAAGACAGGAGAGGGAGTTTGGAAATGGGTCGATAATGGCTGCTTGGCTGGCTGCTCCTCTTAATTATTTCGATGCTGAAGCCATGCTTTTATGAGTTCGACCTCTCCATTGTCTCCTGGTAGAAAGTGTAGCATAGGGTACTGTAAGTAGCCACGGCTACATATTGCTTTGCCATGCATGACGCACATCAGGTGCACACTGCTCAATCTTGCTCTCAATCTTGCTCTCATTGTCCTGCTCTAAATTATGATGTTGTTTTAGCCCAATTACAATGGCCCACGCAATGGCACACGCATGTGTACTTGTTGATTATTATTATTATAATCTTTTTGTTTTACTTATTACACAGGAGCTCATCCAAAGTGCTTTCCAAAAGAGGCAGATGGGAAATTAAAAAAAAAAAAAAAAACTGCAAAGATAAGTAAATAAAAACAATAACCACAATCAAATACAATTGAGAGTAAAATGAAGAACATAAAACAGATCATCAATGATGGAATGTGGAGCTATAATACATTATGGGGCTTTAACCCATTCTGACCTGAGATCAGATTCATATACGAGGTTTCCACTGGACACACACTGGTCTGATTAACCCATTCTGACCTGAGATCAGATTTAAAAAAATGTCAGTCGTTCTTCGATTTTTCAAAAATAGCAGACCTACAAGCTCGTAGCGCGCCACTCGGTGGCGCGCTATGAGCTTGTAGATCTGCTATTTTTCAATAGCTAAAGCATAACATGATGCTGAACACCAAAATGGGTTCCCGTTCAGAATGGGTTAAAAACTAAAAGTAATATTTAAACTCTATTTTGTATATTTCACTGATATAACCAATGATGAAAGTCTATATCAGCTGCATTTTGCACCATATTCCTGTACATTTTGGAATCGATTTTAAGATCCCATAATAAGCACCTGAATACTTCAGTCAGGTGTGCTTTAAATCTGCGGTCCGTGCATGGACCCCCAGGGGTCCTTGAGGGCATCCCAGTGGGCCCCCCATGCAGCAAAATTAGTTAATATAGCATCAAAATCTGCTCAGTGGTCCAGGCACCTTGGCTGGCAACAACATATTTTTAGATCCTACTTTAAATGCCCTGGGCTCCCTGGATCCCTCAGGTCTAGTTGTCCATTGAGTGAGGATCAGGGATTATCGGGAGGTGGCCTTAAAGCCCTATAAACCCACCAAAGGGTCGAGACGGTTTTAGCGTTGTCCCTGCGGTGTGATATGTCTTGTCGCACGTTGCACCCTATAGTGATTCAACCATAGACTGTAGAAAATATGGACAAAGCGTTCCGCGGGTCTAACATGAACGTAAAATGAAGCCAGTCAGTCCTTGAATTGTACATCGCCATCTTTCTAGATCCGTTTGGGCCCAGCTGGCCATTGGCTGGCCCAGACAACGAGGCGGGACTTCCCCCCCCTTCTTCTCCGTTGGTTTTTATTTTGACTCGAGTGGGTGGGGAATCCCGATCATAGACTGTAACGGTAGCCACGCCCCTCAGAACATACGCGACTTTATGGTATTTTTTTTATAAATGGGACCATCATTTTCCAAAAATAATATTATGACATTAGAAATGAGACTTTAAACTATAGTGACTGGAAGCAGAAAGTATTCATGACCATGCTTATTAAGGTAATACAGTCTAGGTGAAGTTGGGCCCAATACATGGACTTCTATGGGGCTATGGGTTTTTTTGGGCCCAATGACAGCGCCACAACAGGCCATTATATGAACTTTCAGGAAATCCCGATTTCCTTAGTGGCTTCACAAAATATCTTTCTGACTGCCCCCCTGGATTCAACGCATGGAATTCAACGGCCCTAAACCACACCAAAGGGTAGAGACGGTTTTTAGCGTTAACTCCTTGCAACCGTTTGGACCCAAGGAGTTGCATTGGTGACCCTTTGGTGTGGTTAGGGCTTAGGGAATGGGCGTTTTGGACTTAGTTTCATGGTTGCTTGTTTTTGGGCGTTTTTTTCCTTTTCCTTTACACCAGTTGGGCGTGTTATAATATACTAGACTCTGGAGATGTGTTCCAGCAGCCAGCTCCTGTAGCATGGCTTGTTACTTATAGGCAATAGACTTTTAATTCGTATAACTCCTGGGTTGAGTGGGTTCAAATCCTATTCACGCCTTCACTTTTTGTGTCCACCGCAAGCGGCTTTTTTTTGCAGATAAAGTGAAGTTTGGGGTAGGGTTAGTAATAATGTGACAATGTGACTTGTTTGCGTTTAGACTGATTTAAACAAATCAGATTACAATCTCGATTACAATCTGGATCCACACGTCGGACATGATGGAGGCATAAAAACATTCTACAAAATGTAATACTATTTTATTTTATATACTGTGGTGTGTGTGTATATAGTAGGTGGGGGTTGTTGTGAGCAATTATAGGCATCCTTAACCCATTCTGACCTGAGATCAGATTCATACGAGGTTTCCACTGGACACACACTGGTCTGATGAACCCATTCTGACCTGAGATCAGATTCTAAAAATGTCAGTCGTTCTTCGAATTTTTCAAAAATAGCAGATCTACAAGCTCGTATCGCGCCACTCGGTGGCGCGATATGAGCTTGTAGATCTGCTATTTTTCAATAGGTAAAGCATAACATGATGCCAACACCAAAACGGGTGCCCGGTCAGAATGGGTTAACATGTGTTACACGACTGGAGGTGCAGGTGCGAAGCATGGACGCTGTGTTACCATGCTGTGTATAGAGCAGCCACTGAGGCACCGAGGGCTTGAAATAACTTGGGAGACAAATGGACTCTTGCCGTGCACATCATTCCCACTGTTCTTAACCCATTCTGGGCGGGAACACCCTTTTGGTGTTCCAAACTGCCAAGCATTATGTTATACTTTAGCTAGATTGAAAAATAGCAGATCTACAAGCTCATAGCGCGGCACTACGAGCTTGTATAGGTCTGCTATTTTTGAAAATTCGTGAAAATGTGGTGCGAATGTTTCGACATATATTATTTCAGAGGGAACGTTTTTAACTTAAATCTTTGCTTCTGGGGGGGGGGGTCCCTGGAACTACATATTTTCAGATGGGGGTCCATAGCCAAAAATACCGATAATTCTGGGGGCCCTGAAAAAGATTGAACACCACCGACACATAGAAACATAGGGGTTTTTCAGAAAACTGTCTGGATTTAGAAGACATTTTGTATGCTCAAGTCTAAAATCGGTTAACAGGAATTGATGGTGGGTCACCGGCGCGGTGTCAGCTGCGCCGGGAGGGATATACCGGCGTGGGCGGGCGGCTGTGAACCGGGCCGCCAACACAGAACTTGCTTCCTGCGGCGAGGTGAGTCAGTGAGTCAGCCCTCCTCCCTCCAGCTTAGGGGATGGTAACTATATGCAGCTCACACCAGGCGAGACACAATCCATTTTACAAGTTCATTGCAGCATGCAGGGATATAATTTGAGGTTAGCGGGGGCACGGTACTCTAGGTGCAGGGTTGCAGAGGAGATGATGGGGGGGGGGGGGGGGGGGGTACATGTCTAGCCCATTCTGACCTGAGATCAGATTCTAAAAATGTCTTCTGAATCCCGACGGTTTTCTGAAAAAGCCATGTTTCCATGTCAGCCGTTCTTCGATTTTTCAAAAATAGCAGACCTACAAGCTCGTAGCGCGCCACTCGGTGGCGCGCTATGAGCTTGTAGATCTGCTATTTTTCAATAGCTAAAGCATAGCATGATGCTTCCTGCCTAAAATGAGCTAGTTGTCTACGCTTTTGATATTCCTCCCCTCTGGTCATTAATTCTTTATTGCTGGTAGGCAGTGCACGGTGGAAAAAAGTACTCAATTGTTTTACTTAAGTAAAAGTATCAATACTGCGATACAGGAATACTTTGTTACTTAGTAAAAGTCCGGAGTTCAACATTTACTTGAGTAAAAATACAAAAGTATTGGCTTCAAAATGCACTTCAAGTACTAAAAGTGAAAGCATTGTGCGGAATGTTTTTGAACGTATACAAATCTTTTGAAAATACAGTAGCAGATCTACAAGATCACAATGGGTCGCATCGTGACGTGTTGTGAGCTTGTAGATCGGCTATTTTCAAATGGCTGAAATGTATACATATACGGCTGAAGTGGTTACTGTATGTTTTGTAATCTACAAAGTAACTAGTCTGGTCTGACAAGAATTTTGGGAAATGATCTGTTTGATGATATCACAATTGAACAATGTCATTAAAAAAAGAAATATCTTAACCACACCCCGTCACCACTACTTTGCATAATGGCAAATTTGTCTAAAAAAAACCTTCAAAATACGTTTGGAATGTTTCTTCAGAGGAGCTCTTGTATCTTGTTATTTTTCCATCACCTTAGCAACTCAGCCAGATGAGAGGTAGCTTTCCTGTCAAAGGAAATAAGACTCAATTCAGATTTAATCTTTCATTCGTGCAGTCGAGGGAACACTTTAATGTGTTCACATTGTGAATAAGAATAACTCAGACTCATTCCCAGAGCCAGCACACCAGAGAACTAAAAACCTATGAGCCCAGACTGGAGTCAAGGAAAGTAAATTGTTCGTTCTGGTTCAACAACTTGACCAAAGATAAATGTGCTCCACTTTTAGGCTCTATAATAGGCTCTGATTCATGTACTGTTCTTATAACTTATGAGAAGTACAGTGGCTGTACTTCAGAGTTATAAGAAGAAAAAAAAAAATTGAATTTTATTCAACTCAATATAGTCTTCTTCAGTTCATTTTGTTACATTTTAAAACTATAGGCTAATAATAACCTCAAACCCACTGACTGAAACCTAGGCGTATTCTTTGACCCAGACCTCAGTTTCCATCCACACAAAAAGAAAGTCGTTCAATCATCATTCTACCACCTCGGGAATATTTCAAAAATCAAATCACTCCTGACCACTTCCGACCTTACAAAAGGTAGTGCATGCCTTCATCTTCTCCCGCTTGGATTACTGCAACTCTCTCTACGTCGGTCTCTCAAAAAAAAAATCCATCCACAGTCTTCAACTAGTCCAAAATGCCGCTGCCCGTCTCCTAACTCGTTGAAGAAAATATTATGATCACATCACACCTATCTTAGCATCCCTGCACTGGCTGCCAGTTGAATTTAGAATTCATTATACAATTCTATTCACCACAGCCCGTTTTGGTGTTAGCATCATGTCATGCTTTAGCTATTGAAAAATAGCAGATCTACAAGCTCGAGCTTGTAGGTCTGCTATTTTTGAAAAATCGAAGAACCACTGACATAGAAACATGGCTTTTTGACATTTTTAGAATCTGATCTCAGGTCAGAATGGGTTAAAGCCAGGCTAGGTCTTGCTCCAGCCTATATCTCAGACCTACTGCCCCCTTACGTATACCAGCCCGCAGTCTGACATCCTCCAATAAAGCGCTTTACCAAAGGGGCCCCTGAACTCAACACGTCGCACAAGTTGCCTTTCGGGCCCCGACCCTCTGGAATGCCAGGAAATCAGGCTCGCCGAGTCGGTTCCACGTTTTAAATCGCTACTTAAGAGTTAAGACTCACTTTTATAGACTAGCTTTTAATCCTAATCTCTCTCGATTGTGTTTACCGATTGTTTCTCTGCCTTATAAGCTTCTTACTATTGTCTACCTAATTGTTTGTTTGCTTGTATTTGAATTACTCTTTCACATTGTTTTAAAATGTCCTGTTTTGTGTGATGTTTTACTATTATTGTTTATTTTGTGAAGCACTTTGTGACGCTGTCTTTAAAGGTGCTATATAAATAAAGCTTTATTATTATTATTATTATTAGGAGTAGAGCAAGTGTGTGTGTGTGTGTGTGTGTGTGTGTGTGTGTGTGTGTGTGTGTGTGTGTGTGTGTGTGTGTGCATGGGAGGAGCGCTGCACACCTCACAGTGCTCACATGGAACAGTAAAGAAACACCTACATTTTAAAAGTAAAACAAACTACTTACTAACTGAAGAGATGAGGAAAAGAAAGAGGCAGCGATGGTAGCCAGCCACACATATCCATAAGTTGTTGAACAGCAAATAGCACTATAAACTACACTGTATAACTATTATAAAATATATAAAAATGTATTCATGACAGCACTGGCAGCAGCCTCATGGTGACTGCTAGTGTTTCTGCTAAGCTAACCAAACAAACAGCTCCGTTGCCAGCTGTGAGAGAGAAACAAGCAACCATGAAACTAAGTCCAAAATAAGCAACTATAGGGCGGACTGTCAAACTTTATTGTTTTAGAGCGTTGTTTTAAAGCAGTCACAGCATGTGGTTCTCAAAGAAATTCATTTCAAAGACCCTCAATATTGTAAAGCAACTTTACAGATAAACAAGCCCAAAGTAGCTTATAATGAGCAGACTTGGCAACAGCCGCAACACTGTCTGTATAGCTTGAACAGATCTACAAACACACAATAATAAATAGGCTATTCGGTATTGAAGTTGATGTCACTCAATCAAGTGAAGTCACATATTCATGTGGTAGATGCCAAAAAGATGTGACCTGTAGTGTAGGTCTTTAAGCGGCGTGCGCATGCAACACTCATGCACACTTCTCTTTAAACCTAAATGAAAAGGTAAAGTTTGAACATTTTAATGACATTAACATGACATGTTTTGTTTTTTCTCGGCTTGATTACTGCAATGCACTTTTTTCAGGACTGCCTAAGAAAACAACTGACAGATTACAACTTGTCCAAAATGCAGCAGCCAGAGTTTTAACTAGAACTACGATGAGAGAACATATAACTCCAGTTTTGCCTTCACTGCACTGGCTTCCGGTTGTTTTTAGGATTGATTTTAAAATTATTTTACTTGTGTATAAAGCCCTCAATGGTCTCGCACCTTCCTACCTAGTACCTACATGACTGCCTGCCTAAATGTGTCCCAAACCGCCCCCTAAGGTCTTCCACTGCTGGCCTGCTCGCTTTGCCTAAAAAATGGCAACTAAAAAACACGGGGAAGCAGCTTTTTGCTTCTACGGGCCGACGGCATGGAACAAGCTCCCACTGTACCTTCGACAGGCAGCCTCTGTAGACATTTTGAAAGCACAGCTCAAGACCCACTTCTACAACATTGCTTTTAATTGATCTTTGATTTTTTGTCACTCATGTCCTCACTGTATTGCATTACTGCTTGTTTTTTAATGTCGTTGCCTTGCTTTTCTTTTTTTTTCTCCATTGCTCTGTAAAGCACTTTGAGCTGCATTTCATGTCATGAAAGGTGCTATACAAATAAAGTTTTATTATTATTATTATTATTATTATTATTTAGATGCCAAACTTGCCAGGTTGAGGCGTGTGAGACAGCTTGTGACAAAACATAATACAAAATAACAATAAATAGGCTTACATTGGATCCCATTGGGATACAGGTTAACCTGTCCATTACGTCAAAGCAACGGTTTTAAAAGGACATCATAAAAAGGTTTTTGCCCAAAGGCCACCGTATTTAGTCAGTTTAATCCCGAAAGAACTTTCGGGATACCTGCCTCTGTAAAACAGACACGGAGGACAAATAAGCCCTTATCAGTCTAACGGCCCGGGCTGGGAGGGCAAACATAAAACACTCCATTACGACTTGTTTGAGTCAATACATTTGGAATGGGGTTGGAAACAGAACTATGAAACTCCGTATAAGGTTATTGATTTTGAGATAACATTACGAGCAGATATTTCTTAAAATGTCAGTGCCAAAAAGCACATCTTCAATGAGAGTAAAACAAAAAAAAGAGGGGGTTAAAGTGGAATGCTGTGTTGTTGTTGTCAACCATTGGAAGCAATTTAAATGATCCTTCTTTCCAATTGGCACTTCACCAATCTGCTAGGAGGCTTTGTGCGAGGTAATTAATGTCTCTCGTCGCGCTGTGTATTCGAGGCCCTCATTCGGAATGTCGTGATTGAATGACTGATCGAAAAATTACAATACAGCAATATTTCTATTGCCGACAATTGTACTCAATGTACTCATTTTACACTTGGCAGGAGATAATAGCAGCTGCGCCTTGGCCACTAATTGCATCCTCCTTTATACAAACATAATACCTGCTATACTTGGACAGCTGGGGAAGGAAAAAAAAGAAGAAGCAAAAAGCAAAGCAAAGTACTGTAAAACCCATATTGCCTCAGAAACTTTTTCAAAAGGCCAACGTTTTCTTTGTGCTCTTCTAGCCATTATTTATATGTAAAAGCATGGAGATTCACCAGTAACGAGATAAAGTCTGACAGAGAATGACATAACTCCATTATGGTTGAACGGAGTCCATCAGGGCTTTATAGTTTATAGTAGTGTATTTTCGATTATTGTAGGGAAAGCTTCCGCAGAAAATCGACAACCCAATTTTTTTCTCTTCTAAATCAGTTAGAAGACAGTTTCCTGAAAAAGCTACGTTTCTGAGGACCCCCAGCATTACTTGTATTTGGCCGCCGACCCCCCATCTGAAAATATGTAGTTCCAGGGACCTCCCCAGAAGCAAAGATTTCAGTTAAAAGCGTTCGCTCTGAAAGAATATAACATTGAAAGATTTGCACCACGATTTTTCAAAAATAGCAGACCTACAAGCTCGTAGCGCGGCACTCGGTGCCGCGCTATGAGCTTGTAGATCTGCTATTTTTCAATAGCAGTTGGGTTAACAATGCGTCACTAAGCTGGTCGATCTGCTATTCTCTGTGAAACAATGAGGACGCTGCTGGGGTTTGAGTGGTTAACATTTTCTAAAAGTGTTGTTGCTATCATAAAAGAGCATTAGCGACATGGAGGCCGTGTGATGTTCTAGTCCTTTTTTAGGCCTTGACCTGGCAGCTTCTTTTTCAGTATCGGGTCGAAGAGAGAATATAATACCGCACGAGCCCCTGTTTCACTTCCTTTATTTATTTATGTATTCATCATAGAGTCATGGTGCATGTAATGAGTCCGCGCCGTTCCCAGTTGGACAGAATTCTCCAAGGAGTTTGAGGTTCAAACGGTTATACAGAGGCCCCCCCTGCATTCTGCAAAGACCTATAGTCTTAGTTTGGATCACATCAAAAAGCCACAACTTGAAAGGCTATAGATATATCCGCTAGCAAATACACCACCAAATTGAAAGCTCGGGCTTTCAATTTGGTGGATTTGCTATAGCCTCCATCCATGCAAAACCCATTTTAGAATGTTGTTATGAAGATGATTTAACCATCTAGATCTGGAGTATATTTAATCACCCGTTCTTAAATGACAATTCCTCAATTACTATATTTTCCAGGCACAATATTGCAAATGTGTTTGCATTTTGGGCTACATTTTGGGTTTCCATAAAGAAAGAAACCAATGAATCGCATCCAAACAAATCCATTAGTCGGGTGCAGTGTTGCAGAATGAGCCTTCAACATTCTGCTAAGCAAACCATTCTGGGAAGCAGTAGAGGTCTGAGGACTGTAATATCTTGTGTTTGTGGGTTAGTTCAATAAGACAGCGTTCTTAAAAGAGTAGACGTCATTTACTGCAAGAATAATAATATGAGGCAAGTTACAAACAGGAGCACAACAGGTTAAATACGATTTGCTCATATCATTACAAGGACCTGTGCAGACTTGTTCTTAGATGCCCACACAGAACCCACCACTGCCAACTGTACAGCTCACTTGACTGGCTGCAGCCTAAGGCTAGAAGGCAACACCACTGGTACCTATATTCCTTCCACGTCAACTGCCCTTCATACCTGAGACATTCCCTGAAACCATTCACATCCCCATACCCACTTAGGCACACACACAACATCCCTATCTCACACAACATCCCTATCTCATGTTCCCAACAGGATATTCTCGGAATCTGGAAGCAGGTCACTTCAATTTCCCCTCGGGGATTAATAAAGTATATCTCATTCCACTACAAAGCTCCATCTGACTGGAACAACCTTCCACTTTCACTCAGATCAATTACCTTCTAGGGCCTGACTCACACCTTTCGATCTAGCATACAACATTGATGCATGCTAGATGTATGAGACTTGTTTACTGATGCAAGCTCCCAATGCATTTCCAATGGAAGTCACATGGTTTGACACAACATTTTTGTCGTACAGCTTTCGGCTGTGTTTCGACTGCCCCTCATACAACAGAAATGTTGTGTTGACGATGCCCGGCTATACAGTCCCAGTCCTCACCCGACATGCCTCGAAGTGAAGCTCAACAGAACACTGTCCTTTAAACAACACCTGGACAGTATACGGGCCACCGAATGGTCCTAGACAATAAATGACACACTGGACTGGCTTGCTGCAACGGAGCTGAAGGTCTAAAGGACATACGACGGAAGAATGTACAGATAATATTCTTTCTGAAAAACAATAAAATAAATTCCATACCGGCTGATAGATACCGACAATAAGCCTCTCCCGACGTACTTGGGCAAACGTCTAATTTAACGTTTGGGTCTTGAGCTAAAAAGGTTTGAGAACCACTGCTTTAAATGTACCACAAATCAATCACCAATTATTCTTTTCAACCAATCTTCATAAATGGTCCTCACTAATGCTCATTATAACATTTATACAGTATGTACCATTTCGTCTATGCTGTGGACACTTCAGAAACATGCCTATACCAGTGATATTCATCAGGTTTGGTCATTTCAAACACAATTATTGTTATTTGTATTAACTCTATATATATATATATATATATAATATGAAAATATGTTGTTCCAGGAGCAAATATTTGAGTTTAAAAACATTCGCTCTGAAAGAATATATATTCAAAGATTTGCACCACATTTTCACGACAAGACCTACAAGACCTACAAGCTCATAGCGCGCCACTCGGTGGCGTGCTATGAGCTTGTAGATCTGCTCATTTTCAACAGGAAAAACCACAGTTATGTAGGCTACCATATATACATGAATCGAATAATGAATAGGCTGCAACAACCCCATTACAGTGCCACTGTGCCGGCAGATCACTGCATGTTCAGCTCTGTCTTTATTTGTCATAATAATTCCGTCTTCCACAAACAAGCCGCACAAAATAAATACGTTTGTTGTTCCACTCCACAATGTCTTCATGCACGGATGTATATGAATGTGAAGAGTTGAAGTGGAAATGATGAAACAGGTAAACTGTGACATTATCCTGATTAATTTTCTGGGGGATAATCTCTGTGACTGGTTTATGGAACCAATAACCCCAAAGGGTAATATGAATCCCATTTGAATGCGCGATGAGCACATAGTCAATAATAGTCAATCATTGTCAATAGCAGTGGAATCGCACGCACACACGCGAGCACACACGCACAAGCACAAACGCACGCGCACGCACGCACACACACACAGGTAGGTCTGCTATTTTTCTAAAAATCTCAAATGTGGCGCAAATCTTTGAATACATATTCTTTCAGAGCGAACGTTTTTAACTCATATCTTTGCTTCTGGGGGGGGGTCCCTGGAACAACATATTTTCACATGGGGGTCGGCGGCCAATTGCATATCATTTTTGGGGTCCCTTGACATGAAATAAACATAGGCAGGTTTCTGACTTCTTTTTTTCTCCCCTAAATCAGATTCTGTGCATCGATCAGCTCGTCATTCATGGTCATGTTTCACTGACAGAAACATGAATATGTTTCTACAGCTTTGTTGGAAGAATTTCTACTATCTAATAAAGCAACAAATGCCAAAAAACTAAAAAGAAAAAAAGACTTGTCTCGAGCGAGCCCACTTTGCTTCAAAGCAAAAATTAACATTCAGACATTATCCTATAGTCAACAAAATTACCGTTTTGCCAACAACTCACAAGTGGGTGAGTTTGTTTCCTTCTGTTTATATAATGTGTGACATACAAAAGAAACCGCTTCGTCAAAGTTAACCCATTTAGACCCGAGTTAAAAACATTCACTTTGAAAGAATATATATTCAAAGATTTGCGACACATTTTTACGATTTTTCAAAAATAGCAGACCCACAAGCTCATAGCTCATAGCTATGAGCTATGAACAGCACTGTTGTACACTGTACAAGCCAAAACTCTGGCAGGAGAATGCACAGCAAAGGTTCACAAGGGATGTGCACGACACACAACAAAAAATATTATATAATATTTTTTTTATTGTATAGGATGGAGGAGGTAAAATGGCAGTTTAAATACATAATAAACATATTGTAAACATCTCTAAATCCGCCCCTGACTACACAGCAGTTTATACGTTTCGGGCCCCAGACATCCCCCCCCCCCCCCAATGAAATTACCCTTTACTAAAATTGAAATTCACTTTTCACACACACTGCCAAAGAAGTTCAGCGACAGTCAATCTAAATATGAGCTGCCGGCCAGGGGGGAAATGCTGTCAAGCCTGGCATTCAGGCTTTTTCCCTGCTGGGTCTCCATATCAATAACTGTGAACAGGGTCACATTACTTCATACTGTAAGAAGAACAAGCTGATCCCAGATACAGAAACTGTTACAGCGATATCTAACTTGTTTTCCTTATTATTTGGTGAATTATTAAACTCTGCAAAAGGGCAGCACTTTCCGGAGTTTGATCATTCGTGAACTCGGGGAAATTCAGTGGTGGAAAGTAACGAAGTACTTTTGCTTAAGTACTGTACTTAAGTACACTTTTGAGGTATTTGCACTTTACTTGAGTATTTCCAATTTCCAGTACTTTTACTTCTACTCCACTACATCTCAAAGCCAAAATTTGTACTTTTACTTCAGTACAACTATTTGAAAACTTGAGTTACTAGTTACTTTGGAGATTTTAATTTTGATTAGAAAACACTTCAACCCTATACATTTCGGCCATTTGAAAATAGCCGATCTACGCGACGCATTGTGAGCTTGTTGTAGATCGGCTATTTTCAATAGACTTTGTGCACATTTTGAACTTGTGAAGTGGGTCATTCTGCAATGCGAGTACTTTTACTTTTAGTACTTTAAGTACATGTCCAATTCCGTACTTTTACTTGTAACGGAGTACTTCTAAATTGCACTATTGGTACTTTTACTTAAGTAAAACAACAGAGTACTTTTTTCCACCACTGATCAGATTTAAACGCTCATGGATGCCATGCAGTGCCCTGCAGTACCCTACCCTGCAGTACCCTACCCTGCAGTACCCTACCCTGCAGTACCCTACCCTGCAGCCTGCAGTACCCTGCAGGGTCGATTCTTTGGATGAATAAGGCCATACATGGCCCTAAAAGTGGCAACAAACGGTTGAAAATGGAACTTTATCAGCAATCACTTGCCACAGTAGGAGGCATTCTTTTAACTGACACTTTGTAAACTAACTGACCCATATACTAATTGAGGCTTCAGGAGTTCCTTCGAGAAAAAGGATTCAAGGCAAAATAGAAAATGCATTTTTCTTCCACACGTTTTTCCTTCTCCTTTGCCAACCATGACCTGTGAAATAGGAGGAGGCGGCACAGACAATGTACACTAGCATTCAATCTCTTGAATATATATATGTTTTTCTTTTCAATGAATGTCCTTTCTTATTGTTGTCATCATCATCACCAGGGTTGCAGCATTATTATGCTAATGCTTGGTGGGGGGGGGGGGGTAAAGATATTATAAGTAATGAAGTCATGAGTGTCACACTGCATTGGACGAATGAATACAAAAAAAGAATCTACATAAAAAAGAAAATTGGACAAACTGAGATACAGGCAATTTCATTAAGTCTTGGCAAGACCGTCTCGATATAAAATATTAAATCAGTATAACATCGTGGTGTCGTATAGACGGACCACAACTCTAAAATGTTTGGAGTTCAGCATAAGTGCACAACGGTTGTTTATATCTACATTAATTCTCTTTGCTTTAATATGCCCCCGGGAATCACGGTGACTTCTATTAATTGGGACAGACAAACGACAGCCAACATTGTTCTACAGATATTTACAGGAAAGCCTCCAAGTTTTGCATCTTCTGGGAGGGCTAAAAAAAAAAAACAGAAAGTAGGTCGACGGCTCAACGCCGCGGGGGAGACGGGCACAGTCAAAACGTCCGTGGCAGTGAATGATATGAATCAATAAAGCCAATGTCACATCATCATCATCATACCGCCCGTATGTCCGGCTGTCGAGAGGGGGCCTCAGAACTGTCAGAACATGACGGTCTCTGTCTCGGGCCGAGCGTAGAAGTAGGCTTGACCGTTCCCCTGGGGTGGCGAGGACGACGAGAAATGCATGCTGGCCGACTTCTGCAGTCGCGGCGCCGAGGAGGGTCGCACGCCTGTATGGTCGAAGGAGAACCGGAGAGATTGTCTTTGAATGGTGCAGTGGAGTGAAGCACGTATATCGTAGCAACGAGTGTTAGTAAAACAACATGGACCCTAGGAATTACCCCATTCTGGGCATTTCATAATGGGCAAGCGTTCGGCGATAATAATAGGCTAACATTTTGGCAGAAATAGCATTAACTATACAAGCTCACAACACAGATGGGCTATGTTGTTGTACTATGTTTTTGTATGGACGTGGTGTCGGGTGCCTGCACATATGCACACATGGCATCAACGCATGGTGTTGTGTGCAGGCGCCCTACACTGTCTTTCGTTTTCTTTTATCCCCCTGTTCCCCTCACTGTATATATATTTTTTTCCCTTTTCGCTTCCTATATGATGAATTCCTGTTCTGTTCTTTGACTACATAGAAGTGTATATTTGTTTGTCTCTAAATGTTTTGATGAATTGAACAATGTGGACCCTGTTGTAAACAAGTGTAAGGCTTAATTGGGTCGTCCACTCACAGTTAACAGTCTTTGTATTGAGTTTGTGCTTGAAATGTACTGTAATTCTGCAAACTGTTAATAAAGATTTCAATCAATCAATCAATCAGGCTATTCCGGCAAAGAGATCTGGGGCTCTGTTTTCGTCCATGCTAAACCCCTTATCCCTAAACAACTTTGCCTTTTTTCTTTTTACTATGTTGACAAACGTTCTTGACCTGAGGTTGATTCTACAAAATTATTTTCTGAAAAAACCCATGTTTCTATGTCAGTCATTCTCAAACATTTCCATGTCAAGGACCCCCAAGATTATTATGTAAATTGGCTGCCGACCCCCCCCATCTGAAAATATGTTGTTCCAGGGACCTCCCCCAGAAGCAAAGATTTTTAAAACGTGCGCTCTGAAAGAATATATATATTCAAAGTGCACTACAGTTTCACAATTTTTTCTTTTCAGTAGCTAAAGTATAACATAATGCTTAAAACACTAAAAAGGGTTTCCCGCCCAAAATGGTTAAAATAGGAAATCTACAAGCTCACAACGTGTCGATGTAGATCGGCTGGTTGAACTATTAAATACAAATATTTTCAAAATATTTTAGTTTAAGGATGAACTAGTATAGACCCCTGGGAGGACCCCCAGTCAACGAAGCGTATATATTATACAGGGACCATTTCTACACCAGCAGATAATTCCATGCTAGAAGGCTTTCTCACCTTTATTTGTAGTTGTTACGTCCCCACCAAAGAGGTCCGGGTGTTATTTTGTGCAGAAGCGCATTATAGGGCTTGCAAACCTCGCACCTTTGGTATGCAAATTCGGTGGGCTTATATTCCCCTAATATAAGCCCTCAATTAATTGAATGGGGCATTGGGGTGTTTATCGCTCATAAATCTTTTATTTTATTAATTTTTTTATATATCCTCTCTTCATAATGTAAATAGTATCCCAATCGGCACACTTTACTACTTATTTCGATGGAAATAAGCGAATTAGCACAGAAACCCAAACCCAATTGAGGGCTAAAATTAGGGGAAATAGCCAATAATGCGCTTTTGCACAAAATGACACCTGGACCTCTTTGGTGGGGGACGTAACAACTACAAATAAAGGTGAGAAAGCCTTCTAGCATGGAAGTCTCCTTTAAATGAGCAGTCATGAATTTTGCAGTGCAGCTGCTCGAGCGCTCGCCACAGTCCAGTCCCCAGCACTAATCTGCCGGGTTTCTCATTCACACCACATGCAATACTGTGGCAATGTAATAAATTCAGAGTGAGAAGAGAAGAGACCCAGAAAGAAATCCAATCACGTTTGCCATGGGTCAAGTGTGAATGGAGAGGAGGAGGAGGAGGCTGTTAAAGCCTTGCAGAGCTATAGTTGCCCTTCTCGGATCTGGACATGAACGAGTACTTGCTCCGAAATCAAAGCACATTTAATTTGAGCACAGCTGTACCTCGTTCCTCGTCGTCAAGGCCTCCGGCATCCGAGGAGACGTCGACTTCAGCGTCCCACTCGTAGTTCTCGTCCACGGAGGGCCTTCTGGAGAGAGAGAGAGAGAGAGAGAGAGAGAGAGAGAGAGAGCACGACGTGAAGAACGGTGTGAAGTGAACCGTCAGTACTACGTATACGTTTACCGGGTAATCACACAAACATGCACGCCGCATGCACGTATGGGCGCGACACACACTCACACACGAGTGATGGATCACACCCCATCATTGTAGAGAGGGGGGCACACACACACACACACACACACACACACACACAGACGTCAATTACACTCACACTACACAAATTAGATTCCTTCCTCCTCCACGTCTCCGTTATATTTATGAATAATTCTAACCCCAGACTTAAACAGTGCAGACGACTTGGCACTAGTATTTCTCTCTCCTACAATGCTGTTATTGCTGTATTATATTTGTACAATGCCAGTGATGCTCTTTAATGTTTTTCTCTTTACACAGAGATGCCAGAATGCTCTCGGGTGAAATGAAATGTATCTGGTTAGTAATAATGAAATGCATTGTTATAGTGCTTTTTCCAAGTGCTCAAAGCGCTTTACAACGGTTCGTTCATTCATACGTCGGGGGGTGAAGCGGCGAACAGTCGACGCCAGCGTCCTCAACACTTCCCACATTCACACACCGACGGTGGCCGAGCTCACACCGACCGACTCATTGGAGGCAAGGTAGGGTTCAGTGTCTTGCCCAAGGACACTTCCACATGTGGACAGGAGGAGCCGGGATTCGAACCGCCGACCCAGGGACCATTGGACGACCTGCTGTACCTCCTGAGCCACATGTCTATCTTAGGGGTGGGCAACTGGCGGCCCCGGGGGTCACGTGCGGCCCCCACCTTCACTCAATGCGGCCCGCAGGTTAATATCAGAATACTGAATTGATATAGTATTGAGTTCAGCTGTTGCAATTCCAAACATGCAAACATGCCCCGCTTTAATTATACTTAATGACTAGTATTAAATGACTAGTACTTAACGACTAGTATTGGTAGTATTGTCTTTTTGTGCACAATTTGTATTTAGTTCATAAAGTTATCATAACTAAAAATATAAAAGGTAACTTTTTAGGATTCTAATTTAAAAAAAGCAAAAAATTATTCAGTATTTCAATTCAAAAATAGCAAAAATAGCTGATCTACAAGCTCAAAACGTTTTGAGCTTGTAGATCGGCTATTTTTGCTACGACATGCAATGCAGCCCTCTGGAGTGAGTGTGTGGACACACAGTGGCCTCTCTCCGTCGTCAGAGTTGCCCAGCCCCTGATCTATCTGGTACCTTTTGCGTGGATCCCTGTGGTCAGGGACTTTGTCCTCCGTGGCGTCCTCCTCCCGACGTTCCTCTACCGTCTCCGGTGAGATGGTGTGAGTGGGCGACAGGCAGAGGGACAGGCGTCCATTAGCGGGCTCCAAACTCCCTCTGCCGCTGCTGGCGTAGCTGCTGTAGCTACCCCCGGACTCCGGCGCGCGCCCATAGCAGCCGCCGTAGCCAACGCCGGACTCCGGCGCGCGCCCATAGCAGCCGCCGTAGCCAACGCCGGACTCCGGCGCGCGCCCATAGGCGACGTCCTCACCCTCCTCCTGGCCGCCGTGACCGTGACCGCGACCACCACCGCCACCGACCTCCGCCTCCTTGTCGCCTTCTTCTCTCACCTTGTCCCCCGCTCGGGGGAACAGCGGCGGGGAGTCCACCGGGCCCTCGGGGGAAGGCCAGCTGAGGCCCTCGTCGTACGCGGAAGCCTCCTGCGGCGGCGGTGGTGGCGGTGGCGGTGGTGGACCCCCCCCACTGCCTGCAGGGTCTCTGGGGGATCGCTTCTCCCCCGGAGGAGAGGCGGAAGGGGGTTCCGGTGGTACGGAGTGGGACGGAGGAGGAGCGCCGGCATCGGCTCCGGGTTTGGGGTTAGTCTCCAAGCTAGGGGCGCTCCGCGGGGCCCACGCCGACGACGCCGCGGAGGCGGAGTCCGAACTGAAGGAGGCGAAGGAGCAGTTCTCCTGGCTGAGGGAGTCTATCCAGGCGTCGGGCGTCAGGAAGTTCTTGCGACTCTTCTGCCTCTTGGAGTCTAAGCTCTTGCTTCGCTGGTGGTAACAGTCCGTCTTCCGAGAGCTCGGCTCTCGGCTCACGGGCTTCCAGAGATGTGGAGAGAGGGAGGAGGACGGCGTTCCGCTAGGCCTCGTCGTCGCGCGTCTCCTCTGGAGTTGCACCTCGGGGGTCGGGCTCTGGCGTCGAGTAAAGCTCGTTTCGCTAATTCCCTCGTACGGCGCTCTCCGAGTCAACGAGTCGTCCTGCGAACAACGACGACGACGGGCGACGCTCTGGTGGATCGGAGGCTCCGCGCGCGACGTCACAGAGCCCGCCGACTCCGGCCCGTCGACGCTCATCTCGACGCACGTTCCGGGGACCGCCGCCTCTGCTGTCGAAGGCCCCGGCATCACCGCGGTGATGGGAAAGTTACACATCTCGTCGTATTTCTCGCCGCAGGAACGTGAGCGCGACGAGCGGCCGTCGCGGCCGAGATCGCTTTGCTTCCACGACGCCCCGGAGCGAATCGAATCGTTCCACCTTTGCATCTCCACCGGGTCTGAGGACGGTGGAGAACTATCATCGCAGCCTCTGTAGCCCTCGGGCTCTGCCGGCGGCACCCTGCCGTGATGTCTCCGATGCTTCGAGGAGAGATGTGGGAGAACTAATCTCCGCGAGGAGGACGATTGTCTGCCGCCGCCGGCCTCCTCGTGGGATTCGTGGGGGGAGGAGGAGGTCCGTTTGGTGAACGACGACGGATCGGAGGACCGCGCGACGGAGTCGTAACACAACGAGGGGCCGACCGACACGGGCCGGTGGAGCGGGCCCTGCGGCGCCGGGTCTTCTTCCCACTGGACCGTCGACAGAGCACGGCTTCCCCGGCTGCGTTGGGGACGACCGTGAGGGAAGGTGTCTCCCTTGCATTGCCACACGACTCCGCCCGACGCTCTCCTCTCCTCCTCCTCGTCCTCCTCCCTGCCTCGCGGTGCCTCCAGGGCAGTCGTGCCTCTCTCTTCCCCCCCTCCTCCTCCTCCTCCTCCTCTCCCGCTCCTCTCCACCGTGTACTTCCGTAGCTCCATCTCCAGCTCCTCCCTCTCCCGGGCGAGCGTCAGACAGCGGCTGAGGTTGCCTCTCTCCCTCTCGTGTTCCATCTGGAGCACCAGGCTGCTGGCGGTCATGGTGGTGGAGGGCTGCAGGGGGCCGGGGGGGCAGACGTCTCCGTCGGGGGGGTGCTGCTGTGGGGGGGGGGGGAAGGCCGAGCTCTGCGTGGTGTCCGAGTACAGGCTGTCCCGGTCGGGGGCCGGCGGCGGGTAGCCGTCCATCATAAGCTCGTCCTCCAGCGTGTAGCGGTCGTGGTGGTGCAGGGACAGGTACTCGGCCATGTCGCGCGGCTGCACGTCGCGGCTCCCCGCGGCGGCGGGGTCCGGGGACGGCGGCAGGTCCACCGAGAGCACGAACGGCGGCTCTCTCCCGCCGCCGCCGCCGCCGTCCCCCCGTCCCCGCTGCGAGTGCAGGGACATGGACCTCTGCGCGGAGGAGGAGTCCTCCTTCCTCAGGCCTCTCCTGGTGTAGGTGTTCAGCGTGGAGGACGACATGCGGCCGTCGTAGGCGAAGCGTCCGTCCGGACCCCGGGAGATGAACTCCAGAGGGGGAGAGACGGGAGACGACGCCGCCCTCTGGAGGCGGACGAGGGCGACCCTCTGGGGCTGGTGGTGGTGGTGGCGGTAATGGCCGCCGCCGTCGCTCGGAGACAGGAGGAGCTGGCGACGCTCATGGCCTTGATACTCGTGGTCGCGGCGGCCGCCCTTGTCGACGGAGGAGGAGGAGTGACCCGCGGAGGAGGAGCACGAGGAGGAGGCGGTGGCGGCGGAGGAGGTTGTGGACGAGGTGGTCGGATAGAGGTTGTCGTGGTGGTGGTGAGGACGGAGGAGGTTCTGCTTCAGCATGCTGTCTGGGCTGTCGGGACGCGGCGACGCGTTCCTGGTGTCGGGAGGGGGGAGAAGAGAGGGGAGATGGGGAGAGGATGGGGGAGGGGGAAACATTATTAAACCATTCTGCAGACCTGAGATCAGATTCTAATAATTGTCTTCTACATCGTGACAGTTTTCTGTAAAAAAGGCTGTGTTTCCGTGTCAGTCGTTCTTCGATTTTTCAAAAAATAGCAGATCTACAAGCTCGTAGCACGCCACCGAGTGGCGCGCTACGAGCTTGTAGATCTGCTATTTTTCAATAGCTAAAGCTTGACAAAATGCTAACACCAAAATGGGTTAAGAGTGTGTGAGTGTGTGCGTGTGTGCCTGTGTGTGTGTGTGTGTGTGTGTGTGCGCATGTGTGAAAATTAGCAAGAAAAAAAAGAAGTGGGAAAGAACACGTCACGGGAAATAAGACAAGAGCTATGATTCAAACTTTTTAATTCCAAGAGGAGGCATAAGAAGATACGATACGACAACGGGCGGGGGTGGAGCGGGGGTGGTGCTACGAAGACACGACAGAAATGGAGATATTTATTACTCACATGGTCGGGGGACGTGTGAAGACGGCGGGGGGCGGATCTGGGAAGGAAGGGAGCAGAAAAGGTGGGGGTGAGACGACGGTATCACAGACTCATTATACGACACGAGCACGGTGACCGAGGAAAGAAAAGAAAAGAAAAGAAAAGAAAAAACAACACCAATATGATCCCATTACAAGGCCCGCCAGGCACCGAGCCGTGTCCAAAAGTTAACCCGTTTGGACCGCGAGGACGATTCTACACAGATGTCTCCTGAATCCTGGCAGTTTTCTGAAACATCCTACGGTTTCTGTGTCAGTGTTTTCTCTCAGACATTTTCAATGTCAAGGAGCCCAAAGATACATGTAATTGGCCGCCGTGTGGCGCAAGAACATGTTGCTTTAAATTGCGACACATTTGCACGATTTTTCAAAAAATAGCAGAGCTACAAGCTCATAGCGCGGCACTCGGTGCCGCGCTATGAGCTTGTAGATCTGCTATTTTTCAACAGCTAAAGCATAAACGTAATGCTTAAATACACCAAAAGGCGTACCCGCCCAAAATGGGTTAATTACACTCCTATTCATCAGCCACTAATGAGAAATGACCCTAATTAGCGAGTAATGTAAATGACATCAATAACTGAATGGACGATTAGTGGGCGGGGACAAGTGCAACCAGCCAAATTCATACATACGAGAGCTATGATTTATGTCACGGATTGAAAGTGCTTTCGATATTTTATTGAATAAATGATGATACGTGCGATGATTGTAGTTCATCAAAAGGAGTCATTGCTATAGGGGTGTGTGCGGGGTTGTGTGTGTGTGTGCGTGTACGTGTTTGTGTATGTGTGTGTGTGTGTGTAGTGTTGTGTGTGTGTGTGTGTGTGTCAAAGAATGTTCGTCGACTACCTTTTTTCACTGACGAAAACTAAATGGAAACTAAATCAAAACTAAGCTATGATGACTAAAACTAACTAAAAGATTAAGTATACTGACATTTCGTCAACAAATAAAAACTAGCCTAAAACGTTAGTGAAGGGGACTATGGACTATTCATTTTACAATTAGTTACATGCTGAAAATAGCAGATCTACAAGCGCTGCAACGCGTTGCGAGCTTGTAGATCTGCTATTTTCAGCAAGTGAAAAAGAAAACAGTCATTGCGACACCGTCAAGGCCGCCAAAATACATTTTTTCCCCGACTAAATCACTGTAGAATTAGTTAATTAACGTAGACATAACACATGGATCATTGCATCATGGATCTGCTACAGTGATGATTAGTGAAAACATGAACAGGTATAGTCTCCAGATGAGAGGACAGCACAGTTTTAAACAAATGAAAAGATGTCATTGAACGAATATGGACAGGTAGATTGTTCCAGTCACAAGGAGCTTTGAACATAAATGATTTTTTGCCAACTGATGTGGGTATATTGAAATAAACCTGTGAGCAATGTCTAAGTTGAATGGTGTACAAGTGTATGGTATCATAAGCTGTTTCAGATACTGTGGATAATTGAAATGAATACATTTAAAGATGAACTGCAGCCAGTGCTGCTGTCTTCTTGAGGTGGGAGATGATTTTCGTACAAGGTACAGTGGTGGGTCAAATATGGGCAGTCAAGGACAAATCTGCATAAACGGTTGTATACTGAATTCCCAGGGAAGAAGTTTGTTTTAGGGGCAGTCTGATGAATTACATCTGCATAATCAAGAATTGGTAGTATGAGTTGTTGAACTAGTGTCTTTCTTACTGTAAAAGTAAAACAGTTTGTGTGTGTGTGTGTGTGTGTGTGTGTGTGTCCACCTTACCGTCGTTCTCCTTCGCGCGGCGCCGTCCTCTCTTGTGGCTGAGGACGCAGGCGCTCCCCAGCACCAGGACCAACGCCAGACACAGGAGTCCTGCCCCGCCCACCACGCCGGCCAGCAACGAGGACGGAAGGAGGAGTCGGGAGGAGGAGGCCGGATAGATCTCCACTCCTGTGACATAATAAATAATAATATTAATAATCGGCGATTATTTGTATGAGGCCTATTCATCATGCTTCCGTTGGTGTATAAGGCTTATTCAGCGGAGCGGAGAGAGAGTGTGTGTGTGTGTGTGTCTCCTAATCCTATATATGCTTCCATTTGGTGACAATTTGAACGTTTACAGACGCGACCCAACAAACCGTGTTTTTTCCGTTGCTTCTGATCATCCACTAGTGGATTCCTTTGACAATGAATGGTATATAGACTGCAATCTGCCCCGAGTGAACGCGATGGTTAACACATTTAGTACATAACACGTCCTGAAACGTCATAAGGATTGGAACCGAGAGGTGCCTTAGACGTCTGTGGACGTCCTAGCGACGTCCAAAACGACGCGGGGGCGAGATAATAATATTCAGAATAATTACTTATTTTTTTTTTGGCATTTCGCTTTTCGCTTGCCGTATGCTAACGCTCTGTGAAACTATTAGCTTGTCATTGACTCCCATGTTAGCGCGGCGGAAAGAATGACTCGTATCTCCTCATCCAGGGCGCTCTCCGTGGTGATGAATGGATCGATATGCTGGCGCTGCGTTTCTGCTCCTCATCCGTCTCTCCCGCAAAATATGAACTCTTTTTGTAGCGTATATAAATATATTAAGATGATCGGAGATTGTGATGGCACTTTGTCAGTCAACTTTTTTAAGAAAGTATTTCCGGTTCATGGCTTTCAAAATGGAAGCGATCACTACTCTGGCGATTACTCCGGCGCAAGCAGCGCCTTTATTTTGATGCAGTTCCGGTACTAAATGTGTTAAGTGATTACAGGCGCACTAGCAAAAGACGCAGAACTTCGTCGTGGTGTGGGCTTGTGGAT